>NC_048228.1:105644256-105797778 GCF_002007445.2 Ailuropoda melanoleuca
AACCAGACGGCCTGGGTGGGGCCTGCCTGCCCGTGACAGGTGTCTTTACGATAGGGAGGCAGGGGAAGGTTTGACAAGGAAGGTGAAGGCCAAGTGAGCCCTGAAGCCAGGTGCTACCCTGCTGGTTTTGCAGGTGGAGGGAGGGGCCAGAAGCCAAGGGATGCAGCCGTCTTGCTGGAAAAGAGGAGAAAACATTCTGCTACAACCTCAGGAGAGAGCATGGGCCCCCCAACAAACTTGACGTTTGCCCCAGGATGCCACTTTAGGACTTGGCCTCCAGCCCTACAAGATGATGCATGTCTGTTGCTTTAAGCCACCAAGTTTACAGTATTTTGTTTTCACAGCCCTCAGGAACTGACAGACTCACAAATAGGAAATAGATGATGAAGTACCATTTTTCACAGATTAACGACCAGTTAAGCAAATATTAATACGCAGTGCTACAAAGTGCCATGAAGCCGGGAGACCCCACCAGGGCAGCAGGAGAAATGGGTGGCTGGGTTCAAGTCCCAGCCCGCCGACATGGCTGGACATGTGGGTGACTGTGGAGAGATCACTTAACTGCCCTGTGCCTTCATTTCCCCATCTATAGATTGAGGATAAGGCTATCACCTGATTTTTGGTATTTTTTAAGTATTAAATATGTGAAAATTTAAACAAACATGTGAGCAGTGCCTGGAACCAAGTAAACACTCAATGAGTGTAGAGCTACTGATAATTTTGTGGCATTTAGGTTGGAAATGAATATGCATGATCGATAGGGTAGTGAAGATGGGAGTGGGTTTTCTTTCCCAAATTTCTAACAACACTGTTTATTCTTTTTATTATAAATATTTCTTTAAAGATTTTTATTTATTTATTTTGGGGGGGGAGAAGAGGGAGAGAGAAACTCAAGCAGACACTGCGCTGATCATAGAACCCCACGTGGGGCTTGATCTTACGACCCTGAGATCACAACCTGAGATGAAACCGAGAGTCAGGCGCTTAACCAACTGCACCATCCAGGCACCCCTACAATAAATACTTTAGAATTTTAACACTTTCATCAAAGTGAAGCCCAATGTACACTACCAACATTTACCATACCCTAGCAAGACGACACCCATGATGAAATTAACCCATTGTGCATTCAAACCCTGGCTTCCGCTCTTAGTTACCCTAGATAATGCAGTCCATCCTCCCTGCCCCAGCTCCCCTCATGCAGGATGGTGTGGCCCACCTTCCAAAAATGGAGGACACAGCCCACATTTCCCCACAGGCGGGTCCAGGATGCCCCCTCAAGAGCAGCCTCACCCTGGGCCCCAGCCCCAGAAGCCCCCTCCACTCCATTGCTTATGGTGCCCCCAGGGCTCTCCTTGCATGGAGGGGTCTCCTTCAGTAAGGGTTTCCTACCATTTTCCCCAGGCCCGATAACTTTCTGGTTTTCACTGTCAATCTTTTCGGAGAAAGATTTGAATCCACAACCATGTGGGGTTACACTGCAGCTCTCTCCAGGGCTGGGACCTTCCCTGGGTCTCAACCCCCAGGATTTATGTTATGGGCTGATTTGTGTCCCCTCAAATTTGTAGGTTGAAATCCTGCCCCCCAGAACCTCAGGATGTGACTGTATTTGGAGACCGGGCCTTTGCAAAGGCAGTTGAGTTAAAATGAGGTCATCTGGGTGGGCCCTGATCCAATCTGATGGCGGTCCTTACAAGAAGGGATTAGACACAGGCACGCACAGAAGGACCACCGCATGAGGACACAGGGAGAAGGCAGCTGTCTGTACACCACAGAGAGAGGCCTCTGAAGGAACCAGGTGGCCACACCTTGAACTTGGACTTCCAGCCTCCAGGACTGTGAGACAGTACAGCTCTGTTAAGCCCCTCAGTCTGTGGCACTCTGTTAAAGCAGCCCGAGCAAACTAACATAACTCAGCACGTCACTCTGGGGTGGGCCAGCACAGGCGGCAGAAGGAGTGAGAATGAATGAACGAATGAACGAATGGACAATCGCATAAAGTAACAAAACAACTTTTCTGATATGCAAATTTCTTCCTGTAAAAAGTCTTACAAAGAGGAAAAAAGATAAAAAGCACATGTAAATACACATTTAATGACTTGCCTTTATTAAAATGTAGGAAAATACAAGAAAATGGTGAAGTCCCAGGCAAATCCAAGACGCTTGGCTGCTGGGATCATGGTAAACCTTTCAGGATGGATCCCAGCCATTACTGTCCTGCATTTCTATGCTGGGTTTCTCCCGACACTCACGCAGGACCCCACCTCACTCTGCTGGCCTCGGTATCAGATAACGGTCAGGAAAGAGCACGGGCTTGGAGGAGGACCTGGGCTCACATCCCAACCTCTGGACCCCGTTGCCTCCACAGGAAAACAGAGCCCAGGCCAGGAATGTCAGCGGTGAGAAACAAGTGCAGAGAGTCTGCTATAAAGATGACGGAAGAGCTAAAAGGCCAGACAGAGAGGATGGGCAACCCAGAGATGAGCCACTGCCAGGCGCCCCTCCTGCCCCTGTGGCTGGAGGGACATGCGGGGAGGGGGCAGTGATACTGGGCCCAGGAACTGGCCACCAGGCAAAAGAGGACCAGAGAGGAGCCTGAAATCCTGGCTGAGTCACTCACAGCAGGACAGGGGAAAGCACCCCGGCCTCTCCCTTCCTCCTCCCTTCGGTGCCTCCCATCGACCGGACCCCCATGGAAGCAGGCTTAGCCCCTGACATGCCAAGCAGAGGACGGGACAGAGGAGAAACCAGAGCTGGGGCTGCCCCGGGCATCTGTGTCCCCAGCTGCAGAAACAATCAACACACGGATCTAACCCCATTAGGATGCCCAGGATGCATTAAATACACCAAGAGAAGGTCCAAACGCCATATTTACCTGCTCCTCAGCCCGGACTCGGACATCACGTACTTGTCCACAGCTGCCCACAGCTTCTGCTCAGAGGATTCCAGCTGCTTCCTGAGCGTGTCCGTATCCATGTCTGGGCTTCCAGCTGCTCCGTCCGCAGGACGGCCCCGCTCCTCACCACTGTCCTCTGCGTCCTGGAATACCCAGCACGTGTCGATCTTCACATCAACATTCATTACGTCAAACCCATCACTGCTGGGGGCTCTGACAACATAGCTGAAACTCTTCTCAGTCCGTCCTGTGGCTGTGGGCTCCATACCGTACAAAGGTCACAGGTCAAGACTTAGTAACGTTAAGTGGATTTGCAACACTGACTTTCTAGAGATTTCGAGATGGCTGCAGGGCCTTCAGATTGTGCAGGAGAATACCCTTTAAGGAGGGCAAGAACAGGTGAATTATTCATGAGTGGGCCTTGGGTTTCATTCACACGCGTCATACAATATGAACGAACGCCTCTCGGTTTACAAGCCGGCATGCCGGAACACACCCAAAGCAAGAAAACATTGCAGAGAAGTCCCTTGGAATTAAATGCTTAATGATGCGCATGGAGAGGCAAAATGAAATTTCCAGGCAGGACCATCAGAAATACAAACTTTCGGGGGGCACCTCAAGTTCCACCCTCCTCTAAGAGTGAATGAAGCTCTATGCCTCCTCCCTGAGGACAGAAAATGTTAATCAGGGACCTAGAGCTAGTGCTGCACTCCGCGTATCACCTGAGATCTCGGTCACGTCACCCTAGCTGGTTCAACTGTGCCGTAACCCTAGGAGGGGGGCATTATCATACCCATTTTGTAGATGGTGAGACAGGGGCTCCAGAAGGTGCAGGAGCTTGTCCAGGCCTCACATAAAGTGCCAGAGTCAGGATTCAAACCCAGGTCTGAATTCAAAACTCGGGAGCTGAGAAATGAATGCACCATGACCCCGATAGGAGCAACCCTGTCCTGTGGGAGGCAGCCAGGGGCTGGAGGGATGGTGGACTCTAGCTGGCAGAGGCAGGCACGGGATTCTGCCAGGTGGAGGCGGCCTGAAAGTCCTGGCCCCGTGGCAGCATCAGGACAGATGAAGGGAGTGGCCGGCCCCCAAGGGCTTTCAGAGGGGAAATGAGGAAGGACAGAAGGTGGCTTGGGGCTATGTCCGTGCAGACCTTGAGCTCCAGGGCAGTCTTTGGCGTCTCTCTGGGAGCACTGGGTGGGGGGAGCTCCTGGGAATGTTTAAAGGCAGGGAGGGCCTGGTCAAATGTTGCTTTGAGGATGGAGCCCTCTGGGTGATGCAGGGGGTGAGAGGGTCAGCCTCTTGCCAGCTTTCTGACCCAGGCATGTCTTTCTAAAGGACCTGGGGACCATCTCTTCGGAATGTAAATATCCAAGGAAAATAGAACCCCATCTCCCAGGTCCTGTGGGAGGCGAGGAGCCCAACTTCAGTGGGTACCTAGCTCCAAGCCCCAAAGCCACCTTGTCATAAAGACGAGAAAAGTTTCATTCTCCTTTGTATAAAAAAATAAAATAAGATGAAAATTGAGAGGAAGGCAAACCGTAAGAGACACCGTTAACTCTAGGAAACATACTGAGGGCTGCTGGAGGGGCGGTGGGGGGGATGGAGTAACTGAGTGACGGGCATTAATGAGGGCATGTGGTGTGATGAGCACTGGGTGTAATACACGACTGGTGAATTACTGAATTCTACCTCTGAAACTAACAAAAAAAAAAAAAACGAATTAACAAACACAGAAGGTCACCCCAATGGCGAGGTCAATCTAAGGTCACCTATGCGGAACAGATGGTGCCGTCAAGTCCTATCACTGTTACCCTGAGGACGTGTGCGGAGTGGACTGCATCTGCTTGGCTACTGGACACTCTCTGCACATCTCCGAGCAGAGCACCCAGGATGAACATCACGTGTGGTTTGACGCTCCTTCAAGAATACACACGCTTCCCTTCTTGCCGACCTCGAAGGAGAGGTCTTCTGGCTTGGGAGATTTTGTTTTTAATCATCCTGCTCCAGCAGCAGCCAGTGTGCTGGGGCGACCCACAGGGCTTGTGACAGACACGGAGTGGCCAGAGACGGCGGGGTGGGGTGTCAGATGAGAGGGGATGTAGCCAGGCACCAGGACGAGACTGCCTGGGGTTGAATCTCATCTCTATTCTCAGAATCCTGGGAAAATTACTTAACTGCTGGAAATAGTTGGGGGGGCATAGTTTGGGGTCTGCAGAAGCCCCCCCAGAGCTCTTCGACAAGCTCAGGGAGGAGCATCCCACACTGGAAGGCCTCTAACAGGTTCTGGTTCAATGTGAGAAAACAGGTGAAAATAAATATGTCATTGTTTGTACTGGGACCATCGGGCAGGATTCCATGAGTCACAAACCATCTATGGAAGGTGAGGGAAAAGCTGGAGCCACAGACCCTGGGACTTTCAGCCCATAGGACGGAAGGATGGGGAAGAAGGGGGAAGGAGTGGCCGGTGGGAGGAAAGCTGATGCACTTGCTCAGATAGGTGTGGAGCTCTCCCTAAAGCACAGTGTTCATCTCTCCAAGGTGCCCAGTGCCCCCGCAGCTAGCTCTCCCCACAGGGCCTCAAACCGTGCCAGAGCCGTCAGTAAATCTCGAGCCTTTCGGATGAGCTAAGCATCACGCAGCACACGCGCCCCACCTTTTGCCTTTCACAGAAGTCCAGCTCAGACCGTGCTGCGGAGGGCAAACACATCTGTGAGCATTGGGAGCCAAAGTGAATAGGGCCAGCAGCCAAGTCCTCGTGCTGCAGGTGGGCCCCCTCATCCCAGCTGGACCGGGACTTACCCCACTTTCAAACTGGAAGTCCCGCATCCCAGACAAACGGGGATGGCTTGTCAGGCTGCACTGCTGGTCTCCCGGCCCAGAGAGCCGCCAGAATGGCAGGGACGGGACACAGTGGTGACCCCTGGACTTCCCTGTCCTGCTCCTCACAGGTTGCTGCTGGCCACAGAGGAGCCAGGAATGAGGGTGAGGGGCGGCACCACATGCCGGGAATATGGCAGGGCTCTCCCTTCAGCCCCCCAGCAGATCTGTGAGGAGGGTGGTGGGAAAGGGTGGACCCAACCCTTCTTCTTCCTGCATGAGACACTGACCTGGGGCTCGGCTGACCTCATAGCTCAGCTGCCCTGGAACCACACTCACGGGGGACTTTGGCTGTGCTAGGAGGCAGCCGTGAAGCGTGCACACCCCCTCCTGGGAGTGGAGGGCTGTGATGAAGTCCAGGTACACGTCTGCTGGGCCACAAGAGCTCTGGGGTCAACTAACTACAATGGCTCTTGGAACCGGGCCTGTCCCTGGTGGGGACCTTGGAAGCAATGCCCAGGACGGTCACAAGAAACACTGGCTTCTTCTGGGGACTTCGGGTTTCTAGCCAGGGCGGCTTCCATACCTGCTGCTGTGGGTCTCACGTCCTCGTACCTGCACTGTCTCAGAGAATGGCTCCTGGTCCCCCAGGGGTTGGATGGTCTCCTCTGCGGACAAGTCCCCCTGAGCGAGCCGTGGATGCTGCCGGCCACATCTCCTGCCAGGATCCGGGAGTCCTGCCGGTCCAACTGTCTAATCATGTCCCACGGAGACAAGAGGCGAGGTGTTGCATGGGACGTCACTCCCATCCCACGGAGGAGAAGCTAAGACTCAGCAGCGAATACTTTGCCAGTGTCTTCTGGGGAAAAGGGGCCCAGCTGGGGTTGACTTCAAAGCCAATAGCACTCCTGACCTGTTGTCTGAGTGGGAGGGCCAAGCAGACAGAACGGGGACAGGAGGGCATGAGGACCGCACTCCTGGACGCTCCTGCAACAGGGAGAGGACGGACACTCGGTGTCACAGAAATGCTTCCCAGACACCCGTGCGCACCTCCGGGACTTCTGTCACCGAGTTAGCAAAGCAATGGCTCTGTGTGCTGCCTGAGCCCCAGGGGAAGCAGATGGGCATTCGTGTTCACTCACTGCGTGGTTCCACACTCCCATCACCACCCTGGATGCTCAGATGGCCATCTTCAAGCAAAGACATCGGTTCATTGACATTTGGATGCCAAATGTTGGTACTAGATTTCAGCAGAGAACGGTCACTTCTCAGCTGTCCTGCTGTGTGTTTGCTTAGAGCCCCTGCCCCCCAATTCTTTGATTTGGTTTGGGCATCCTGCCCCATCTGGCTGGGGTACCCTTTCTGTGCCCACTGCAGCTGCATTCTCCATCCTTGGGCTTGCCCTCCTGAGAACTTCCAGCTCCTGTGCTGGCTCCCATCTCCAGCGGGTCCCCTCAGTGGCCTCAATCTCAGTCACTTGGTTTTCTCCAAAGGTTCTTTTTACTAGAAATCCTGGGATTGCTCTCAAACACAGAGCAGTGAATCTTCCAGTCCTTGGGATCAGCCCGCCCCTGCTCATTCTCCCAGGGTGATTGTCCTCTCTTTCATATTCACCACCTTCTGTTTCATTTCATCCCTCTTGATTCCACACATCTTCTTCCAGAAGTTTAGGAGAGAACGGTAATATGAGCAGGGGCTTCTCCTGGAGACACTCGCCCCCCTACCCCACTCACCCTAGAATAACAACAGAGCAACATCCCCAAGTCACTTCCCTTCTCAGGGGCTCCCTCCCGGGCTGACCCGCACCAGGTCCTGCCTGCCCTCCTTGGCTGCCCCATTCCATCTTCTAGAAGGTTCCATTCAGGGGCCAGTCTCCTGAGGTCAGGAAGGGCTCTCTCCTCCACGAATGTGAGAGAGCGGCCCTGGTGTCAGAGGGAGGCTCGTTCCCCACAGATGCTCCACGGAACATTCCACCTTCCAGCATCTTCCCTCAGCAGCGCCTTGCAGAGTACAACCAAGATGAAAGACAGCCTGGGAATGGTGTAGTCTGTGTCCACCTTCTCAGTCCTCACTCCACATGGCCCCAGGGACTGTCGCTGTGTCACACCCACAAGAGCAATGGAGCCTGTGGCCTCTTTCTTGGAAATCTGAGGCCCTTGGATCCGCCCTCCACAGTGGGTGAGCCTCCAGCCCCTCGTCAGAGTCCTGGGCTCTCTCTCTCTCTCTCTCCCTCCCTCCCTGGTCACCACCTACTGAATCAGCTGCACAGAGATCTGAAGGGACTTGCTGACCAGGTTTTGAATTTGGGTTCAGATCACAGGGACATTTGCAAGTCACTCTGGCTGACAGATTCCAGGGTACACGGAGCACAGTTCACGGAGACGTATGTACACAGGTCTGCGTCCATCTGGACACACCCCCGTGGCCAGGGGAGACATGCAGTGCAGGGACAAGGACTCTGGCCTCACCCCTGACAGTGCAGTAGCCCTCCAGTGACTCAGTTTCTAGTAATTGCACTTAGTTTCCTGGTATTCAGGTCTCTGCCCCTCGGGCTTTGAAGGTGCCAGAGTGGGGACCCAGATGTGGCCCCGACCTTGACAAAATCCACATCGTCTTCAGGGCTCCTACAGCTCGGCCAGCCAGGACCCAGCCATGGATCCCAAAGGCCTCCTCATCAACTACACGTGAATTCTGTTTTCAGTCTCTGGCTTGAAGTAGCTTGTTTTGCTGTTGAATTTTGGTTTGAGTGGGGTTGGGGTTGCTGTAGGGACTCAATTTATTCCATAAGCTCTTTTTCTATCCTGTAGGATTAAAAAATAATTTGAAGTGCCGTAAGAATCAAGGGTTAAAATGGTTGGGGAAGCCCCTGGTTTATCTGCCCCCACCTGCCCCTGCTGCTGTCCCAAACTCTCCAGCTGAGCCCACTGAGGGACCTTCCCTGACAATGTAGGGTAAGAGGAAATGGGACTCGGATGGCCTGTCCTCCAGGACTACCTCCACCCCCCATGGCCACCCCTACTCCCCATCTGATTAGACCTGGGACCATCCCTTTACTCACTACACAAACAAAGCATGAATGTGCTGAGCAATGACCTAGGCCTTGGGACACAGAAGATACAAGGCAAAGCCGTTGCGTCATGGGGCCAGGCTCAGGGCTCCCGTAAGAACATCAGGCAGGGGAGGGACCAGCAGCAGAGCTCGGCCTGGGGGTCAGGACAGCTAGCAGGCACTGTGGGCATCCCCAGAGCTCACGGGGCTCTAAGCCTGGGCTAGATTCCGGGGTGAGAATTGTAGATCCTAGGGGCCTTGGCAGACAACCCCTCCAGCCCCAAGGGGGATACTCAGAGCAAAAAGAATGGGGAAGGACGTGGGTGCCCAAGCAGAAACTTGGGTGAGAGCTGCATCCTGGGGGCCTGCAAGGCAGAGCAGGACCAGCTGCCCCATGGCTTCTGTCCAAGGTCCCTGAGCATCAGAACCAGGCGTAGGGTTAAGGGTGGGGGATGGGCAGGCAGCTGGGGGCTCTTCACACAGCCTTCCTGGGTATTTTATATGCAGGTCATGGACTTGCCCATCAGCTTCCTGCTCCTGAAGACCCCTGACCCCAGAAACCTGCTATGGTCTGGTCCACGGGCAATAGCACCAGAAACCAAAGCCAAAATATGGAAGAAACTTTGGAAAAACCACACCCCCCCCTTTTGAAGATGAGCCACAACAGGGCAACAACCGGGCCCCCACTGTCCCTTCCTCACGAAGAGCTCTCCCAACCTCCCTCGGAAGGGTGGGACTCGCCATTGAGCCCTGATGGCCCCACCCTCCACCCAGGGAGCCAGGGAGCTGAGGAATCTGCCACAGGCCACCCCCTTCCACAGAGCCTCATGGCTCAAGGAATGTTATGGTCAGAAGTGGGAAAAAATCCTCCTTTTCAGAAAATCATCATTTTTATCTGCGAAATTGAAAGGATACCAACCCGAGTTCTTTGCTCACTGAAGTCATCAAGGCCACAGAATGAATGCTAGTGAGAAAAACAAAAAAAGGAACAAAAACTATAAAATAAGACCAAAAGAAAACGAGGGGGGGAGAAAAGAAAAGAAAAAAGATGTAAGATATGTAGTATGGGATTCAGTGACACATCCCACAAGAACTACCACCCTAGGGTCGGGTTCAGGAGGTCGGGGAAGCGAGTGGGCCTCGGCAGCTGACCTCACCGGGAAACCCGCCCTCTGGAGTTCCTCCGTGCTCCCAACTGCTCTCCCCAAACACCTGGCCGACTCAGACAGACCAGGATGCTTTCGGTGCGGACACCTGGCTTTCCTGCAGACCATGGCAGGACACGTTACAAACAAGGAAGGACCCTCCCATGGTCACGGCTGGTGGCTCCCACCAAAGGCCAGGCCTGCACCTAAGGACCAGGTGGGTTCCCCCCAGACCCACCTGACCATGAGCAGAAGCCCTCCCCCCAGCACCATCCCCACCAGGGCCTGCTCTCCCAAGAGACCATTATTTAAAATCTTTTGTGCCATTCAATTCATCTGCTTTAAGAAGAAAAAAAAATAGCAGGGGGGAAAATGGCTTTAAAGGAAGGAAAAATTATACAGATCAGTTTGAAAGTAGGCTTCTCTTTCTGAATTCATGACTCGCTTTCTTCCATCTGAACCTATTGGAGCATCATCTGGGGCTTTTGAAAATCGTTCTTTTCCCCCCCTCAAAATGAGGTAATAACTCCCCTTAATTATTTGTTGAAAATTAAAATCCAAACAGACAGCCCCCACCATTTACACAAGTTTTAGAATCACTGGAGGCTGGAGCTGGGCGGGGCTTATGTGGAGTTACCTAGCTGCCATTTTCTACGTGGGGAAACTGAGGCCCAGGGAGGGGGAAGGACTTGCCAAGAGCACCTGGTGGGGTGTGGCAGGAAAGGGTTCCTGTCCACAGACATGAACCACGAGATAATGTGGCTGCAGCCATTTTCCACTAGTGGCCCCAGGAAAATGATGTGTTTGGGTGTTTCTTGTCCTACTGGCCCGACCAGGAGTCTGCCTGCTGTTTGCCCTCCTCAGCAAGTCCTTTGTGACAAAAGGAGACAGACCAACCCACACACACTTGCTTTGAGGCAAGAGGCAGAAGGGGGCTTCACACATTGCCCAGGAGGCCTCCTCACTAAAAACGCCCCCTGCCTTATTTTATGCGTGGCCCTAGACCACCTTTTAAAACTCTATCCGCCAGACAGCTGTGGTGTGTTTGAAGTCCCTTTGCTGTCCTTTCCCACTCAGTGACCCAGTTTGCCCACTCAAGTCCTAAAGCTCTGATGGGGGGCTGAGACCCAGAACCAATGTTTGCAGCCCACCAATCTGGTCTGGACCTGGGGCTCAGAACTTCACACCCCAAGCTCATGCAATCCTCACAACCACCCCAGAAGACGGGGAGAGCTGCAGGCCCCCAGGCCAGGGTGGAGGGATAAACCCTCCAGGGTTCCAGGGCCAGCCTGGGGCAGAGTTCAAACACACCTGCCTGCAAAGCCAGGTGATCCCCAGGGATTCTTGGGTGGAATTATACTTGAGATTCCCTCGGAACCTCAACACAACCCCAGATGGTTGCAGGGTGGGCATGTGGCAGATGGAGACACTAGGCATCCGCTTAAACCAGAATCCCACAGGGGTTCCCAGGGCTCTAGCGGGAGAACCCGCTGGAATCCCTGTGCTGAGCCGCCAGCTGCAACCCTCTGCTGCCCCCTGGAGGACACCTCCGGTTGTGCGGGCCAGGGGCGCAGCGGCTGGTGATGAAGGGAAGATGCAGGAAGGTGATTTCTGCATCCTCTTGGGAGAGAAAGGAGAGGAAACTTCTAAAACGGGCTTAGCATCATCTGAAGAGCTGTCCTGTCCCTTTGGGTCCACAGTGTTTGATTGCCTCCAGGACGGGGAGGGGCTGTTTTCCCATTTTTAGATATCTGCCCCAAAACCTGCCCTCGGGAGACTTGCGTGACTTGGCCCCACTTTGCCCTTAGGGGGAGCTGGCTTCCTCTCTCCTAAGACCTGCCTCAGGCCACTGAACCCCACAAATGCTCTTTCTCCTTCTTCCTCCCTGGGGTGACTGCATATCAGCTTCAAGGTTCAGACTGGGAGCCCCTCCTCGGGCACATCGTCCCCGATGACCCCCGGACGGGGCTGGGGCCTCATGTGGCTCCCACATGTGAGCTTACCCTGTGACACAGACCACGCAATGAGAGGCTCTGCTCTACTTCTCTACGACTCGCTTGGCAAACATGGGAGGTGCCCTATTCCATGGTGAGAACTGACTTGGATACAGCAACGCATACAAGCTGGTCCCTGAAGCTCAAGGACTCCATGGCCACCAGGTGGATGCGCGGGAGGTGGTAAGGGGGCACAGAGATGCCACACACGTGGTTCTGAGCGGCACTTGTCTGTCTGCCTGGACCAATGGGACGTGCTGGAGGGGCTTAGCTGGTGGCTGCAGCACCCAGGAGCCCTACTATCCCTTCCCAGCTGCGGGATCAGGGTCCAGTGTCTGAACCCATCTCAGGCCCAGTCTCCCCACCCATAAAATGATGTTCACGCAGAGAGACAAACGGGGCCAGGTGTCAACATGGGACAGGTCAGCCTCGCTTCCAGCCAGGAGGGGAGAGACTCCCTAGAACACACAACTGGGTTTTGGCACAGAGAAGTCATCTGAGCTGAAGGGGTCCATGGGACATAACCAAGCCTGGCTTATCGCTCCAGAGAGGGTCACAGCAACCCCAAAAGGTCTTCTGTGGGGGGAAAAAAGGCATCTCACCCCCACTCCACCCACACAGAAAGTTGGTCCCAAACTGCACTTTTCTTCCCTAGAAAGGCAACTGAAGAAGCTACTTATTTTGTGGATGTGCCCATCGTGGGGGGACGGGGGCAGAGAAGGGAGGCGGGGGGCAGAGTCTGTTCTTGGTGTTACAAAGCTGGCCGCGCAGAAGGACCAGACCCCACGGTGACCTGTCCCAGCAAGAAGCCCCGGGGGGGCCGGAGGGGGAGAGGCCCTGGGCTCCCCACCTACCTTTTCCTCCAACTCCTTCAGATGTCTCTTCTGGATCTCCAGCTTAGCCTCCAATTCTCGGACTCTCTGAAACACACGACCTCATGCATCAGAAAAGGTAAAATTTCCAGGTTGAAAACTTAGTCTTTACTCTTCATCGTGGTGTAGCATGCAAGCAGAGAAGCAGGCACACACGGGCGGGCAGCGTGCCTGGCTTTTATGCGCTTGCAGGCCCGTATCTCCACCGCCTGCATCCAGATAAAGGGCCCCACCAGGAGGCTCCCCAGACCCCCCGCCCTCCACCACAGAGGGTCGATTTCGCCTGTTCTTGAAGTGCACGGAAACGGAATCACACGGTGTGGACTCTTAGGACAGGATCTCTTTAAAACAGAAGCATCCCACCTGGACCAAGACATGGGGGTGCCCGGTGCAGGC
The DNA here is from genome assembly GCF_002007445.2 of Ailuropoda melanoleuca. Lineage (NCBI taxonomy): Eukaryota > Metazoa > Chordata > Mammalia > Carnivora > Ursidae > Ailuropoda > Ailuropoda melanoleuca. The sequence goes on from NC_048228.1 coordinate 105,657,428, forward strand.
TAATGAAGAGCATGGACTGGAAGTGGCATCAGAGGATGGACTTGCGCCAGACTGACCTCGCTGCAGCCGGGGCGCCCGGGCAGGGGAAGCGAGGCCCGGCAGAGGAAGCGAGGCCCAGCAGTGGCCATCACAGCCACACGCACCCCAGCCCCTTAGAAGCCTGCTCAGCACAGGATTGAGGATGGCCAACTGTCCCGGTTTGCTCAGGACATTCCTGGTTTTGTCACTGGAAGTCTGGGGTCCCCAGAAACCCCTCAGCCCTGGGAAATGGGACCGGCCGGTCACCCTGCTTGAGGCTACATCTGCAGAATGCCCCTGGGGCACTCACCCTCCCTCCGGGATTTACCAGACCATTCCTTCCAGTTCTACATGGCATCCCACCCAGGGAGGCCAGCAAGTGCGACTTTTTCCAGACAGTCACATGCCCAAGAATCACCGCTCAAGTGCTGGTACCCCACCACCACCACTGCCCAGCCGGCTGCAGCCCTGCCAGGCCTGAATGCAGATGGGGAGTTCACTCCTGCAGAGAGTGCTCGGGCTGCAGGGCGGGCGATCCAGGTCAGGCCCAATAGGCACATGGCCTCCGTGGGCCCTTAGCCAGGCCTGGAGAAGTCTTCCGTGCATCCTGTAGGACAGTGGTTCCCAAATACAGATCAGTGTCACTTGGAGGGCTTGCAAATCACTGGGCCCCCCCAGCACTTTCTGACTCAGTTTGGGGGGTGGAGCCTGAGCAGCTACATTCCAGCAAGTTCTTGAGTGATGCAGATGCTGCTTGTCTGGGGACCCACTTTGAGAACCGCCTCTAATGACACATTCATCCGCTCAACAGATACAGGTCAATATGCCTGCGGCCCTACGGAATTTGCACAGAACTCAGCTGGGGGGCACATGGGCGGCTCAGTGGGTGAAGCGTCTGCCTTCAGCTCAGGTCATGATCCCAGGGTCCTGGGATCAAACCCCACGTTGGGTTCCCTGCTGACCAGGGAGCCTGCTTCTTTCTCTGCCTGCTTCTCTCTCCGCCTCCCCTGCTTGTGCTCTCTCTGACAAATAAATAAATAAAATCTTAAAAGAGAAAAAAGAAAACTCAGCTGGACCCTGGCCTGGGTCTTGCGCCCCAAGTTTTCCAGCTGGTGGGTGTTGGGGAATCACATAATTTCTTACATCTGAACCCCTCTTCTGTGACCTCATGCCCTGAGGGTGAAATGGGGGCCCCAGGGGTTGGGAGGGAGGACCTTGTACACTACAGTATCACATGGAGGGAGGGTGACACTTTACAGCTTTCAAAGAACTTGCAAAAATCCCCCAGGAACAACTGCGCTTCGAAGAAGAGGTCGCTGCCCTCACAGAGCTTACATTCCGGCGGCGGGGGGCGGGGGGGGGGGGAAGCTAGGTCTATAGCGCTGTGGGGCAGGCGGTTCCCCAGGCTACATCTGAATGGAAGCCTGAGGACAGAAGGAGCCTGTCCCAGGCAGGGGCCCAGCAGGTGCCAGGCTGGGTCAGGGTGGGGAGGGGACACAGTAATGAGAACCAGACCACACATGGCCTTGGATTCTATTCCAAGGATGAGGGGATGACTGGGGGGGGGGGTTCAAGTAGGAAAGGGCTCCTTCCCACTCTTCAGGTGTTGGGGGCAAAGTCCCCTCCCCAGGACAGCTCACCGGGGGGTCCCCGGCCGCCCACTGTCACATCTCCCTATTTATCATTGCCAGGTGTGACTCAAGGCTGAGACTTCACTGCATTCTCCCTTCTCCCTGTTCTTGAACAGGGCCTGGCACCCGACACCTACCGGTCAGCATGTGTCGAATGAGTGACTTGCCGGGATTATTGTGACAACGTGACAGAGTGCAGAGTAAAGGTCGTGCTGGGTGAGAAAGGTCAAGTGGGGCAGATATGAACTTAGACGTGTCCAGGGCTTAGTGTGTGGCAGATACTGTTCCCAGCACTTAATGTCAATTCTTCACTGACCCCGGCTGGAGATGCTGCTGTGACTGTCCCCATTCTACAGGTCAGGAAACTGACTCAGGTTACACTGTAAGTCGGAGCAGGATTTGAATCCAAACTTGTGTGACCCAAGAGCCTGTGTTCCTAACACCACCCCGTAGCTTTCCACTGGCCGTGAACTCAGGTGGTCACGAAGGGCCACTGCTCCCCGGGGAGCTGGCTTTTACCCAGCTCTTGTGGCCTCTGGTTTTTAAAAATCCTGTATCAGCAGCTGCTACTTTTGCAAATTACAGCTTACAGACCATGTACACCTTTCGCCAAGCACAGTAAACCCATTCCTACCTCAGGGCCTTTGGACCTGCTGTTCTCTGCACAGAGCCCAGGGGTTTACCGCCTCACATCCTCTCCCGTGTCCTCTCAGCCTTTCTGACATTCTTGGTGTTTGAGTTGTGAGTTTTCTCACTGGGTTATAAGAGCATGTGCTCCACGTAAGCAGGGACTTGGCTCACTGCCCCAGCCCCAGTGGCCAGACCCGTGCCTGGCATGTGACAGGTGCTGGACCAGTAAATAACCATCGGAGGCAAGCAGAAGCCACAAAACCTCACTTTTGCTGCGCCTGTCGTCTCAGGGCTTCCTGGAAAGAATCCTCCCCTCTGCTTGGGCATCACCCTCGAACGACCAACTCCAGAAAATTCTGTTACAGGGAACAGATGTGCTCTGAAGTGTGAGCCTTTTATGAAGCCACCGAGATGCCGGCTGGGGCCACCATGCCGGCTGCTGTCACACGTGTGGTGCTCGGCAGGGACGGGGAGCAAGAAGCAGCCACACCGGGAGAGTCTGGCCAAGCATTTCCACCTGCAGGGTGACACAGGGCTCTCAAGGCAAAGCCTGGGGTGGAACTGCTCCAGACTGCCCAGACTACAGAGGACGACGCTGAAGGCCCGTTGTTAAGCCTTGCCACTGATTCAGGCACCGGGCCCAGAGGAGGGAGTAGGTGGGCGCGGTCCTCTGAATTCTATGGCCTGATGCAACAGAGAACGGGCTCACCTGGCCTGAGTCAGGGCGACAGGGAGAGGGAAGGAGCACAAGAAGGAATGAGTGTTCACTCCCTTCCAGAACCAAAAAAGCAATGAGACCCTGCTATGGACTGAACTGCACCCCCCCAAATTCCTAGGTTGGAGCCCTAACCCCCAGTGTGAGTGTATTTGGAGAGGGGGCCTTCGGGAGATATTAAGTTAAGTAAGGTCATAGGGTGGGTCCCTGATCTGCTAGGGTTGATGGCCTTATGAGAAGAGAACAATCTCTCCCCCTCCCCCTCTTCCTTCTCCTTTCTCCCCGCCCCCCCCCATTGGCCATTTGAGGGCACAGAGAGAAGGAGGCTGTCTGGGAGCCAGGAAGAGTCCTCACCGGCACCCAGATCGGCCAGCCCCGTGCTCCTGGACTTCCGGCCTCTAGGGCTGCGAGCCACAGACGTCTGTTGTCGAAGTCTCCCCTGTGGCACTTGTTCTGGCGTCTGAGCAGATGGAGACAGGCCCTCACTCCCCTCTGGAACTCACGGATCTCTATTTACGACTAACCCAACTGAGCAACTGTCATCTGCACAGAATCACCTTTGAATCCTGTAAAACGCAGAAGGCGATGCAGTGGGTCTGGGGTGGGGCCCGAGAGTCTGCATTTCTAACAGCTGCCAGGTGCCGCTGCGGCTGCTGGCCCACGGACCCCACACTGAGAGCAGGGGTGGACACCCACAGGGGTCATTATATGAAGAGAGTCCTCCTTTCCCTGAACACCCACCATGCTCCAGGCACTAGCTACTCGGTTTGCAGGTCTTATCTCACCAAAGCCTCCAAGGGGCATTTCATTCAGTGACTTGGTCAGTGTTGGCGATACACGCATCGCATCTCGGTGTATCTTCACAGAAGTGAGGGCAGTTCTCATCCTCAGGGGGAGGAAGGGTGCCTACCATTTACCTTCAGCGGAACTTTCAACTAATTTGGAAATGATCTAGAGATAAAGGAGAAGCAGTTTCGGCTTTGGGTCAAGCCGTTAACTTTCTCCATGCTTAGGTAGGTGAGCGACGGAAAAGGAAGCGATTTATCCATGTGGTCTTCACTGACAATCCAAAACCCTCGCATTTTAAAAGATTTTTCTCTCTTGAAGGGATCTTTGTCCTTGATCTTCCCAAGCAGGCAGCTTGGCTTCCTTCCTTCCTTCCTTCCTTCCTTCCTTCCTTCCTTCCTTCCTCTCTCTCTCTCCCTTCCCTCCCTCCCTCCCTTTCTTTTTTTCTTTTCTAAATCACCTGGCTCCCTTCCTTTCTTAGCACGTAGGCCACGGTGCATCCCCAGGAGTCACAGCCGAATGCTGAACTGCCCTGAGCCTTTGGGGTACACTCACTAGCTCATCATACATCCAGATAGACCGTGAGGAGCACCTTCACAAGATTTGAGCCCTCGAGTCAGGTAATGGCCTTTTGATTCAAACAGGCAAATGTCGTTCTGCTTTAAGCTGGGTTTTCTGAACAACCCTCCCAGCCGCTGCACGCTCGGTCAGGAAGCCTCACAAAGGAGGCACAGCACTGCACATCAGACAGGCCAGCACCAGCCCCCTGGCCTGTCCTGCTCCTGCTACACAGACTCATGGTCTACACTGGGCAGTTACAATAGCTGCCGACACTGGCTGCGAGCGCTTCACGTGCAAGAGTTTGTTTCAACTTTACAACATCCCGATGAGTAGACATTATTTCCATCCTCACAAGGAAACTGAGGCCCAGAGAGGTCAAGTCATTTGGTCAAGGCCACACAGCTAATACCGAGGAGAAGAGGGTTCAAAGCCACACCGTCTGGACCCAGTGTTTGTGTTTCTCAACCACTCTGCCACCCCAGACTGCCCACACCATGCTGCGCTGCTGTCTGAAATGCTCTTTCCCCCTTGGCGGCCACCTGGCATCTTCCTATTTATCTTCAAAAGCTGGCACAGCTGGGCCCTCCACTGGGAGCCTCCCCAGCCTCCTGGATGGAGTCCCTGCCCCGCATGTCCTGGGCAGGTGCATCCCAGCATAGGAGCCTCAGCCACGCGAGTCGGTGAGGATCTGTGCTGTGTTTGGGCTTCCCACTGAGCTGGGGGTGCCCCAGGCCACTTTTCACTATCCACGTGACCATAACAGAGGTGGCTCAGTGGCAGTGTCCTTGAATGCAAATGCCCATGCCAACATCCCTGTGCCAAGTTCTCCTTGATGGTACTGGCCATAAGCCCCTCCTCCCCCTCCCTCTTTTGCCTCCCTTTCCCTCCCCCCTCCATCCTGCAATGCCCTGCCCAGCAAGGCCGACCATCACTCTGGTCATTGTCACCGCAAATTCTTGGTCTCCATCCTCAGTGGCCCCCTCCCCGCACCAGCAACTTCCCCACCCACCTGGGCCGGGGATTCCAAGTCCTCCCTTCCCTCTTCCACCCCTTCCCCCCTCTGCTGTGTGTCCTCACGTGAACAATGTGGCCTGCCTTTCTTCTTCCCTCAGGACACGAAGGAGCCCGGTGTGTGGACACAAAGCAGCAGTTTCACCACTGTCCCCTCCTTCCCAACCCCTGCCCCTCCCCCTCTGCTCAGAAGCCTGAGCCTCACCTGCTGCTCCGCACCCTGGGCCCCCCTCACCCCTTGCACACATCAGACCTTCTCAGTCAGTGGATGGATGCCTTTCCCTTCTCCTCCCTCCATCTCCAGCCTCTCCCTCCGCTTTGCCGCTCACTGTGCCAGCCTGATCAGGAACCTTCCTGGCAATGAAAGCTCTCCCTCCCTCTGCACAGGGTGTGTGCGTGCACGCCTGTGCCCTCCGGCTCTGCACACACTGCGTCAGAGCCCGCACACTGGGAGCAGAGGACCAGGTGCCATCAGCACAGAGCAGGCAGCATGGGGACGGAGGCGACAGCCAGGCCGGGGTCACTGGGGCTGCCTGCGTGTCCTCTCAACCAAACCAAGTCTTGAATGAACAGCCCTCCCAGTCTGCCAGTTCCCCCTTCCCCCTCACCACCTCCTTTCGCTCCTGCCCTGCATGGCATCTGGCTGTGCCCCCCATGCCCCCTCCTCAAATCCACCGGGACCCTGTGCTGTCTTTGGACACAACCCTCCCCTGCCCCTTCCTGACGGTGTGCTTGCTTGCCTTCTGTGATGTCGCCTCCCCCGGTCACCCAGGTCCTTCCTCACTGATGGGACTCCCTTACCAGCTATGTGACCTTCAGCACACGACTTAACCTTCTTGAGCCCCAGGGTTCTCATCAGGAGAATGGACATCATTGTCCCCACCCTGCCGCGGGGCTGCCATCGAGGGTCTCCGTCAGCAAGCGGAGCGTGCTGCTACGGTCCCTTCACCCCCGTCATCACCCTACAGTCCTCGAGGCCTGGCTCTCTGTGTGCGTGGCAGCACGTGACGCTCACAGGACTCCAAACGTTGGAATACTTTGAGGTTTCCAGAGTTAACAACAAATACGGCTGCCAGGTCCAGTCCTCGAATTAGCTGGCCGTCATCACAAAATACAGCAAAAAAGGCAAACTGTTCCGCCACGCCTCCTGGTTTTAAGAACCTGACTTTCAAACAGAAGACACCTGCCGGGGAGAGAGGCCCAGGGTACAGCTGGCTCTGGTTTGCAGGAGGACTCAGCAGGGGCTGGGCCGTGTGGTTGGAAGGCGTCTCCGCACACCGCTCCCCTTTGCGGGCCGCGCACCTGCTGCGCCGTGAGGACACCCGCGAGAAGACCTGCCTTGCTTCACGGGGAAACCCGCTTGGCTGCCAGCCGTCCATCAGACATGCCTGGAACACCAGGTGCCCGTCGGAGGGCTCAGAGGCCGGGAGGAGGGCGAGAGGCACCTGGCACCCGCCACCTGCCCCTCACCTGCTGGGCCTGCTGCAGCAGCTCCATGCGCTCCCGCAGGACCTGGCTGTCGAACTCCCGGCTCTGCCTCAGGATCTGCCGGCGCACCTTCTCCACGGCGGCCTGCAGGTCCTCCCGCTGGCCCTCGCTCAGTGCCTCGCTGGCCCTCCGCCCCGGCTCCGGCTGCAGCGCGTTGTAGAGCGTGGCCTCCAGCTCCTGGATTTTCTGAGTGGCCCAAATCACACAGACAGTGGACAATCACAAACAGGTGCACAGTAAGGGCCGGGGCACTGCGGCCGAGGGAGGCAGAGCTGGGGTCTCAGGCGGGGAGGGGAGGCGTGCGGGGGGCCTCGCAGAGCAGCCAGCAGGCACGGGCGGGGTGGGGGAGGGAGCCCCTTGCAGCCCCGGGCACACCTTTTTGAGAACACATCTTATTCTAGTCAATCAAGAACAGCTCTCCTGTGTACAGGAGAGGACAAACGTGTGATTCAAAGAGAGGCTTGGTCCGACCAGTTTCCATTTCATTCTTGGCGCCCCATGGATTCCCTTCACCTTGGGAGCCAATCTCCCCTTTGAGCCTGGGTGGCGGTGGGAAAATAGGTCTCAAATTGCACACACGTGGTTTTCAGCCAGCTAGTTGGGAATGCGATTTTAACCTAAAGCAAACAGTGACGGTGTTCTAACCGGGCCTTCCCGGCTAAAAATGCGGGATGCCATTTGTTAGCAAAGCGGATGAGAGATTAGTGGCCAATCGAAGGCTCCTTGTGGAAGGCAAGAGTTTTCATCGTTAGAGGCAGTTATTTCTTTTGTACTTCACCCCAAGACACTTAAATATAGTTACCTCATGGGAATATCTAGGGACAAAAGAGAGAATTAGCTCCTTTTCTGCTTCCCTAAATCCCCAGCCACGTCATCCTCGAGCGCAAACCCCATCCTGGGCCAGGCTGACCATCGCTCTGGTCACTGTCATTGCACATTCTTGGTCTCCACCCTCCACAGCCTGTCCTACACCAGCAACTTCCCCACCACAGAGGTTCCAGCCAAGGGATCGAAGGAACTAAGGAACTGCTCCTTGTCTTCCTAAGACCGACCAGACTGATCTTCAGTTTGGATGGAAACTGCCAACAAGAGGCAAGAGGTGACTGGGCGGGGAGGGGGGGCGGGGGGGTTCCACAGACAAGCCTCTGCAGCCGTCTGGCCCCCTGCTCTCCCAGCTGCTCTCGTCAGTGTTCGCATGGCTGTGCTGACTCCCTGGGGGGATGCCGGACCCATCAGACCAGAGCCAATCTTAACCAACAGGCGTCATCACCTTCCCCTCTCCCGACCCCAAAGGTCCCCGTGGGAAATCCGAAGGTGGAAGGCTGTCCACTGGCACAACCCAGGGGCCCTCATGTGGGCTACACACGGAGACAGAGCTTGCCTGTACCTGCTGGTTCACCCTCTCCCCATGCAGCTGCTGAGCTTCTAGAAGACCGCAGGTCCCCAGCTTCCAGCCAGGACCCCACCACCCAATTCCGGAAGCTCCATTGTAGACCTGCCCCATCTCACTCCGCACAATGACAAAGGAACGCAGGCCCATATGTGGCACCTGCCATCCTCACTCCTGCCCAGGCATGAGGCACTGCGCCTGACTGTTGAAGTCCCTCCATCCAGCGCGGCCTCAGAATGCAACCCCGTCATGGGCCTGAAATCCCCCCAGAGGTTCTGGAATGGTCTTTGGGAAGGACCGTAGTTTCTACAGAGTGGCAGGATCAGCACGTCCAGGGGCCTCCTCCACAGAACCAGGACTCAGAGGGACCCCTGGGGGCCTTTCTGTGGACAGTACTTAGACAGCAAAGCATGGACACCTAGCTTTTCCAAATTGTGTTGGAAATCACTAGTCCTGCCGCAGGACCCTTGAAAAGTCGGCCCGTGATCCAGTGAGCTTGGCCAAGTGCTTGCTTATTATGTTCCTCTCAGAGCCCCGGCCCACCCTTCCACTTTCAACACATTAAGGGCCCAAGAAGCCCTTCAGAGTTTTCCAAACTTGTTCCATTGGCTTCAGTGCCTATCAATCTCCTGAAATCATGTTCCTTGGAGCTTTCTAGGAAATGCTAGGGAGGCAGTGCCACGCAACAGATGGTGTGTGGTGCGGGAAAGCCGCTCTCAAAAGGACCAAGGCAGGGGGCAGAGTTGAAGCAAAACCAGCAAGGGAACGGTTGAGTGTGAGCATCCCTCCCTGAGAAGGAGGAGATATTTCTATTTTCAACTGTCCTCCACACCGTGATAATATTGTGTGCCCAGAAGTAAGCTCTAGAAGGGAAAATGCCCCGTCCCAGTGAGGCTCAATCCCTGGACCTATGACCTCTCTGGCTCCCCGTCCTCGGCATTCAGGCCTCAGAGCCCGGACACCAAGGGGCAAGGGTCCCAGGGAGGTGGGCCAGCCCTCATGCCCGGGCTACTGGCTCTCTGTCTTCCTGGACATGCTCATGGAAATGAGGGCTTGAAAGTCATTTTTCAGTTGTGGACTCTGCATTTCTTGGGAATGCACCATTTCGTAAAATGATCTTAACTACAAATGACTGGGCAAAGACTTACTCGAGACTCTGGGTATCCCACTGTTTCTTCCTGCAAGAAGGGACACTGAACTCTCCCTTCTTTGTGCCGTGGGGACACCTGGTGGGGCCCGTATTATCTCCCTGTCTCACTCGCTGCTGGGCAGGTCCTCAAAACCACATGCCATGTGATCCCATTTTAAGCTAATCAGCAGGAAGCCCAGGACAAATTCTGTGACCCAAACACAATAGGGCATCAAGTGATTTTTGTTCTGATGATCACCGGCCTCTGCTCTCTTTGCTCTGCCTCTGTGCTCCTTGCTGACTGCCCCCCCGCCGTCCCTGTTCGCAGGAAAACTTGCTTTGGGGTTTCATGCATAAATAAATATTCAAGTGTAACAAACACATAAGAAAGACAGTTTCTTCCCACTCATCTCAAACGACTGCTAGAATGGAATATGCACACCTAAAGAAACCATCCCGCTAAGTGAGTATTTTGGAAAATCATGACTGATTTGGAAAAAAGGGACAATTGCTCTGTACGGTCATTCCAGTCAGAACACAGACAGGGCATTTTGATGTCACCCACGTGGCACTGGTGGGGCCCCTAAACATGGTGTCAGCCCTGAAGAAAACACAGCCTCTGAGGTCGAGTCTAACAAGCCAAAGCGACCAACCCACTTCCGGTCCTACCAGGTAAGCCTGGTCGAGGGCTTCCTTCCTGTAGTCCAGCTCCTCCTCCAGATAGCCCTTCTGCCTGCTGAACAGGTCCTGAAAAAGAGGGGGCCCCCCAAGATCAAGTTCACGAGAACCCGTCCCCACAAGGCTCTTCGGAGCCCACCTACTCACCTCGGCTAGAAAGCGACGGTCCCACCAAGCTGGGGACCCACCAGAGGCTCAGGTGAGAAGGGAGGTGATGGTCTGCTCTGCTCTCCCCCCTGCATGAATCTCCCGCCTTGCAGGCCCAGGAGCTGTGATCCAGCCTGTCCCGCCCCTCCAACCAGGTGCCCAAGCAGGAATCCTTCTCAGTTCCTCTTGTCACGTCCTGGTGGCCTCTGAAGACCATCTCAACCATTCTCAGATGCAGCTCTTCCTCCCCCCACGACAGCATCCCCCACATCCTGACCAGTCTCACTGCTGTGTGCCTCCTCCCCTCCTCTTTCGGTCCCTGCACACATGGTCTATCCAGAATGCAAATCTCTACTACTGATTGGAAGGTTCCCAGGTGAGATCCCCTCTTCTGCAGGCGCTTGACTTCACAGACAAGGAAACCAGACCAGAGAAGACCAGTGCCTTGGCCTAGATGCCACAGTATCCTGGTGGCCGAGGACGGGCTAGACTCTAAGCCAGGGCCCTCTCACACCATGCGTGCTCCCAGGCTGTAAGCGATTACTTCTACCTTCTGTTTCCACCTCTTCATGTCTACTTGCAAAACTTGAATTGGTCTTTGAAGGCTCAAGACCCATTTCTTCTTGGCAGCCCTCTCTGACATCCCCCAGGCTGGGCACAACGGAACCCCCTACAGCCAAAGCCCTCTGGTGAATAACCACCACCTCTCATCGGGGACCCGTACGCTCCAAGCAAGGTGCAAAATGGGCTGTGTGTCTCACGCCTCTCATCCCTACAGCCCAGCAAGGTGGAACTTGGAACCTCCCACTTAGCAATGAGGAAAAATGAAGGGCCAGTGTGTCTTTCCCAAACTCTCATGGCCGTTAAGGAGGCCAGCAAAGGGGGGGGGCAGCTGTGTGTCTCCGGAGCCACTGGGCCAAGTGTCTCGGCATCACCCACGTGCTGCTCCTAACGTCCCCAGGCTGCACCGCGGCTCTTGGCTCATGAGCACACGTCCCCATAGGCTTGTGAGCCAGCTCCCCAAAGCAGGGACCCCACATGTTCCTTACTGGAGGGACCACTAATCCTGGCACGGCGCCTGGGATAACAGAGGCTCCAAAAATAGGTATTAAATGAACAACCGAGTGAGTGAAAGGCTAAACAAATGGATGACAATTACCTGGAACAGCCATTAGGGCAAACACAAAATTCAGAAATGCATGCAAATAAATGCATACAAAAATACAAGCAAGGGGGCGCCTGGGTGACATCCGACTCTTGATTTTGGCTCAGCTTGTGATCTCAGGGTTGTGAGATCGAGCCCCATGTCAGGCTCTGTGCTGGGCATGAAGTCTGCTTGAGAGTTTCTCTCTCCCTCTCCCTGTGCCCTGCCCTGCTTGTGCACTCACTCTCTCTCTCTCAAATAAATAAATAAAATCTTTAAAAAAATACATGGGAGTCCTTCCTGGGAAGGGAGCTGTCGGCACCCTTTCCACCCTCCTGCCTCCCAGAGGCCTGAGTCTTTTACCTTTTCTCTCTCCAGGTCCAACATCTTCTGGGTCAGAGCTGCTTCAGTTCCCTCTATTTGCTTCAGCCACTGGAAAACAGCAGGGACAGAGGGCCGTCAGATGAGAACCCGTGCCAGCCGGGCAATCTTCCACCAAAGTCGCGTGTGCAGGGGGCCTCCTTCTCAACGAGGCTCCTGGCCTCCTCGGCCCGTCCCAGGGCAGCCCTCAAAACAGAATTTCATTGTCTGTACAGGTGTTCGGCTTTGACGGGTGTTTGCTCAGGGATCGACTGGGTCATGGATATCCGTGCGTGTGTGTCTGTGTGTGTGTGTGTGTGTGTGTGTGTGTGTGTACCTATGCATGGGCATGGGTATGTGTGTCCAATTGAGCCTGCGTGTCCAGGAGGGAGTCAGTGTGCAAGCTGTGGGGGCCTGACTCCATGCACAGTGGGCCCTTGTCTGCGTCCGGGGGTTCTGCAGTTGCGTGGCTGAGTGTCACTGAGGTCTACTGCTGAGTGCTGCAAGGGTGGCTTCGTGCCGGGGACCTCCCCCAGTCCTTCACGCCCACCCCACGGCAGAGACAGCATCACGCGTTTTATAGGTGAAGACACGGATGCCTAGTGAAGTCACTTGTCCAAGGTCACACAGATGGGCAATGGGGATTACGAACCCGGCCTGCAAAACCGTGCCTCCGCAGCTGCACCCCTGAGCCCGGGTGCCCCGTGGAGGGAGGGGTGTGCGGAGTCCCAGGGCATGGGTCTGAAGCAGGAGAGCGAGCACCTGCCAAGGGCAGGTAACGGACAGTCTGCCTCTTCTTGGGTCTGGGCTGGTGGTGAGCAGGAGGTGGCAGCTGGTTCTCAGGATGCAGGTATGTAGGTATGACTTTATGAGGAGCCCACTTAAGAGATGGGCTGGTGGGGAGACCTGTGGGGGCTTTGGTGGGGGTGTCTGAAGGCAGGGGTGTGTCCATGTTTGACAAAGTGTATGAATGTGTACACTCAACACAATGGACAGCGTCCTTGCCTCCAGCCCGGGGACCACACCGCCTTCCTGGCCTCCCAGCCTCACTCAGCTGCCAGGACAGGCTCAGCTCCCTCCTGGCTTTCCTTCTCCTCTCCTGCTGAGACTTACCCTCCCCTTGGAGCACTGCCCTGCGCTTCCTCCCCTCGCTCCTTGCCCCCCTGGGGATTCTGTTTGCCCCTGTGCTCCCTCTGCTCTCTGCAGTGTCCCCCTGCAGCCCAGACAGCCCCACCACATCTCCCTCTGATGACTCCCTAGCCTCCCTGGTCCCTCTGTTGGGGAAGAGCCCCAATTCAAGAAAGGGACCCTCCCAGGTCCCTCTGTTGGGAAGAGCCCCAAACCAGGAAGCGGGGAGCAGCCTTGATTTCTCCTTCCCTTCCCCTTTCCCTACATTGGTTTCACCTCCTCCTGTTTCAAACACCACTGCCACCACCCCTCCAGTTTCCCGTCTGGACCCAAAGCCCTTTCTGCTTTCAAGCCCGTATGTCCTCCAAAAAACCTGTTTCTGCTTAAAGCCCTCAGGGACTTCCCATCACTCCTGACAACAGCTGGCCCCCAAGCCAAGCCTGCTCTCCCTGCCTGGAACATCACCATCTCTCCCACCCCTGGCCTCAGCCCCAGGCCTTCACCAAGCTAACACCTACTCAGCCTTCAGGCCAAGTTAGCTGTCACCTCCTCCAGGAAGCCTGCCCTGCTTCCTATGTCCATGGGGTCAGGGGTCCTCCAGGATCCCTATGTCATCCTATGAGTGGTTCTCACAGCACTCACCTGAGGGATTGCTGTTGTCGGTTTCTCTCCCACAGAAGCCCCAAGGTGGGGACCATATCAGACATGTTCTGTTACACTTCCTTACCCGGCACAGGCCCGGGATGAAGCATGTGCCCAACAAACATTTGCTAAAGGAGAGCAGACGTGAGAGTGCGGTGGTCTGGGAGGGGGTGTGCTGGCTCCAAGGAGGGAACAAGACTAGATAGAACTGTGACCACACAGGCTTCCCCCAACATCAAAGTGAGCTTGGCGCCCAGAGTGGACCCCCCAGAGCCAGCAGCAGAAGCAGGTGCCCAAAATAAAGCATTTCGTTAGACGTTATTGAGAGGATGCGCAATGTCTCAAAAATAGACAAGCATATTTTTGGCGGGATATGAAAAACACTTCATTTTTAATATCCCAATGTAAGCAGTCCTAAAATGAATAAAATTTAAACGGAAAAAAATCAAAATCCAGTTTTGAATCATTACATCAAGCTGCTCTTAGGATAGGTTTTATAGACTATGGTGTTCAGTCTCTTCCTACTGTTAAGAAAAAGATTTGACATGCATGTTATGCATAAAAATAAAAAACTTGACAAGTGCTTCTCAGCAACTGAAAGAGCAAAATGAGGGCAGAAAACACTGGCCATGAGCATCCCGGGTACGAGAGGTCACAAATTCTATATCAAAGAGAGTCCAGCACATAGCCAATAGGCTACGCTCTAACAGTGAGCGGCTCCGTACCACCTTCCAGGAGGGAGGGGTATGGGGACACCTGCCCTCCCCCAAACCTTCAGGGGAGAAGTGAATCAGCCTACAGGGGTGCAGGGAGGAGGACATTCTGTAGGAAGCTAGGTCTCTGCCCACAAGTGCAGAGCCCTGAGCCCCAGAACTGGGGGGCGGGGCCCTCTCTCCTCCAAGACCCAACGCTCCCTTTGAGAGGGTCTCAAGACCCAACTACTGGAAAGCTTGACTGTGGCCACAGGCCTAAGCTGAATTCACTAATCTATTATTATGAGTGAGAACACAAAAATTTTTTAAAACTGCCTTCTGTCTGATTGGTTTTGACTGTTTCTCAATTGGTTTTGAACTTGAAGGAGCTTCATAAAGAGCTGTGACTGGGGGTGCCGGGGTGGCTCAGTCAGTTAGGCATTAGACTCTTGATTTTAGCTCAGGTCGTGATCTTGGGGTTGTGGGATGGAGCCCTGCACTGGGCTCTGCAGCTGGGGTGGAGCCCGCTTGGGATTCTCTCTCTCTCTCCCGCCCCCGTCCCTCCCCTCCCCTCTCTCTCTCCAAAAATAAATAAATAAAATTTTAAAAAAAGAAGAGGTGTGATTCATGATCACCTGTAAACCTTCAGACAGCCTACGTTCAAGCTTCTCTGCTGGGCATGTGCTGCGTGCAGAGGGCATGGGGTGGGGTGAGGACAAGACATGACCTTGACCTTGGACTCTGCTAACCTTCTAGAAGGAACAGGGCTTCCCCAGGCAAGTAGGAGCAAGACAAGCCCCCGGAGCCAGATGCCCCGGCAAGGTCATCCAGAAGCACCATGTGACATTCCTAATTAGAGCTGCACTTCACTCATACGCTACAAAAGCGGCATTGTGCCTCCAAAGAGAAAACTGAAGTTGCCCTCAGTTTGGTCAGATGCTGACACCGAGTGGCAATTTTTAAAACCACGTGCATTTGGGAGGGGGCCTCTGATCCCGCTGCCAGCTCATGAGCTCCAGGGTGGCCAACTTAGGTGTGCTTGCTGAGGACTGTCCCCATTCCAGCACGGACATCCCCACGTCCCAGGAAGCCCTCAGTCCCAGGCAAACTGGGCAGTCTGTCTCCCCGGGGGTCCTGTCAGGGCTCCTAGCTGGTCCTGCAGACCCACCTTTCCTCTTGGGGCCACTCCCTCTAGCGAGACATACGGCAATTCCCAAACCTACGGGATCTTTAGTCAAAGACCTATGGCAGGGCTGGGGTCTCCTAGACCCAATCTGAGAAAATGGGAAAATACTGGTCTGAGTCCAGTCTCCAAGGACTGTCCCACGTGGACAGGTGGGCCCCTCTCGCTTGCACCCAGTTGGCTGGTGAAAGGTGGAGGGGGGGTGTCACAGGGTCAAAGCAGAGAGTTGCTGCAGGGCAGGCGGGGACATGAAGGGGGCGCATCACTCATCTTGCACGGTTGCTGAGAGGAACGGGAGCCCTACCGATCTGAGGTGGGGGGGTCCAAGGCTGCAGGTCTAGACACTCACTATTTGCCGGGCTGTGGGGAGGAGTGTATCAGGGAGGGCCTGCGTGGGAGAAGGAAACAGCTCGTAAGGGGCTACTCTCAGCGAGGCTGGGAACTTCCTACAGTGTGTGGCCCTCCAACAGACTCTGAGTTTGGAGAAAGGGAGGCCCCCAGGCCTGCTGCCCAGCCCCCTTCCAAACCAGCCACCCAAGTCACGGATGGGTTCCTGCTCTTGGTCACTGTCCACCATCACTAGCCAAACCCCTTTGCCCTACGTGCCCAGTAACAATGTTTGGTGCTGCTTAAAAATGCCGCGTCCTGGAGTCCCGACACCAACCCTGCCAGGTTTGCAGTTCTCTGTTCAGTGGCTCAGAGTGAGCCAGAGACCAATCTGCAGAAGCCCCAGGTGGTGGGCGTGGAGTCCACCCAGAGGGGCCTCCCAGGGGATGAGGAAGGAACTGTTGGGCCTGACATCACCACATCCTCCAGGGAGCGAGGGACACTAAAGTGAGTTGTGCAGATTGTGGCACTTTATGTAACACTCCCCGGAGCACTGCATAGGACGTGCGGATATGCTGGTGTGAGGGATGTTTACTGAAGGAGTACCATGTGCCTAACCCTGTATGGTCACCTGTCCCTAATGGGCCCAGCAGCCAGCCAGGTGTGAGTCAGCATCACCCCCCTGTCCACCTGAGGACATAGGCTCAGCCAGGTGAAGGGACTTGGGAAGTGACTTACTCCTGTGTGACCTCAGGCAAGGCTTTGCCTAAGTCTGTTACCACCACTCTGTGGCCTTCCCGTGATTAGAGAGGAAGGACAAGAGCCCAGGGAAGGAAACTATTTTTATTTTCAATGCCCTTCCAAAAATTCTGGGAAGAATCTTCATTAAGTCCACTGAGACCTCATTGTTATTAAAATAGTATTTTAAAGTTTAGCTCCTGCACTTTGAATGGAAAAGCTCTCTAGATGGGGCTGCATAAAAGTTATGTGTGCCTAAAATATCCTAAACAAATGTAAAAGGTAAACAAACCAGGAACGTATTTTTACCAAATACAGCAAAAGTTATTATCTTAATATGTAAAGCACAGGAAGAAGTCAGTAAGAAACACCGTACTTAGGACAAACACGTATTGAATGAATGTATGAGTAGATGAATGAATTACTCAATGAATGAACCAATGAATAACAAACAAACCCAATGGAAATTGTCAAAAGAAATGTTATTACAATTCACAAAGAAGGAAGAAAATGCCCGTATCACCAGCACTCAAATCAATGCAAACAGAAACACAACATCATGTGGCCTCAGCCTCTGGAACTGGTGGGGCTCCTTAGCGGGGACACGCCACGTGGAACGTGGAACCAGCAATGTAGTCACACTCAGGTGTGACGATATTAAATCTCTGAAAAACCTCCCTACCAGTTGTCCCAGTTGATTCCACCCCTAGAATCTATCCTGTGGAAGTGTTACAAAAGGTAGGTAGGAATCTACGGGTAGAGATATTCACCGCTGCATAACGATAAATAGGGGGAAATGGAAAGGGAAAATCTAGCCGCTGAGAACGATTAGCTTCCGGTTTAACCGCGGGGCAGAAGGCGGCGGGGTGGAAGCGTAGGAGGCCGAGTTAAAAACTGGAAGTCAAGGACGATTTTGACTATGTTTATAAAATAGGCATGGGGGAAGCCTGGTAGGAAACCCACCCCAGTGTTGCGGATGCTTTCCTCCAACGGGGTTTCCCTTTGCTCCTGCGCTAAGCTCTCTAGGGGGAGCGGGGGCGACTTGGGGCCGGGAAGAAACAGCATGCGCGTGCACATGCAGACGCAGACGAGGGAGCGCATGCCCCAGAGCCAAGCGAGACCCCAGTGCGCAGGTTCCTGTGTGGCGCTGGGAAGCTCAGACACGGTGCACGGACACAAGTGCCGCAGGGCTCTACCTTTTCACACAGGGCAAGCACAGTTCCAGCTTGGATTATTGCAACCTGTTCTTCGTTTCTCAAATTCTAAAACACAAAAATGGGGGAAGGGCGTTTTGCACTGGACCCCACATCCCCGTGCAGACAGTCAGAGCTGACCGGCTTTGACGCCCCTCCGGAGGCGACCCCCGGGCTAGGCCCCCACTTTTTAAAGGGGCCGGCGTTCAAAGGCAGCCGTGTCCTCTCTGGGGCCAAGACACTTGGAGATAGGGGCTGTTCGAGCCAATCTTTTAAGAGGGCAAAAATACCACGTTCTGCTTTCGGAAATCTTTGGAGATCCCGCTCTCCCCCTGGGTGACCGTTTGTGCGCGCTCTCATCACTCGCAGGAGCGAGGGAGGCGCTAAATCCAGAAGCTAAGTCGGGAAGCCCCCCCACCCCCCAGTGACACCGCGACCCCCCTGTGACAGCGTGACCCGCCCCTGACTGCGCGACCCCGCCCGTGACAGCGTGATCCACCCGCGATAGCGCGATCCACCCGTGACAGTGCGGCCCGCCCACCCCGCGGGGGCCCGGCCAAACAGAAGCCTTACACTGCAGGTGTCAGATCTCTTCAGTTAGGAAGAAACCAAACCGAAAGGAAAGGCACACAGAGCACACCCAGGTGGAGACAAGAGCGCGCGAGCAGAAGCCGACCGGCATAGTTACCCCGTTATCGCCAAGGATATCTAGCTTCTTCATAAGTTCAGAAATATTCACATCCTGGAAAAGATTTCCAACGTTCATTTTGCGGGAGCTGCCCAGCCCGTGCACACCGGTCTCTAGCGCCGCGGCTTCGGCCTCGGCCTGGTCCGTCCCTCTCTGGGCGCACGCCGCAGGGCCAAGCGCTCCCGGCAGCTCCTTCGGGGTCGAGGGAGAGAAGGCAGAGTGCCTGCCACTCAACCGCGGAGCTTTCCAGAAGGGCTTGAGGAGTCGCGAGGGTCAGAAGGACCCCAGCCCGCAGCCTCGTCTCCCGCCCACTCACTCACTGCGCGAGGCCGCGGTGCGCAGCGCTGCGCTGACGTCACACCCACGTCACGTCACGTCACGTCTCGGGGTGGGTGCTGCCTTTCAGACCTCGCACACGCGAGCATGCGGCTCGGAGAGCTCGCAGCCCGGAGCTGGGAAGTGGCCAAGCTGGGGTGTGCCCTCAAAGCTATGTCCCACGGCTCTGCTCTTTTAACATGGGTGCAAATAGAGTGACACTTGGTGACCCTCTGAAAATGAACTCTGACTTACAAAATATGGCGGGGGGCTGGGCCATCTCATTCAAATCGATCCTATGTCTGGCACAAAGGCACAATCCCCCTTTACGGCTGAGCCTGGCATTCAAGCGGGCCCCTGGCGGTCGGTTTAGCGGAGGCACCCCCCAAGCACGCTACCTTAACTCCTTCCTGGTGACAGAACAGCTGGAGAGCGCTGCTGTTGTTCTCGGGGAAGGTGGTGATTTGGAGGTTAAATGCTGGCGACCTCCGCTCTCTCTCCTGGAGAAAAGATTTGGTTTAAAAACAGAACTTTATTGGATTATTTACCACTTGCCATTTTCCCATGTTACGCAGCAAAAACCAAGGCATTCCAGTTGGCAAAGGCGTTACTAAAAGGCGCACATTCAGACTACCATCTTCTGGTCCGCGAAGGCGCACGCCGTGGTCCCGCCTCTGCAGCGCACTGGATCTCCTGCGGACATGTGTCTACTTCTTACCTACTCAGCTAGGAAGAAACGGTTAACAAGATGTCATGTGTTCACCTGCTGCGAGATGGAAACCCAGGAAGCCACAGATCATCATTGGGTACTTGTTAAGAACCAGTGCGTGAAATTTCAATGACAACATAGCCACCAGCCATGTAGTGTCCCCTGTGCCCTGTGGCACATCGTTCTCTCATTGAATCCTCACAACCCCATGAGGCAGGCATTATCGCTTTCATTTCGTAGACAGGGAGGCTTGGGGGGGGGGCAAGTCCAGTCACGAGCTATGGGGTGGCAGGACCAGGACACAAACCCCCAATCCACATTTTTTCCCCAAAATAATCTGCTGACTTCATTCACAATTTTTTTTTGAATCGCACTAACACACCAGTGATCATTCTATCCCTGCCTTAGATTGATAGTCAAATCTCAATTACCAAAGAAGGAAAACCAAGCATTTTCCCAGAAGAAGTGCTTATTAATCAGACATAAAGTGACATGTTTTTAAAAAGGACAGGAGAAGCCCAAGTAATTACAAGGATATATTATATAGATCTGCCTTTAAAACTTGAGCAACGGACAGGCTGGCTTTATGGGAAGGCCAGCAGAGAAGACCTTTCCAAATTATACCTTTAAATCAAACTGCTTTTATTTTCTCAAAATCACAGTAAGATGAGTAAGCTTGCTTTGGACCATTCCTGCAGAATCTAGTGACAGCACCCATGGGTCTCTTTAGTCACTCAACGAAGAAATGTAACCAAATGAGCACTACCTTGGATGGTGAGACCTACCCAGATGCTCTAGGATAAGATGAATAGGGAGGGGGAGGAGGGGGGCCTTCATTCAATTTACTTCCCCAAAGCCCAGCCTGGCTAACCTGATTTGAAGCAGTTCAGGGAGGAAAGTTTATTTCTTTTATTAGCCAAGAAGACCAAAATTCACAGTGGTTCCATTCTATGGATGCCTTCCTACCTACAATACTTAAATGGAGCTTCCGTAGAAAACGTGACAACAGAAAGCTCTTATTTTATACAAACAAAAGTCAGAAAATTGGTTTCTAATGGTTCTGAAGAATGGTGGAGACACTTAAAGAAAAGTCTAGCACACTGAGAAATGCTCATGGAAATCTGAGAAAGATGTGCGACAAAGCCCTGGGAAAGGCTTCCTCGCTGGCCGAAGTGTGAACAGTGATCTCACATGGCTTCTGGCTCCTGCTGTGTGAATGGAAGACCCCGTTCACGCTCAAGCAAGAGTTGAGTTGCACGGTTTAACACTTGGTTTGGAGACATTCAGGCCAAGGTCCATGCCAACATGACAAAGGACAAGATGGTAAGTTCTGGTGCAAACAACCTTAACAGAAGCCAGGAGGAGGAAACAGAACGGGAGGGACACCAGTGTTGCAAGGGTGCTGGCTTTTCCTTGGGGATCTGTGCATGCAAAGGCTTCAGCGGAGGGAGAGGGGCCGCTCAGGTGCTCAGACAAACAGGTGCTCAGACAAACGAGTCACAACCTCAGGTGATGTTTAAAATGTGGATGGTTTTTAAATGGCAACAAACAAACAAAAAGGAGTATGACGTAACATGGTTGCAATACAATGCTAGGCACCAGGGCCAGGTTTCAGTGGGAAGCAGCAAAACCATCACTATTCTTAACGCTGGATTCAGCTCTGCACTGGGGACGTCACTGAAGGTCTGGAACGTGATTGCTACCCGTGAACAGCATTCAGTCTCCCTCCGTGCTAATAGCAGTTTTGAGTTGCAGGTTGAGTTACAAACAGTAAGTTTTCAGTCCAGTGCAACCTTGTGTGACACCCAGGCCTGCGTTCGCTGGCCGGGGAGTTGGAACAACCGTATGGGTTTTCTTAAATGCCTGTGCAAATTACCTCCCTTCCCCTGCTGGCTTACTTACCTGTGTTTACCTCGGCAAATAGAAAATGGGCCAAACTAGCAGTAAACACACTACAAAGTCAGTTGTGGGCTAGGTTGGATCCTGCTCTTTCAAAAGGAGAGATTCCCTGCATGCAAGGTCACTTAAAAAGGTGTGTTATTCATTGCAACAGTCCTTCTGTCTGGGTTTGCAGAACGCATACCAGGTGACTATGCATGCAGGAAAGAAGTAGTTATGGAAATGAAACACAAATAAAAAAGGCAAAATATTGCAAAAACAAATTATTTTATTAAGTGCAAAACAAGCCGTAGGCAATAAATAGATTAGCTCTGGTACATGTCCAAAGACTTCGGTGAGCATTCTCTCCAGAACATATTAAGGCAGTGAAATTATTCTGAACATACAGATTTAAAAAAAAGAAAAAGGAAAAGAAAAAGAAAAGAAAAGAAAACAACTCTACCACGTCCCTTTACACATGCTGGAGGACATCTGGGAGGTTTTACATGAATTTCAGTTTGGGCTCAAAGAGAAGGTCTGCTCCGTTTGAGAGCGCACAACAGATAGAGTCTCTTACTTCGAGCTCCAGCACTCGGAACTCTAGCAGCTCGTTCTGGTCCTTCGCGTCTTGCATTTCGTTCTTCAGCTGGTTCTCTTCCATTTCCAGCCTGTAAATCTAGAGCAGACCAGCGGTGGGTTAGCGGGCGGGAGGACCGCCGTCTCCGCGGGGGCCATGGGAGACGCTGCCTGCTCAGTGCAGACGGTGCGGATGGGGACGGTGCCTGCTTCATCCCTGTGGCCCAGGGCCTGGCCCAGAAGAGGGGCTCCTTATAGACTTGCTGACTAATAAATGATGGGGAAACTGAGTCACAGAGCTGCTAAGTCCCTTCCTGAGGTCAAATGTGAGGGAGGTAGGAGCACATCATGGGCACTTCTGATCCCAAAGCCTGTGTGTGTTCTTTTTGCATGTTGTCTCCGGCCCCCCCTCCGCCGCCGCCAGGGCGAGCACCCCCGCCCCACCAGCCAGAGTGGGACAGACCACAGCGGGAAGGCCCATGCTGCTGTCCACCCAGCCAGAGGGCTCAGGAGAAGGCTTAGCAGAAGCCACTCTCCTGAAGGCACAAGTCCATCTGGGAAGGTGGGCTGTCTGGTCCGACACCCACTGGGAGACCCTAGACAAGCACCCTAATGGCTCCATGCCTCAGTTTCTGTCTGAGGAGCACAAAGCTGTCTCCCCTCCTCTGGCTGCAACCAGGACTGACTGGGAGAAGGCGCGCCTCCCTATCGAGCTCTTCCGTGAGGCACAGCCACCTTCGCCTCTCCCTCCTCCTGCCTGGAGAACCACGGGGGGTTCTCCACTGATGGGGAGCTGCACCCCAGGGGACATTTACAAACAGTGTGCTTTCTCCATGGCTCCTTGAATTTAGTGAGCAGGACCAAGGGCACAGAATCTCTCCCAACGCACGGGCTTGACCTGCAGGGCGGTGACAGGTCCCGTCCCAGTGCTCCAAATGAAACACAGGGCAGTGAGCGGCCACACAGCTGGTCAGGGACAGAGCTGGGGCTGGACCAAGCCCCCTCCCAAGAGGGCAAGGCTGGGCTCATCCAGGGCGGGCATTCTAGGATGCTCCAAGACTAAGGCCTCACCTAGGTCTGTCTGGTTCCACTAGCATGGAGGGTCTGGACAGAAAGTACACTGGAGGTTGCTAGGGGCTGAGGGGTGGGAGACAGGGAGGGACTACGAATGGGCACAAGGGACCTTTATGGGAAGCTGAAAATGTTCTAGAACCGCATTGTGGTGATGGCTGGATAACTCAGTCAATTTACTAAAACAGAACAACTCTGAATTGTGCACAAATAAGAAAAAAAAAAAAAAAGCTAAGGTCTTGTCCCAAAGCATTAAATCTACTCCCCAGGCTGTCTCAAGAGAGGTCTAGAAAGTTCCATGACCACAGAAGGAAGACAGGCTCAGCTTTGCCAGCGCCATGGCCTCCAGACCATGATGCCCTGAAGGCCTGCCCATGGACTGGTCCCCCCTGGTGGGAGGAGAAGGGCTGTGGAATCCCAAGCAATGGCAGAGGTGGGAGGATGGAAGGAGGGCAGGCAGCCCTCACTGTGTCTGCAGGGTGGCCTAAACCAGCTCCGCAGGCCTCGTGCCAGAGGACAGAACCAGGACCAATGGCTGGGAAGCCCCAGGAATCGGGCTCTGACTCAAGGTAAGGGAGCGGTCCCTCCTCTGCGAGCCGGTCAGGACTGGGGTGCCTCCGTGGGCCTCGGAGGGCCCTGACCGTCTGGGCTCAGTGATTCTCTAAGGGGGTGTGAAGGGATTCATGCCCACCTACCTTTTCCAGCAAGTCTTGGTTTGTTCTGATGAGCAGCTGCTTCTCTTCCACCCACTTGGAATCCTAAGAAAAAGCACTAAATATGTTCACACTCCTCAACGCAAACAGACTAAGGAGCCAAGGCGGTGTCAGTGACCAGAAAGCAATAGAAAACTCTCTATGGAAAGGTCAGAGAAAGGGACAGCCACTGGAAAGACTTCATGGTCCCTCTAAACCGTTACACCCAAAAGAGAGAGTCGGCAGGTTTGCGGGGCACCCTTTCCCCATGCCTCACGCTCCGAGAGCCCGTGGAGTTCGCGCTGTGAGTGTCCTGGACGGGAAGGCAGCTGCAGAGGGACCAAATCAGCCCTGCAGACCCGCTCAGGTTTGCTCACCATGGCCCGTGGGCCAGCACCCAGGCCACACCCCAAGGGTATGCCCCACACCCAAGGACCTGGCATTGTCATGCGGACGCACTTCTGTGCATTCTGGTCCCACTGCCCATGATGCCCTAACCATGTTTCTTTGCCTGGTCGGGTCCTATCCAGGGACGTCCCGTGAGCACAGGGCGCTAGGCCTCGTGGAACCCCCAGTGCCTAGCACAGGGCCTGGCACACAGCTGGTGCTCAATAAATACTGGAGGGCAGATACATGGATAAAGGAATAAGTGAAAGAACTTCCTTCTCTTTTCTCAGCTCTGGTGGCCTCCGGGGCTTCCTTCTATCAACATTTATCACCCTGTGTTGTCCCTGGTTGACACATGTAGGCCCCACAAGGCTATGAGTGCCATAAGGACAGAGCCGTGTTCCACTCGTTTTTTGTCTGGAGCAGACCGTCTGCAGCTGTCCCTCCCAGCTGCATGCACATGACCCTTTGCAACATGACTTTGCAGCTCCTCCCAACAAGACAGGATGGCTATTTCTCCAACCCTGAAGCTGGGTGTGGCTGCGGCACACGTTGGCTTCTGGATATTCGCAAATCGGACTCGAGCTGAGGCTTGGAACATACTTGTGCATTGAGGCCTGCCCTTTCTTCCTGTCCCCAGACCGCCAGGCAAAGAAGCCAGGTTCGCTTCCTTGAGAATAAGAGACCACGAAGAGAGATCTGGCCAACAGTGGGTGCCAATGCCCAGACAGGAGAAACAGGCCATTTCAGGCCACCTAGTCCGAGCTGATGTATCAGCAAAGCAGCCTCTAGAATGACCCCAGGTGAGACCAGCTGAAGAACCACACAGCTGAGCTTAGTCCAAACTGCTGACCCACGGGGTTGTGAGCAAATAAAATGTGTTGTTTTAAATAACTAAGTTTTGGGGTGGTTTGTTACACAGTGATAACTAACTGACACATCCCTGCACACCAACCACAAAACTTGGTATAGGGCCAGGGCTCTGGTGGGTGCTCCCTGAACAAATGACCATTTGTTTTGTCCCAAACTGGCCCCTCCATTTAGCAGGTGCTGAGGGCAGAACTGGCCCACAAACACAGGGCCGAGCACCCTCAGGTGGGGATGCAGAACTTAGTTGAAGACAATGGTCAGGTGACGTGTGAGCTCAGCCTGCAAGAGGGGCCGAGATGAGTGGCAGGCAGAACAGAGTTTGAGAACAGCCTTCTCACCCAGCTGGACTCTTCCCCGGCTGCTTCCTTCCCCCCACTTCTGCTTCCCCAGTGTGCAAAGTCCTATTACTACCCCGTTGTAAAGATGAGGAAAAGAGACAATGTTAGTTGTGCAGGTCACGTAACACATCAGGCAAGCCAGTCCCCGTTTGGGTGAAAGGTGCGGAGGCAGCAAACCGCCTTCTCCTGCTCTCTGTGCCTCCAGTGTGGGAGCCCTGAGTCACCCCACAGAGTGGGCGACCCCCTGCCTCCAGGAGGGACAGGCAGTGTACTGAGCAGGAAATAAGCCTCACCATGGTAAAGCTGCTGAGAAGTTCCAGCTATCTCTTACCATGGGGAGGACGGCTGACCCGCACTGACCCCAGGTGAGCGCTGCCTTTGGATGTTACCCTCTGCGAGGCTGGACCTCCACCCAGAGCCCCCTCCACGGTCTCCCCCAACCCAGGGCACGGGTCTGGGTCTGGGCTTTGCCTGCCTACTGTGTCTTGATGTCAGCCCGGCCTTGTCACGCTCAGAGAATGTGAGCATGGAGGCAACTTGACTCTGAGAAACTCAAGGGCCAGGATTTCCCGCGACAGAGTCACACACAGTGTGGAATCGTGACATGCGGGCTGAGGGGCCAGTTCATTTTCAAAATGAAGCCCTGATAAACATTGGCAGCTTTCCTTCAGATTCAAGTCAAAAAGGAATTTGGTCACCACGTGGCTTTCCAAATTGTCTCCTACCTTTGCGCTCTTGGCCAAGAGAGAAAAAAACCAAGTTAGAATTTCATAATGTGTTTTGGTTTTTTAAAACTCTGCGAATAGGCACCTGAGCTAGGATATTCTCACCTCGGTTCAGTCTGGGTGTTTTTTCTCTAATGTCTCTGGAGCAAACAACTCAGACCCAGAGAGAGGGGCACCCTTGGCACTAAGGCCACAGCGACACCACGAGGGGACAGACACACGAAGAGCCACACGATCATTCCTGCTCACCTGTCCCTTCTCAACCAGTAACTTCTCCAAGTCTTCGATTTTGGCCTGACACCTCAGCAGGTCAGCTTGTAGCTGCTCCCGAGTCTGGAACAGAAAGGATCAATAAGTGAGCGGGTCACCGTGAAGGGATGACAGAGGCGCAGCAAGGACTGTGCTATAACCAGGCCTTGGAAGCAGATCCACGCACAGGCTCGAAGGTGGCCTGCCCGGCTGTACATATGCAATTTTTAAGAATGTTAAGGTCTTGAGACATCGATGGTTCTAACCCCCTCAATGTTATAGATAATGACACAGGAGACTGGAGCAGGGGTCGGCGTCTTCAAGGGGGTGAGTGGGCCAGAAGGCAGGCGTGTCAGGGTTCCCCACCACAGCTTTCTGATCAATTCAGTGGTTGCCTTTATCAACACTACCAGGCATGTTTCGTGGGCCTTTGGTCGTCTGCAGTAAGGGCTGAAAGCCAACATATCTCAAGGAGCAGGCAGGTGTGTGAGTCAGGGAAGCCCACTGCGTGTGGGGTAATAGGGGGCGGTGAGGACTGTGGCACACAGCCCGTCTCGGGGGAAATCTCCACCCGCTGCAGTCGAAGCTGCTACCACGCGGAACGGAAAGCTGGCTGCTGCCAGGTGGAGAGCGTTCTGAGCTGCTGAGAGAGATCAGGAGCCTGGGTTTCTATGATGTGAAATCTCCTGACTGTTAAACATCGGCAACTAGATGAAACTTCTAATAAAAACCACACGATTCTGCCCAGCCCTTTATCTCCTCTGACCTATCTAGGTTATAGGCTGAACCCTTTACCGTGGCACAAAACGCTTCCGTTCCCCCCAGCCTCGGCCGCCATCGCCGACCTCAAGGGGCTGCTGCGGGATGAAATGGGGAATGTGCTGGCAGCAGTGGGTGCTCTCTGGGGGTCCCATTCCTTGCAGAAGGGAGGGCAGGCAGCTGCTGGTCTACGGGACTCCTGAAGGTGGGGTAAGGGCCTGTGAGGGGATGTTACTGGAAGGCAGAGCTCAGCCCCGCACAATGGCGGGCGCAGCCCAGACCTGGGTGGCCAGCAGGGACCGGAGTGCTTTGAGGGAGAACTCCCCCTGCCCCCCCCACGACAGTCCCTGCATGGGCTCTGTGGGGGTGTTCCAGGGCTTTCTCAGCCTGGGAGGGGGAGGAGGGGAAGTCTACAAGGCCACCACGTCTGTGATTTCGCCACTGAGTCTTAAAGTCTGAATGCAGTCCTGCAAACAGACGGCACACATGATGTGTGCTAGACGACAGTATCGTTTCTTCTGGCAGCTCCCGCCGTCTGGCTGAGGATGGAGAGAGAGCACCTCTGAGGTCAGGCGCCCCCCAACACCACTCATAATCCCCTCCAAGTGTCACAGGCAGGGCATAGAGACCCCGGCGGTCCACCCAGCCCCTTGTGGCCCGTGGGCCTGCTACACTTACCCGGGCCTCTCTCTCGGCATCCAGCGTCCCCCCGACCTGCTCCTGAAGCAGGGCATA
Source organism: Ailuropoda melanoleuca (assembly GCF_002007445.2). NCBI lineage: Eukaryota > Metazoa > Chordata > Mammalia > Carnivora > Ursidae > Ailuropoda > Ailuropoda melanoleuca. The sequence continues at coordinate 105,685,011 of NC_048228.1, forward strand.
GGCCCGCTGCAGGGCCTGGTACTCCCTGGTCAGCTGGCAGAACCTCAGGTCGGCCTCCTCCCTGGTTGTTGTCTTAGCGTCACGGAGAAGAAAGACATAAGGAAGCACGTGACTTGGTGTGGCTCCCGGCGCGGGCCTCCGCTGAGACAGAAGCACACGTCCAGCCCTCACTGCGTGGCCAGCAATTACTTAAGGAGCCGGTCACTGCTGGGATGTCACCGGGGCCCTAGAGTGACAGGATGCCGGAGGAGACGCCGTCCCGATCATGGGCACCCTTCCCAGGAATTCACAGAACCCCAGGGATCCTTGAGTCATGGGCAAGGGAGAAAGGGCAAGGGCCAGGGGCCAGCCCCTCCCACCAGCACTTCTCACTGGGGCGACTTCTCTGAAGGAGACAACCCCCAAGGAACACAGAGGTACAGGACAGGATGGGCACTGATGCATCGCTTGCAGTCGTGAAAAGTGGAAACCACCCGTTATGGGGGACCCATCACATTAAATGCCCTGTGTGTCCACGTGAGATGTCCCGTGTGCTCACAAGAGATGGGGTTGCAGAACACCGTGTTTGGTGCCCAAAGCTGCCTGGTATGTCCTGGTGGTCACATGTGTCTGGTACGACCACGTTTTACTCGGGTTTCCCAAAAGAATTCAGTTGGGGGCGGGGGTGGGCACGTGGGTAAGGACCAAGCTGCCCTTTGCACCTTCATGAGGCCAGCTCACTCAGTGCCGTGGTCATGACCCTGGATGTGCACAATGATTGGGTGGTGACCCGGTGGGAGAGGGCTTCCGGTGGTTTCTACCACGCTCTGCGCTTGCCAGCACTATGCAGTTTCTCTCCAGCCTGACCTCAGCTTAATGAAAAAGCAGTTCATGCTGCTTCCACTAGGTGGTGTGCCTGTGTGTGTATGCACCTGGGTGTGTGCGTGCGTGTGTGCGCATGTATGCATGCATGTGTGCGCCTGTGTGTGTGCGTGTGTGTGCCTGTGTGTGCGTGCGCGTGTCTGTGTGTGTGCACGTGTGCACAGGGGGACCAGGGACAGCCTACCACGCAGCAAGTGTAATTGCAAAGTTAACAGCAAGGCGACCACAGATTTCCTCTGTGAGATCAGCACTGGGGAAAGGAAGGGACCACCACAGGCTGCCAGCACCCCTCTTGCCAGTATCAGAGCCCCACCCAGTGCCGGCCACCTGTCCTCGGGTCTACCGGCTGTGATGACACAGGCCCTGCAGGCTTAGACAGGGGAGTAGCAGGGGCAGCTGTCAGGTGCCGGAAGCACCCCCATGGCACCTCAGATATGGGGTTGCTTACATCGTCCAAGTCTTCCTCCGGTGTAGCTGGGGCCCTGTCCGTCCTGTNGCTTACATCGTCCAAGTCTTCCTCCGGTGTAGCTGGGGCCCTGTCCGTCCTGTCTGTGTTGCAGGATGTTTCTGACAATGTTTCCGAGTCCACAGACTCCTCATCAAATCCAAAAAATGTCTCCACAACATGCTTCTATAAATTTAAGGCAAGGTGCATGACATCAGGAACGGACTCAGAATTGTGGAGTGCCCCTCCCCCACACCCCAGCCCATCACCCCCAGGGCACAAGGGCCACTACACACATCTGTGCCCCAAATGCATCCCAAAAGGCAGCTGGTGGTGTTTCTGATGGACTGGATGGGAGAGGAGGTGACCGAAGGTGGTGGAAGGGTTGCGGGGGCGGGGGGTCTGCAGCAACACACTGGCCTGACCCTGGCTCCTTCTGCAGCCACTTACCCCTCTGAGCACCAGCTTCCTTCTCCATCAGACATGGAACCCCCACCTCACCGGAGAGCAAGGTCACGTGTGGGCTGTACCCAATATGCTGACCCTCGATGGGCAGGATGCGTGTCCTACTAAGGAGGGGCAGCGGGGCCATGTGAGATGTCTCGTTCTACACACCAGACACAGGGAAAGGCTAAAGGGGCAGAGGGTCCAGCAATGGACCTCGGGCTCTGACTGACTGGGTGAACGTGTGGTCCAGGTCCTCAACTGGACTTGCACTAAAAGCCAATTTTTGTTTACCTTTTTCTTACAGCAAACTTGGAACACTTATAAAATTAGAAGGAATAGTGTAAGGGACACTCGTGCACCAATCACTCAGAATCAGAGGCAATTTTGACACTCCATGTGCCGGCTTCCTGGTTAACCTCCCCAGCACTTCTCCCACCCCAAATACCATGATATATGGGGCTTCATTCAGCCATGCGCGCATACATTCCTGCATTCATTCAGCAAACACTCGCTGAGCACTTTCTATGAGTCAGATGCTGGATGGGGCCTGGGGAACACAACATGATTAAAACCAGGCGTCCTCTCCGCCACAAGGACCTTCTGTCCCCTTGGGGGCTGCAGACATTAACTGACAATCACCAGATCAACTTCCCGGGTTTGAGGAACATTGGCTTTTTTTCCCTCCAAAATAGCCCCAGAGAAGGATTTTTATTTGTGTTTACAACTGATGAATGCTTTTCCACAACTAATTCCAGAGCCAAGCCCCAGGCTCCCCCCTGGTTCCTCCAGAACCCGGCTCCTCCCAGAGCCCCCTCCCAACCCTTCATCCCACAGAGGGCTCAGGGCGCACCCTGCACGTTGAGGGGACCCCCCCCAACTCTGCTTGTTGACGCTGGCCCATGTCCGCCCTCTCAGGCGCCCACATATAAGAGAACCCTGGCTGCTACCATAATTAATACCGTAATTAAGAAATAATTCAGCCATCAGGAAGGGAGACGGAGACAGTGACTGCTCTGTCCTCTTGCACAGCTACCGTTTCTGGAGAGGTGCTGCTGGAGACACGCAGGAGGACAGCGGTTTGCTCATGAGGGGTGAGATTTGGGTTTTTGTATTCCCCACTGTGGCCCAGAGCCTGGCACACTCAGTAAATACCGATTCTTAAATGCGTATTCGTGAATGTGTCTTTGTTAATGAACTCAGAGCTAAACTAACTTGTTTGCCCACAAAGAGTTTTAGGCTTGCACGTGACAGCCCTTCCCCTGTTCACATAGCCAACAGCAGCTGGGCAAACCCCTGGTCGAAACCCCAGGTGAGGGGCGCCTGGGTGGGTCAGTCGTTAAGTGTCTGCCTTCGGCTCAGGGCATGATCCCAAGGTCCTGGAATCGAGCCCCACATTGGGCTCCTCTGCTGAGAAGCCTGCTTCTTCCTCTCCCACTCCCCCTGCTTGTGTTCCCTCTCTCACTGGCTGTCTCTATCTCTGTCGAATAAATAAATAAAATCTTAAAAAAAAAAAAGAAACCCCAGGTGAATTGAGCAGGTAGAACTGTGGGGGCCTATTAGGCTCCGTCGATTTCAAATGATTTCTTCTCTCCAAGTAGAAGCTGGAGACAGTCATATATACTCCAATCTCCTCTCCAGAAGAGAGACCTCCCTTGAATTCAGGCATCAAAAACTCTCCAGATGATTCCCAGGGAGCAGTGAGTGGCCGTGACTTCCTGATGGTGACGACGGCACCTCCAGGAGCAACAGGTGTATAGCACTCAAAGCTCTTCTGCACACACGCACCTCACCTCCTGTGCCCCAGGCTCCTCATCTTTCTGTGCAGCCATTCACCCAACCTTATTTCTTGTAAACACTGCTAATTGCGAGGCCTCTGGGGACAGGACTGTGTTTGCTGCCATGTCAGCTGGCAGCCAGCAGGGACGCATACGGACGGAGCTCCAGGAACCATCCCACCACGTTCTGTCCAAACCATTAGGACGCAACACCCCCTGCCAGTATCCTGGACCATTCTGGGGGCTAACGACTCAGTGCTCATTACCCAGGATGACCCGCTTCTTGAAACCTCGCGGGAAGGCTACTTAGGTCCTCTGTCACCGAGCCCTAACACAGGGCATTCTGGACAGATGTTGCCGACGTGCATTTAGAGTAGCGCTGCCTTTGTCGACAGCCTCTCCCCAGACCCAAGCAGAGCCCCTGGAAGTCCAATATGGACCCGGAGACCAAGACTCAGGGAAGCAGGCTGCGGTGCGGGAGGCAGGACGCAGCTTTGACGGGCATCAAGCACAAAAGGACACTCCCATCATGTCCCTCTCCCAACAGGAGGTGATTCCACAGATCCCGGGCACACACAACTCCCCCAGCAGCAGCAGGTGGCCGAAGAAACCCCCAACCTCGTGCAACGTATGGGTGGGATTGGTTTGTTTCCTCGAAGGGTTAGTTTTTTAAAAGTGATGGTATTGTACGGGAAGCCAAAATACACCACAGAGATTTATGCCTTTGTTAATAAAAGCAAGATAGAAAAGGACATTTTCACACTTAGAGTGAAAATCTGGGTCTGTCTTCTTTGACGCCATTGTGACCTCCGCCTGACGCCGCATTTTCAGAATCTATGTGAAATAGCACCCTTCCCTGAGGAAGGACAGAATCACCTAGAAAACACTGTTTCCTCAAACGCTCAGCTCTTTAAGAAAGAGTCAAGCACTGGGACAACTGTCAGGTTTCCAGAGCTGTCCACCTTTCTCGGATTCCCCGGGGAACCCCTTATTTCCCAGGAAATTTCCTCAGCTCCCGACCCCACGCCTTCTGGGGGCTCACTCCTCCAGATTTCGGTCTTCTTTGCCCCCAGAGTCCTGCCTTGCCCACGCCCTTTTATAAACCAATCCAAATTTTTAAGATGCGCTGGGACAAAAATGGAAAACAAATGTGTCTGCTGCGTTTCCACCTTGAACGTACAGAGATGCTCTTTCTCAGCAGATGGAAAGGCACTGAAGGCGCACTGCTCCGTGGACTGCAGCCTCCGAGCCCCCTCGCTCCTGCCTCCCCACGTCCCTTCCCTTCCGACAGCCATGGGCGCACGCAGGGGCTCCGCCGGCCGGGGCCGTCCTTTTCAGAACCCGCAACAGTCGCCCAGAGGCGGCCACTTACCTTCATGCTTGTAGGTCATCTCCTGGCAGCCGGAAAAGTAAAGGCACACCAGGGCGCAGAGACAGAGAAAGAAGGAGAAGTACAGCACGAAGAGGATGTACTCCATGGCCGGGCGCCCAGGCAGAGCCCGCTAGCCCGAGGGCGCCCGGTGGGCCCAGAGCCGCCTCTCTGGCACCTGCTTGCAGGCCTTTCTCCAGGGCTAGGGGGAAGCACCGCTTCTCCCCCTGAACGTTCTCCTCCTCTCCACCACGCCCGGCCCGCTGTGTCCAAGGCTTCCTGCCGACTCCCGCGCCCGTGTCCGGAGATCTGCACTCAGCCTCCGTCGGCAGCACTGCCAGCTCGAGGGCAGATCCGGGGGCTGAGAGCAACCGGTTTCCAGGAGCCAGGCTGGCACTGTCATCACCCAGGACAGCTTCCCCGCTGGTGCATTCTCCGGGGGCCGTCCTCCCGGAGCTGCCCTTCCACAGGTCTCGGGTCCCTGGGCGATCACAAGGCCCCTGAGAACAGCACTAGCAACGGTGACGCGAAGAGAGCTTTCTTCAGGACCAGAGCCAAAACCCAGGAGGCACCTCCCACCGCATGTACCTGGGCACGTTCTCTGCTGTTCCTCGGCCACCCCAAGTGCACCCCGGACTAGCTAAACTCATGAGCTTCTCGGCAGTCTGTCCTTCAGCTGTTTATACAGACTGGCCAAGCCAGGATCCATACCTGGGACGCCCACGGGAGCCCGCGTTTCTTGGAGAAGCTTCTCTCAGCAGAACAGCAAAAGTAAAATCCCGCTTGTTGGATAAAATGGATAGATAATACCATTAAAAAGGAAAACTGCTATACTTGGGAAGATATTCAAGCCATGTTAAAAGGCAGAGGCCAATCACAAAAAGAAAAATTTAGACAATCAAGTTCCTATGTTTATTTCAATTGTAATAATGCTTGATACTCGGCTCCTTCCAAAGTATCCAAGATATGAGCTATGTAACCACATCATAGCGCCCGCTGAGCCTTTCACTCATGTTTCCAAATGAGCTGCTCCCCCACCCCCAGGCAGAGTTGAGACTGGTTCAGGGATGAGCCTATGACCAAACTGAGCCAAGGAGCGCCAGCTCTGGGACTTTTGCTGAACTACTGACGAGAGATGCCCTCTGGCCACAGAAGCTGCTAGGCAGGTATAACACCAGCTTACAGGGGGCACCACATGGGGATAGCCCGTCTGAGAAAGACGCCAGCCCATGGGGAAAGCAGAGTAGAAAGGGGGAGAGAGACAGGTTCCGGGCAATATTGTGTAAGCGTCTGGATCCAGCTGCCTCTAGACTTCTCAGCTATATAAATTCCTTTTCTTTCTTAAATGGCTTTGAGTTTTCAACACTCTAAATAAAAAGAATCTTGGCTAATGCGGGAGGGGGAGACGGTCCTAGAAGCCATGCTATCTGCAAGCTGTCAATTTCTGGGACAAGCCTAAAGCTTGTTTCTCCCCAAGCTGCCCTGCACCTGGATCCCCGAGAAAAAACAGAGACCAATTTTGCCTGGAAAATGTATTCCTAGCCCCAGAAACCGTGAAATGTGTCCCATCCTGTCAACTCGTGGACCTACTAAGAGCCTCACCTCTGCCAAAGGTCCCCAAGAGTGGAGACACCCCTCTGTGCCCTGTCCCCTGACATTCTGCGGTGCCTGTGGTGACGGGAAGAGGGATGAGCGACAGGAGGGGCTGAGAGCTGCATTGCTGGCTCTCCACGCAGCCATCTACCCCATTCAACCACCAGCGTCCTCTGAGTCCTCCCGGCACTGAGTCTCGGGAGAAGCAGATGTGGAGACTGAGAATAAGGTGCTATGCCACGTGCTGGGACAGAAGGAGCAGAGGGCTAAGGAAGCCCAGAGGAAAGGCCTGCCCATGGGAGGGGGAAGGCTTGTTGGGAATGGGGACAGTTAGGCCGAATCTTGAAGAAGCGGGAGGCGGTGAACAGAGGAGGGGAGGGGCGCTGACCCGAGCTGGGGTCTGGAGATGAGGTAGGATGGCAAATCCAGAGGGCTGGAGCCAGGGTGTGCAGACGAGAACACAGCAGTGGGTGAGCAGGGCCTGATCCCCAAAGGCCTTGAGGGCCAGCCAAGGAGCCCCATCTTCATTCCCTGGAAAATGGGGAGCCAGCGTAGGGTTCTTAGGAAGAAGGTGGCAGGGCCAGACTTGTGCCCCAGCAAGACCTTTCTGACAGTTGTGGAGGGAGGAAGACACCAGAAGAGAGGGGCAGCCAGGGAAGTGTTGCCACGACCCCCGGACAAGCGGATAAGAGCCTGAGGGAACAGTGCAGAGATGGGAAAGCGGAGGCCTGGAGGCACAGGCCTGGAATCAGAGAGCCTCTGCCTCAAGCCCCTCCCCCCACACTGGTTCTGGGGTCCCCTCCTAACACCAGGCAGGGGACCTGGGGGTACAGACCAGCCTCCCAGGCAGCTTTTCTGCTGAAGACTGAGACTCACCCCACACTCATTTCCAGTGTTGGGGTTTCCTGCCCCATTTGAATACAGTGCCTAGAACCACCCTAACTTCCTGTCTATTCCAAAGTCTTTAGGTGTGACCTCGATGTCCCTGTGGTCATTGCTATGCCAGATGAGGTGCCCTGGGCAGGTCCCCAGCTCTGTTCTCCATCCTCCCCCCACTGCTCAGATGCTGCCCCAGGTCAGGACACATGGACAGTGTGCATGCCTGTGCTGTTCTGTGGCCCGGGTGTGACCCAGGATGCAGGCTCTGTCTGCACAATTGTCCCCGTGCTTTCCCCACAGGACTGCTGCATGCAGCCCCATCAATGAGGCACACACCATCCAGCCACACCTCGCTCTGGTGAGGCTGGCTGGTGACAGAGCCTCGGGCAAGGATAGGCCAGGAACAAAGTCAAGTGGAAACAACCCTACAGGGAAAACAAGATTCCTCTGGCTACGTAGAAATAGAAAGCATGGCACATGACGACAAACGCCCAGATGCCCCAGCCACGGAAGGTGGTGCGTCCTGGCTTCTGTTCCAACGCAGCTCCCACCACGGAGGAGCAGGCTTGGCCTTGGGGGGCACAAGGTCAAGTCTGGATAGGCCCTAAAAGTCTGATGAGAACGGATGCAGGAGCCACTGACCATGAGTGACCCTCCAGAAGGTCCTCGGGCATCAGCTGCTTCCTGGTGACAGCAGCCCCGGGGCCTTTCGGGGACAAGGAACCCACGGTACTGACACTTGGACCCAAGGAAGGGCGATTCTTCCCATGGTGCTCTGATGTTTCTCAGCGATCTTCCCAGCCAGGATGGCTACCGTCTAAAGGGCATCAGAGCTCACCTCACCGTTACCTGAGAAAGTCTCTCTTTTGAAAAAGGTGACATGAACGAGAACCAGGGAAGTGAAGAGCAGGGCCTGGGTATCTGCATTCCACAGACCCTCCAAAGGAAAGCTACTGATGTAAGGGGAAGGGAGAAGGAGAAATCATCATTTATGGATCCCCGACTACATGACAGACCCAGAGGCAGACGCTCCGTTTAGTCTCCTGAATGGGATGATCGCGGTGAGAGCCAGGACACAGGCTCCCCGAGGTCGATGCCACACGGCCAGGAGCCGGACCAGACTCTCATGTGGCTGCCAGGCTACAGCGTCTCAGTCTTTCCCCAGAACTCAGCCCCACTTTAACCAAGGGGCGTGAGCCAACCGTGCTGACCTTAGCCACACTCATGTGCTCGGCTCCGTACTGAGACACGACTCCTTGTAGCTGGGCAGCAAGTTGTCAGACCGCAAACCCGCTCCCCATCCCAAGCCAGGGGCTCTGTGTAGTTTCATCCATGATGCCAGTCCTTCTGCAGAGCAAGCCCGCCCTCCCCACACGGAGCCTGGGGAACCACTCAGGGATCTCCTGCTACTCCCCGTGGGGGGCTGAACCAGCAGTGTCCTGGGGCAGAGATGCCCGCACCAGTCCTGTCCCCAGGAGCACAGTGAGACAGGGCCAGCGGCCCTTGGGGTGTGAAGGTCCCCCTGGGATGAGGGCATTGCGGCTCTACCATCACCATATCTGTAGCAGATTGGGGTGTGGGCGTGGAACTGGAGAAGCCCCTTCCAGGGGACATGCCAAGTCCAGGGACTTACAGAAAATTCTGGCACAAAAAATTGTGCCAAACAAAGGCCTGGGCAAAGTGGTAAAGCCCACAGATACACAATGGACAGAGCTTGATGGAGGTGTTTAAGGGGAGAAAGAAACTCCTGAATCCCAGCAGCCTGTGGGAGGGAAGAGAGGGAAGCTGCCCAGGCCCGAGAGACAGCCCTGGGGGTGTGTGTGTGTGAGGGGGGGAGGTTTAAAAACCTGCTCGGTCCCCATCTGACCCCGGGCAATGCCAGGAGAAAGTAGGAGCATGTGGGGGAAACTGCTCTACCTTGAATCTTGAGAAAAAGAAAAGACGGTGTGGGTCACAGAAACAGGAAGTGGAAAAGACCTGAACCAGCTCAGGAGAATTCCCACGGAGGCTCCCAAACCCCGCCTTCCAGGGGCAGCGAGCTATTTCATGTAGTGACCGGACAGAACACCCCCACCCTTCGAGATGACCCAGCAGCGTGCAAACGCACTTTGCCGGTAGAAGTAACTTGCTCACTCAGTCAATGCTATCCGTGGACACCTACTCTGTGCGAGACAGCGAGCGGGGTGCAGTGAGCGGGACACAGCTCCTGCCCTCCTCACCTGCTGTCCATGCAAGCCTGGAGAACCCCAAGTACGTTCTAGGCCTTTGTGAAGTTCTCTTCCCACAAACACATTCAGAAATTGGGAAAAGGAAAAACAGGATCCTTCCTTACTCCATGAATTCTGATACGGCCTTGAAAAACAGAGTCGCGGTTCACCAGTGGGTTTCCCGAACACCTTACTTAGAAGCTTTATGGGGTGTATAATGCCACAGCACATCTGGTTCTTCAGTCAAGCCGGAGGCCTTTAGACTGTTGCTTTTTCAGCATGCTCCGTGGTGACCATGGCGTTCACGCACGTTACTGGCCGCCGTGCAAAATTACGCGTCTCTTCCGTACAGCACAGGGCGTCCCGCATTCTCCCCCCAAGCCTTCACACCCCTGATCCGTAGCCCACCTCCTGGGAGTCTACCCATGGGGACAATCCAGACCCTGGACACAGCTTCCAGGACAAGGGAAGCCGCTGCGGGGGAATATGCAGAGGCAGAAGGTCCAGTCACTTCATGGAACGGTCACACTCAGGGACGACAGTAGACCTAGCCTAGAAGGAGCTGTCTACGCAGGCATAAACACACTCACTCACCGCGGCAGCACGGAGAGCTGCTGGGAGCTGAGAGCTAACATGCCTGACCCAGAACAGGAAACAAATTTATGGCCCATCCACTGAATGGAGTATGTAGCCATAAAAATTTGTATTTTTGACAACAGGGTCATCATGCAGATACATGCTTCGTAATACAAGGTTAAGGGAAAACAAAAACAGAAAGCAAAGTGGATTCTACAGTTTTAGTTATGTTATTAAGAAAAAGGGGACAGCACGAGGGCTCCAGGTACGTGTGTTGGGGGGTTGCATTAAAATGCCAGCACGGATCACCTCTGACTGTCAGGCAGTCCCTGCTGCTGTTATAGTGGTTCCACAATAAAAGTGAGTATTCAAAAATAAGCAAGCTCTGCCCAGCCACTTTCTATGTGAGTTTCTTTTTAAATTAATATTTATTTATTTATTTGAGAAAGAGAAAGAGCAGGCTGAAGGACAGAGGGAGAGCCAGACTCCCCACAGAGCACGGAGCCCGACATGGGGCTCAATTCACGACCCTGAGATCACGACCTGAGCCGAAATCTAGAGTCAGACGCTTAACCGATACAGCCCCCCCGCAGGCACCCCTCATTTCTGAGTTTCTGGTGTCAGTGCACAGAGACCTGCCCTTTGTCCACCTTGACTCGGTGGTACTTGGGCTTTGGAGCCTAGACTGGAGTTTGAGCCTCTGCCTTGTCCATTCACTTTGTCTCTTCGAGCTATTTCTATACTGTACGCCTACGTGATTCCTATATCCGTCAAATGGGAAAAACAATGCCAACCTCACGGGCTTGCGTGGTATATACATCACCACTTAGTCAAGTGTCCACGTTCAGCCCACAGAGAGATTTTATTTGGGCCACAGAGTGAATTCTAACAATTGTGCCAACTTTTAAAATCCTGAGATTTTTATATAAAATAAGGTGCTTTGGGGTGAACTGGGTCCCCCCAAGTAAGACATGTGGAAGCCCTACCCCCAGTACTCTGTTAACATGAGGTCATAGCAGAGCAGGGTGGGCCCCTGACCCCATACGACGGGTGTCCTTATAAGAAGACAGCCATGGGACGCACAGGGTGGACAGCCTCTGACAACAAGAACAGAAGTTGGGGTCATGCAGCTGCAAGACCAGAAATGCTAAAGAGTGCCTGGAAATCACCAGAAGCTAAAAGAGCCCAGGAAGGATTCTCCTACAGGTTTCAGAGGGGCCACAGCTTTGCCCACACCTTGACTTCGGACCTCTAGCCTCCAAAATGATGAGACAATGTGTTTGTATTGTTCTCGGCCCCGTGGGTTGGGGTACGTTGTTACAGCTGCCCCAGAACACTCATACGGAAGGGTCCCCACTTCTCTGGGACCCCCAGAATATGTGACACCACGTGCTGCTGGGGGCTCAGTTTGCCACAGGCCCCAGCGTTCCCTACCACCACCCTGACACGAGAGCCTCGCATCGGTGGTATGGACCAGCATATCTGCACCGCTGTTTTCTTTAGAGAAGAGAAATATTTCTCCAGGACCATATCTCTACCCAAAGATAAACCCGGATGGGCATCCAGTTCAACAGAAAAGAAAGCAGGCCTGAGTCTTTGTGGCAGTGAAAAATGTTCATGGGTTTAAATGTGAACGATGTCTTTTTTTTTTTTTAACACCTGCCCCAATTTGTTCTTTTCATTCCAGCCTGGTCCCTATGGCGTCTGAATGCTCCCAGGCCAGCTGTGCTCTCTCTGCAGGACATTTGGGCACTGTCTCTGTAAGACCACATTTTCCAAAGAGAACACGGTTCTGCATATTCCAGGAAAATCCCAAAGCTCCTGACCTTGTCAGAACAGGATATAAGATGTTACAAACCAAGCCTGAGTGCCCTTTAAATCCTTCAAAAGGTCTAAGTATTTATGCTTTTAATTTTGGGTGAGCAGCCCCTGAGGCCTGCATACAGAATCCAGCGGTAAATTTTCCATGAGTAAGTTACAAGCGCTGGCCATGGCCATAACTGGTGTTGCTTTGAGAGATGCCGTAAGGGCTTTCTCCCCATCAGACATGCAGAGACGTGAGTGTCTCTGCCTCGAGGGCCCCCTATGCATTGCTCGCCTTTCCCCGCTCCTGGGCCATCCACCCGGCAGCCCGGGCAGGGCCACGAAGCAGGGCAGCTGCACCACTGCGGGCTTACCTTGGGGGGCTTCAGACTTTTCCCGCGATGTCTTTTGGAGCGCAAGAGCCGTTCCCTCTCCTAGAAGGAGACACAACTGTCGGCATTTGCAGCCAGGTCACATCACACCAGCCAACCCCCTGGCCCTCGCCCCACACCTGCCTGTCAGCACCGGGTGTGGGTCAGTCCAAGTTCTGAGCACCCGCGTGATGGCTGCTTCCTAGAACAGCAAGCTACACGGCCACCCCGTTTACTCAAGTCCTTAACAAGACTGGGACTGTCTTAAGAAAAATCCCCAAATCTGCCAATCCTGAAAGCCCAGCCTGTCTGCTTTGGGGGCCGGAAGGTATAAAGCACTGGGCAGTGTGGACGGCGACCACAGCCCAGAATGAAACAGCTTGTGGCTGTGAGCTCAGACTGAGCTGGGACCAAATCCCCGTGGGCCTCCCCCAGACCCGGTGACACACTTTATCTTCTGACTTCAGGTTCTTCCTTTGCTCTGTGGGCCTAGAACCTACCATGCAGTGTGGAGCCTGCTGGCCGCCGTCAGTAGGAATGGCGTGTGCAGAGCAGAAGGTGTGGCAGCCTTCGGTCCCAGGCCACACCAGGACACCTCTCCCTCCTAACCAAGACCTGCTTTTCCCCTTGGCTGCTCGGAAATCCAGAGACAAATCTGGTGCTTGGTTCCAGCCCCTATGGTCCATGTATCTGTCCCTCCTCATCTCAGTGGATGTGAATGTATTTCCTCCAGTCTCATTGGTTTATTATTCCTATTTCAACTGTATCTTCATTTTATTGAAGGTGTATTTTCATCTTATGCTGTATCGAGTCTTTGTGTAATGAAGAAAGCTGAGAGGATGGATGGATGGAAGGAAGGAAGAAGGGATGGAAGGAGGATGGGAAGATGGGAGTATACATGGATGGAAGGAAGGAAGAAGGGATGGAAAAAAGAAGGGGAGGATGGGAAGGTGGATGGAAGGAAGGGAGGGAGGGGAGGGTAAGAAGGTAAGTGGATGGAAGGACAGATGGATGAATGGAAGGAAGAAGGGACGGAAGGAGGATGGGAAGATGGGAGTATGGATGGATGAGAAGATGAATGCAAGGATGAGAAGGAGAATGGATTAGTGGGTGGAAGGAAGGAGGGAAGGAGTTAAAGAGAGAGGAAGATAGGACAACAATGTGACCTTGACAATTATGGTCAAAGCTTATTCTAGAATTTTGATCACTGGTTTGTCTACTCTTTGAAGACCCATGAGTGGAACTGCCACAGTGCCTCTTGGGCAGTAAAAACACACTTTACTTCTAAGAGCAAAGAGAAGCTCATACAAAGGCTCGCTTGTAGTGCCCGAGCAACTTTCACAGACAGCTGGAGAATTCTCTGGATATAGCACTCCACCTACTAAGACATGCTCATCCCCCCTTAATCTTACACACACACAGAGGCTTAGCAAGCTCTTTGAATTCTAGTCTGATTATAAGGTTCAGGCTTTCAAGTTCATGGTCTGCGACAACTGAGCTAAAAACAAAACAAAACAAAACAAAACCCAGACATCTCGGGGGGAAATCGTGCCCACTCTGCAGAGGCCAGAAGATGCATTCTCAACACCGATGCCACCGCTTAACGACAACGAATCAGGGAGAAGATGTGAGAAAAAGAGTAGCCATGGAAACTGCTCCCAGTTTACACAGACTCAAGGCTGCTTTCTGGCCAAATAAAGCGGGGAGGAGCCGGGATGAGCTCGGGGAGACCCCGCCCGCTCTAGCAGTGCCCCTAGAGCCCCCACGCCGTTCCTGATCCCGTGTCGCTTGGCGCCCCCCCCCGAGGGCTGTCCCCGGGCACAGACGTACCAGTGACAGGTCGTCGATGACATGCTGTTGCTCCAGCACCTGCAGCCGCAGGAACTCAATCTCCTGCTCGTCCCGGGTCAGGCTGAGGTCGTTCAAGGAAGTGTGTCGCTTCAGAGACGCCTGCACAGACAGCTTTTCTTTCTGCGGCCAGAGGGAGAGAGCCCCGCGGGGTTGCTCGGCCGGTAGCTTCGTGACAGGCCAAGGGGCGTGAGCTCAGGGACATGGGATGGAAGGAGGGATGACGGCAGCCGGTCCCCAGGCCGGAGGAAGCGACAGATACAGACCAGAAGCCAGCCCGGGGCACGGCCAGCAGGGCTGGCTGCTGAGAGGAAGGGCTGGCCCTGCACAGGGGTAGGGGGGTGAGTGCCCAAACCGGGCCCCGGAAGCCAGACGAGGAAGCTGGGGAAGCAAGCACGTCACCGGTAATCACACCCTCGCACCTGGGCCTGCTAGGGGACCCCGGGCGAGAGCCCTGCTCCTGCAGAACATCAGTCTTGCCGCTGTAGATGGGGTGGCTGACCCTACCTTGGGCCACGAACCTCAGACTCTTCCACACACCATCAAAGACCAGACACCCCCTGACCACAAAGACCAGCCACTCTTGCTGGCGAATGCAAATCCCTTATGCAAAGAAAGCACTTGGAGCAGAAACGGCCATAGCTTTCACCTAGTAAGCGTGCCCAGGAGCCAGGCAGGCTGGGAGGCCTTTCTCTGCCACCACTCCGTCCTCCAGACAACCCCCAGTGCTGGTATTGCCACCCCCACTTTCTGGACGAAGGCACTGAGGTGCAGGGAGAATGCGGGGTGCGTCTGAGGCCACGGGGCGGCAGGCAGCAGGGCACAGGTGCAGCCCCAGCTGTGGGGCGCTGCCTGGCGTCCTCCCTCCAGGCACAGAGCCCGAGCACTGTGGGTCCCAGAGAAGCGGGAGCAGGGGTGTGGGCGTGGGCTGAGACCCCTCACGGGCTTCCTGGGGAGGCAGGGGCTGCAGGGAGAACATGGACTAGAAGGGTTGGGGCTGGACAATCCCAGACAGAGACCAGAGCTCGGGGTTGGGGGTCCCCCGTGGCCGACGACTCACCATTTCCACATTTTCCCTCGTGAGGTTCTTGATTTTCTCCTCCATCCTCTGGATGCTGTGCAGCAAGTCCTCATTCTTCTTGTTCATTCGCTTGTTCTTCTCCACCAGGGGCTTCAGCTGGACCTCGGTCTCCCGGGAGCGTTTCAGCTACGATCAGAAAGACATGGAAGGCCGGTGGCTCTAAGACCCAGTGAACTGCTGACATCACACCATGGAGGCCGACAGGGATCCAGCCTGGGCCTTCCTGGGACTGGAGCTGCCACCGTGAGGACCACGTTTCCTGGATGCTACAAACCCCAAAAAGATCCCGAAGACACCTGGCTTCCAAACACAGTATCCTACCCGAGGCTCAGAGGGCTCTGGGGGAGGCAAGAGGAGGAGGCTGCAGCCCAACAGGGAGGCCCACAGATCTGCCTCAGGGCCCCCTGTCCACTAGTCCCCACGCTCAGGAATCAGATGCATAAAAGTCAGTCCAGTGACCTAGCTGCCCCTGGCCACCATCCCTCCCCAAGTGCAGACCTAGCAGAAACTCTGCCTTCTTCGGACAACAGGGAAGGCCTGGGCCCCACGCATTGCCAGGCTGTGTGCAGGGATACAAGGATAAGTAGGGTGGGCATCGGTCCTGGAGGTGATCCCTGAGTCTCGACAACTGGTGGGGCATCCCCTTCCAGTCTCTCTTGTCTGATCAGCATCGGGGGAGCCCCTCTTGGGGCTGGGTGACAGGGATGGTACAACGGGGTGCCCTTCCAGCAGATGGAAGGCAAAGACAGGAAAGGAGGTACGAACACAGAGAGACAAGGGCAGGCAGACGTTCTGGGCGGGGAAACCACAAGCCCAGAGGTTTGAGTGGATAAGAACACAGCTCTCTCAGTGCAGCGGGAACACAGAATGTGGGGCGGTGGGCGGAGGAAGGGTGGGCACCGTGAGTCCTGGCTTAGGGAGCTGGAGAGCTCTGTCATTTAGTTTCCAGCCCTGGCCCTCAAGGGCTTTGAAGCAGGAGCACTCTGGGGTCAGGTCTGCCTTCTAGAACAAACTGTGGTAAGTCTTGCCGGGTTTATTCATGCCTCCCAATGACCCCCATCCTCATCTCACAGAGAGCTTGACCGCAGAGAGCTGGGGCGCTGTGCTCCTAGCCACATAGAAAGTGCTGGTACCGAGAATCAAGCACGAGGACTGACCGCAGATCCCTGATTTGGGGGACCAGGCTGTCAAGGAAGATAAAACAGTTGGGGGAGCACCTGTTCAAATATAAAATGGACCTTCGACCCAGAAGTTCTTCTGGACATCGACCCCCAAGCAAAGGAACCCGAGCAGCCTTGAGATCCTCCTAGAGAGGAATGAGTGAATGACCCAGTAGGTCCACGCCGTGGAGCACAAGCCGTGGGACGCTGAATAGACAGCATGAGTCCACTTGTCCTGATGGTCTCTGGGGACCTTCACGTTTGAGCCCCTGTCCACTGCGTCTCTCTTACAAACCCATAAAGCAAGTTGCCAAACAAGACAGAGGGGACATAGCCCATTTGTAACCGCAAAACAACAACAGAAAGTCACTTGGTGGGTGTCGATATGTTTCCATGAGTGTTAAAACCATGTAAGAACCGCCCCAAAGAGCTAAGAGTAGTTATGTCATGATTTTAAGCTCAAAGCGCTGGCTAGCTGGTTGATTTTTGCTTTAAACACTTCAGGGTGCTCCGAATTGTTTCAAGCAAGCTACATTTGTTTCTATCTTCTTAGTAAACCGTTCTGTAGCCCACTAGGGGCTTTTTTTAGTTCATAAATATTTAAGTTGTACATCTAATATTTGACGTACTGTCTGATTAAAGCCATTTAAAAATATGCCTTTAAAAATACTTGCAGGAAATGAACTAATCTTGATCCTGCTGAAACTGTGAAAAGGTGACATTCATCAACACTGTTCATCTCCCATGTTTTTCAAATATGACATAGATGGATTTACTTTCATAATAAAATTTAGAATCAACAGGAACACGACGAGGCGTTTGTTAAAAAGCTTATGTACCAACTCCCACAACGTAAAAATTCATTTAGCTGTTTATCCAGCAAGTTTACGCATATTCAAGAAGCCATTCTTTTTACTACGGATTTATATGTTTAACCCAAAGTCCCTGTTCATTATTTTAAAATTAGAAATCCGTGAACTTTTATGCAAAAGAAAGTAAACAGAGGTGCAAAAAATTAAAATGATCCATAATCATACCACCTAACACAACATCCAATATCCAGCACGATGACAATGTGTTTTTGTTCTTTAAACTGCTTGTCATTTAATTTACTGCGAGCCCATTTCCAAGGCAAATAAATAGGATCTCTATCGCCGTTCTTAACGACGGCACGCAGCGCACTGCGTAAATGGTCCATGATTACATTGCCCAATACTCGAGTATGGAACAAGTGGGCTTTTGTTTCGTTTCGGGTCGGTTCTGGTCGCCAGCATAAACACTGCGTCGACCACCCTCTCCACACCCCTCACATCTCCGACTGTTTGCTCAGGATAAATTCCTGTCGAGACAAAGGGCAGTCGCAGCTTTCTTCACCGAGCGTGTGTTAGATTTTTAATCAGAGATTAATGAAAGAAAGTAAAGAAAACCAGAAAGCCTCCACACTAACTATGTGTTCAAGGCGGGCTTTGCGGGCCCAGGGCGACTTCCTCGCGCCCTACAAGGCACCATCTGTGTTTCGGGGGGCTGATTACCAGTTCGTTCCTCTCGTCTGCCAGGAGGGTATTTCTGTCCTCCAGCTTCCGTATCACCGAGTTCAGCTCGGCAATTTTTAGCTGGAATCGCCTCACGTCTCGCTCGTCCAAATGCTGATCCTAAAAAAACGTCGGGATACAAATGTACTTTGAAGAAGCTTAAAGGACCCCAAGCACTCCCAGAAAACCCATGGGATGTGAGAGAGGGCTCCTCACTGGGAGGCCCAATGCCAGCTGGGGCTCCCTGGAGTCTAGCCACACAGACAGGCACCCCAGGCCCTGCCAGGGACTCACAGGAAGACTTCATCTCCAAGTGACAAGACTGCAAGGCCCTCCAATGGCCCCACACAGCCAAACGTGGTCTCTGGGGACCTTCACGTTTGAGCCCCTGTCCACTGCGTGTCTCTTACAAAGGCCCGTCGTAGACACGCTAGGACATTCCTCAAGACCCACTGGGCCAATCTCGCTCACCACTGAAATGCCAGCACCTCATCTGGGATCTGCGCAGGGCATGTATGACAGACGTTCAAACATGTGGTGATTGAACGAATGAGTGAGTGAATGAGTAAATGAAGGAGTGAATGAATGAAGGAGTGAATGAATGAATGAGTGCATGCTGCTTCAGCCTCCTCTGTACACGTTAGCACCAAGCTGTTGCCCTCAAGCCCTCTCCTGCTGGCTAAGCCCCTCCCCGTCTGCAGGACTCCAACTTCAAGACTGGGCTCCTACCACACACGTGGCACTGATGTCTTCATTTCCTTCTTGTCCACTGAGCTCAAGATGGCTGGAGGCACAAGCAGCCAGATGCTCACCTCTCTATCCCCAGGCCTGGGCCTGGCACATCATGAATGTCAGCCCGTTTAGGGAGGGAGGGAGGGCAAGACAGATGGACGGATGGAAGGGAGGGAGGGTGAGAGGAGGCAGCAGGCAGGCAAGGTGACCAGAAGAATGACCCATAGAAAGGACAGGTGGCGGTCAGCCATGAGGCCCCGGTGCTTGCACCTGCCACCTTCCCCCTCACCTGGACGCCCATGAGCTCTGCCATGTCCCCTATCCCAGGCGGGAGCTCTCTCTTTGGGCTACTGTGGTACCGCTCCGCCTCTTTGACCTGAACCAGCTGCTCATCCAAAGCCTCCTTCTGAAGAAGCAGCTTCTGGGTCTGACCGGTCTGCACCCCAAGTTCCTTCTCCAAGGCCAGAATCACACGGTCCTTCCCTCTGATCTCATCCATCTGCGAAAGAGAAAGAGTAAGCCATCAATCTACAGGCTCGTGACCAGGGAAATCTCTCCCTCGTTGGCCTGAGGCCCAGGAAATGGTTAAGCAGGACCATGGACGTGGGTCAGCCGAACTCAGAAAACTCGGGACACAGAGAGACCACAGCCCACGGCCCAGCCCCTGCTCCCCTGAGAACAGAGGAGCAGAGAAGTTATGGGTTCATGGACCTTTATGGCCAGCTAGATGCTTTCCAGGGGCTCATGTCAATGCTCATGTCTCTCTTACCTTAATGAAAGAAAATAAAATCCTGACCTCAGGCCCCTCCAGCCCCCTTACCCCCCACAGCTGAACTTCTTCACAGGGTTGGTGGGTCTCATCTCCCACTCACTCCCCAACCCTCTCCTGTCCGGTCACAGCCCCCACCCCCCCACCGAAATAGCTCCTGCTAAGGTTCTCTATGCTCCCCCGGCCCCCAGACCCACAGGACAACTTTCTGTCCTCCATCCTCCTTACCAGCATCTGGCCCATGAGCCTCTCCCACCCCTCCAGCCCTCTGCCGTGAGAGCTCGGCTTCTATCTTTACAGACTCACCTTGCTCTGGCTGCCCTCGAAGTCTGGAGTTTCCAAGGCCTGGCCCTCTCCCCAGTCTGTACCCTTTCCCCAGGCAGCCCTGTCCTCACCCACGACAGTAACTCCCCCACCTGCTGGTGACCCCCAGCCTATTCCCGGGCCCTGACTTCTCACGGAGCGCCGGGATCACAGAATCAACTGGTTACGTCTCTGCTGGGATCTCTTAAGGGCCTCAGCCTCTCCACATGTGGACCTCCAAGTGAGCCCCAGTTCGCCCAGCCCGCTCTTGTCTTGCATTCCCCAGAGGACACCAAGCGGAAGGAAGCTTACAGAGGGGAAAGCTTTGGCCCCGGGCCATACACTTGCACTGATTCCAAACACAAAGCCAACAGCTGGGAAACTGCCCCAGTAAGGGTGCTGTACTGGGTGTCACACACCCCACCCCCCCGCACCCCTCCCCACCAAATCCACGTCCTTCCTAGAACCGAGAACGCGATGTCATTTGGGAAAGGGTTGTTGCAGATATAATCAGTTAGAAGAAGGTCACCCTGCAGCAGGGTGGGCCCTTAGGCTGTGTCCTTAGAAAAGAAGAGGCACACAACACACAGGGAGAAGGCTGAGTGGGGATGGAGGGCAGAGGCCGCAGGGATGGGCCCAGGGGCCCGGGAATGGCACAGACTGCCTGCAGCCGCAGCGGACAGAAGCAGCAAGCCCGGCTCCTCCCCGCACCTTCAGAGAGCACGGCTTGGTGACACTGGATCTCAGACCTCCTGCCTCCAAAACTATAAGCCAATAAATCCGGTTGTTTCAGCCACCCAGTCTGTGGTCCTTCATTACAGCAGCCCTGGGAAACTAAGGCAGGCTTTAACAGGGAGAATTTTCCAAGCACTGGGGTTTTATTCATTGACAAAAACCACAGGAGTTTCAAATACAAGGATGACTCCATCATCATGGGATTTAGGAATAAATGCTATTTGACTTAAGGCACACAACAAGTTCTGAAAAGTTTCGATGAAATCCGCTACGGATAAAGTCCGTAGGGTATGCTATCTGCGGTGTTATTTCATACATATCTGGGAGGGGCCCCCAAGCTCGGGCCGGTGTGGAACCAACGTAACACTCTACTGCCTCGATCACCCAGCCCACAAGTTATAGCCAGTTCAGATCAACAAATTGGCACAGTGGAAAAAGCACAGTGTCTGGGGCAAGAAGTGGACCAGGCACTAAGCTCCTACCGGCAAGCTGTGTGACCTTGGCCAAGCCACATAACCTCTCCACACCTCAGCTTCTGCACATAGAAAAGGGGACGTGGAACATCACCCAAAAGGGAGCAGAGACAAGCAGGCTGGTGGGGACCTGGGCCACAGGACCTTGACCCCACCATTCCCGGCCCCATTGCTTGGGTCACGTCCCCTGATTTCCTCCTGTGCCTCAGTGTTCTCATCTGTGAAATGGGGATAAGAACAGCACAGAACTACTAGGGATGTTTTGAGAATTTAAACACGCTGACACATGGAGAGCGCCCAGCATGGAGCAGGCATTCGGTAGACGCTTGCTCAAATGAGAGTTGTCCAATGGCACATAGTAGGTCTCCACAAACAGTAGCACCTGTCCTTCCCAGACTTTGTCCCCCTTAGGTATTTGGATATTGAGGAAATGCATGAATACCGTAGATGTTTGAATTGTGGTCCCTAAAAAGACAAGGAGATCATCCTGGATTAACTGGGTAGGTCCTAAATCCACTGAAGAGCGTCCTTGTAAGAAGAGGAGAGGCCAGGGATGGAGAAGAGAAGCCACAGGGAGGAGGCCAGGTGAAGATGGAGAGAGGGGTGCAGCGCCAGGAGCCCAGGAGCTGGGAGAGGCAGGAGGGAGCCTCCCCTGGAGCCCCCAGAGGGGCACAGTCCTACCCACACCCTGATTTCTGACTTCTGGCCTCCGGACTGTGCGGGAATCCACTTCTGTAGTTTTAAGCCACGAAGTTTGTGGCCATGTGTTAAGAAAGCCACAGGAGAAGAATCCAAAGGCCCTTCTCACTCAGCACACTCGGTGCGGTGAATTAAAGCCGACTGTGACCTGCACCCTCTTCCTTGTGAATCATGCACCTCGAACCCAGAGGCAGACCGTCACCGTGGGCAAGGCCGGTTACGAGCTCCATCCTGGCAGCAGACGAAAATGAGCGCAAACGCCCCACACACACTGTGTGCCCTCCCGACGCCCAGACAGTGTCACCTGTCAGACCCAGCCTCAGCCTCTGTAAAGCGGGGACACAGAGACCTCTCTAGAACCCACCCTGTCCAGTGGTGGAGATTTAGATTGAAGTGCAGAGCCTGGCATATTATAAGCTGCGATCATTGTTGGCTGCCACCATTAATCTGTATTAGCTCCTGGTGAACGTTAAGACTATCTTATTTAAACAGCGGAGCATTAAACACTGATCAACTATAATTGAGATTCTAGAAGGGGCAATTAATACCCTCAAAATACTGGGAGGCTTTCAAACAAAGTCCTACAGTTCTGGAAAACTTTCTGAGTCACCTTTCTTTGAGAGTAAAAAGTGTGCTCCCGTTTCTCCACTGCCCAGCCCCGCGTGACCATCTCCTGGATCCAGACCCCGGGCCTGCCAGGTGCGGTCCCTGAAGCCACTGCAGAACGTGCCCACGGCTCCCCCTGGTGGCGACCCACCAGGAGCTCCCCGCCGGGGCCAAATGCCCTCTGACCGAGGAGAAGCACCTCCGGGCTACAGGGAAGAATCCTTAAGGATGATGAGGACATTGCTGCCCCCGCGGATGCCAGTCCAGAAGCAGTAAGGAGTATGTGAAAGGAGTTTATTAATGCAAACCACTCACCTGCTTTCATTAATGCAACAAATACTGAGCCGGGTGCCCTCAGTGGGTACTGGGAAACCTCTGAGCAAAACAGACCAGAGTCCCTGCCCTCAGAGCTTCTGTTCTAGAGAGGGAGATAGCCAATACACATGATAAGCAAGTCAACACTGCAGTGGATCAGAGAGCGATTAAATAAAGTGTGGGAGTCAGGGGGGAGGGGTTGCAAATTCACATGTAGGGTCCCCGCAGCATCCAGGCCACACGCTTGCTCTGCACAGGAATGGAGCTCCCACCAAGCATGACACAAGCTCCTCCCACACACAGCAGCAGCATTGCAAGCGACACACCTCTGGAATCCCGAATTCTGCACCTAGAAAAGTGCCAATTCCCCACTCACCCCAGGTAATGAGCAGAGGGTTTACACCCATCACCATGGGAAAGGTTCCTAGAAAACAGTCCCCACCAGCAGAGATGAGGTGCAGGAACAAACGGACAATGCAGAATGGCTTCTAGAACAGCTAGGCTGTTTGATTTCCTTAGCCGGGGTCCTGAGGTCCCCAAGAGTTGGAGACTTGCCAAGCTCACACAGCCAATGGCAGGCTCTCCATTTGTGGACTTTGTGTCTGGCTCCCAGGCTGGGTTCTTAGCCACCCTACCCCCTGCCCCAGGATCCTGACAAGGCCACGAATCTCTGCTGTTGAGATTCCCCGACCTACGACACCCAAGTGTGAAGCCATTCCCTCTCCCAGCTCCTGGTCTCAGCGTACGCTTTAGGGAAGGGGTGGGGCTGAAGCCTGTTCAATTTCCAGGGCAGCCCCTGATTGGCTCACACCACTCACAGGCCCCGCCCCCTGACAGTAACTGGCTCGGGGTTGGATTCATGACCCAGTCAGAGCCAACAGCCTGGAGACGACACAGAGAGGACCCTCCTGCTCTCCTTACTAGGAGCCGAAAAGACTTCCTCTGGGGTGTGTGTGTGTGAGGATGATAACGGGGGTCTCGCTCAGCGGTGGCATCTCACCAGCGCAATGTGAGAGCGCAGAGGCTGAGAACGACGCAGCAGGAGGCCGAGCAGAGCCTGCCCCACCGGGACCCTGGGGGGCATGAGTGCCTCCGGAGCTGTGCCCAAAGCTCATCCCACACCTTCGGTTACAAAGGCTACAGATGACGGTTCAAGCTGGTTCGAGGTGGAATTTCTGTCACTTGCAACCAGAAGAGCCTGCCAGGGAGTTCGGGAAAGCACACCAACGATGGCTGCTCCTTCCTTCTCATACGCCAGTGCGAGCTCAGTACTACGTGTGTACTCATGAGACACGCTCTCCCGCGGGCTTCAGAAGACCCTCACAGTAGATGGCATGCGCCCGTTACAGCCCCCTGAGGCCCAGAGCACAGCACGTGCCCAGACTCTCCTGAGCCTCAGAGCCGTGATGCAAACGGAGGTCCGCCTCTGCACAGCCACGCTGTCCCATCGGTCCCACATCCACCAGGACATCCGTCCCCTTGAAAACCTTCATCTGGCCAGCTCCCAACATGCCCACCAATGTGCGAGTGACTTTGTTAGCCTCACTTTGCCCCAAAGTTCAGGGAAAAGAGAATGAAACCGAGACTGCTACCCCAACAGCCGTTCTCACTCTCCTCCTTGGTGCCTGTCGTCAGGGACTAATGTTCCCCCAAAGTTCATGTCCACCCTGAAAGTCAGAACGTGATCTTATTTGGAAACGGGGTCTCTGCAGGTGTGATGATGTAAGTGAAGGAGAGGTCATGCCTGATTAGGGTGGGCCCTGGATCCACTCCTGTGTCCCTGCAAGAGGGGGCAGGACACAGACACACAGGGGAGGAGGAGGCCACGTGGCGGCAGAGCCTGCAATGGCGCGCCCACAAGCCAATGAACACCAAGGATTCCCAGCCACCACCGGAAGCTGGAAGGGGCAAGAAAGGACTCTTTCCTGGAAGCTGCAGGGGGAGCACGGTCCTGCTGACCCCTTGATTTCAGACTTCCAGCCCCCATAAGCATGGGAGAGTACATTCTGGTTTTAAGCTTGCAGTAATTTTTAGTGCAGCCCTGGAAAACTAACAGAGGGCTGGCCTGGGATCTATTAGGAGCTGCTGTGAACTCAGCAAAAGGACATTCCCAGTCCCCTTTGCAACTAGGTGAGGCTGAGTGAGTAAGTGCTGGCCAAAGAGCTGGAAGGGGAAGTGTATGAAACTTCAGGGAAGACCACGCCCTTCTTCATCTGCCCTCCAGCTTCCAACCTGGAATGACAATGTGATGGCTGGCACTCAGCAGGGATGTGGAGCCATGAGGACCAGGGCCGCATCCCTAAGCCCACTCTGAGGGTAAAGCTGGGAGGTACCTGAGTCCCTCATGAGCCCTGTGGCAGCCCTTTCCAGACTTTGTATATAAGAGAGAAATAAACTTCCGATTTTTAAGCCCCAGTGGACTGGGGGAGTCGTCCATTATGTGCAGCACGGCCAAAGCCTAACTGGTCCAGGAAATGAGTCCAGAAACTCGTGTCACTGCCCCATGTGGGCCATAACTGCCTTTTCTTCTTGGCTTCTCTTATGAAGAATGTTAAATGTGTAAGCAGGAGTCCAAAGGCCTTCCTGCATTTCTAATCCAATCCAGCTGATGAAGAAATGAAACGCAGGCCACCTTCCAAACACGTTGCCATGAGGAACAGGCCTGCCTAAGGAGTGACATTTTCCAAACTGTGGGATATGTCCCTTGATTCTTCAAGTGGCCATTTTAAGGGAAAACCACACACACACCAAGAACACCTCAATGGAGGAGACTCCTGTTTCGTGCTGAAACAGAAGCAGACACCAAGTCCTTTGGTGCGTTTTAAATTACGCTCAAGTGGTCGCTTAGGCAAATATGTGTTCCTTCCCCCATTTTATTTACTTTAAATATAAATTTCTCCTGCAAGAGACAAACGTAGTCCCCGGGTCTCCTGTGACAGAAATGACAAGCTGGAGTTCACCTGACTCTCAGCTCCCTGGGGCAGATTGTGATCACTCCCACTTTGTACACGAGGCGCAGAGATGGTAAGCGACTTGATCGGGCTCACCCCGTGAGCAAGACTAGATTCGCACGCAGAGCAGACCTTCTCCAAGGGCTTCCCTTCCCCTGATGTGGTAATGACCCCACACACACACACACAAAGAGAAAAGGAGCTGGAGATTACTTCTGAGAACTCAGTATCCATATGTGCTTCAATTTTCTATAAATTGGAAATTTAAAACCAGTGTATCTCCTCTTGCTGTTCTCAGTGCTGGACTGATAAAATGCGAACTGATGCTCTGCCACCAACCGGGTGACCGATCTGAGCCGGACAGCTGGACAAGGACTCCAAAAGGACACCTGGTCATTTTGCTTCCAGTCCCGGAGTCTCTTACAGGGTCTCCCACAGAGGGCCCCTCCCCCAGCCTCTACTTACACACTCCTCATGCTGGGATACTCACTATCTCCCCAGGAAGCTGATAGCTCTACTCTTTGGAGCCTTTGGAATCTCAAAATCTTTCCGGTATTGAGGGTGGGAAATGAATGAACATGTCCTCCAATGACCAAAGCTTTTTAAANTTTAAAAAAAAAAAAAAAAAAAAAAAAAAAAAAAAGATGTTCCTGCCCCCAGAAGACAAAGTGCTTGTCATCCAAATGTCCTGCCCCTTGCCTTCCTAGCCACCTGCACCACGAGAGTCGTCACAGGCATGGTGGGATCCAGGCCGGGCCAGGACCGGGCACACAGAGGAGCTTGGTATCGTCAATGAGTAGGTGACCAGGCCAGGGCATGAGGACTCCCTGCTTTTGAAGTCCCTTTCCCCGGACCGGCTTCCTGTTCCACAAAACGAGACAGTGGGTAAAGAACCACTTTCTGCAAACAAGTCTGTGCACAGAAACCCGACAGGGAGAACAGGAAAAGTCCCTGTGTCCTACCAACAGCATCCGCCGCTCAGCCATCCATCCTTCCCACCCCCACAGCCACATCCCGGCCCCACTCCTTTTGCGCTCCACAGGACGCTGCAGAGGGCAGTTTTCAAACCACGCGGAGGACATCTGGTATCGTGCCCACCCACCCCTGAGAGTCCATCGGGAGAAAAGATGGGATGCAAGCAAAATGCCTTCCGTCATTCTTCTGCCACCCAAGCCCTGTGAGCACACTATCATGAGGTCTGCCAGAGGCGTCCCCCAGGACGCACGAGCTCCTTCTGCAACATGACCTTGACCACAAGTCATCGAAGGTGCTGTACCCTTTGTAGCTGCATGCACAGGAAGTGGAATCATGCACTCCAAATTCGGGGGCAGGAACCCGGAAACGGGCAGGGGTGTCAACCGTGCCTGTGACGCTTCTTGTTTCTGTGCATGAGCTGTGTGACGGGAACATAAGGGTTCATTATCTCATCTATCCTCTTTGCCAGAAACATTTCCTTGTTGTTTTTTTTTTAAGAGAGGAAGAAAGTGAGAAAAGCAGAGGGAGAGGGAGAGAGAATCTCAAGCAGGCTCCACACCCAGCATGGATCCCTAAGTGGGCCTCGATCTCATGTACCTGAGATCATGACCTAAGCCGAAATCAAGAGTCAGACACTTAACTGACTGAGCCAGCCAGGCGCCCCAGAAACATTTCATAATTTTAAAACTTTGATTAAAGGGAAGAAAATAGTTTCTCAGCCTTGACAATGGCAGGTTCCACTGTATTTTCATTTACTATCTTACTGGGAATCCAAGTATCAAACATCCCCACGGCTGTTTTAAATTTACAGGGAAAATGATCACGCTGTGCTCCTTTTTACCTCCAGGGTTTTCCCCTCTGCATGGAATGGTCTCCTGTCACCTGACAAACTCCTATTCATCCTTCAAAACCCCGTTCACTTCCTCTGGGAAATGACTCCTGGGTTCACTTGCTCTTCTTTGCTGCTGACATGGTCCTATCACCGAACTGATCTCCTCACACTGTAATAACCTGTTCATGCTCCGTGGCCTGGCTGACTGTCAGCTCTCTGCTCTCTAGGCCCACATCTTATTTTTCTCTGCAGCTCTAGTGCATAGGCTAGTGCTGGAACTCAGGCAAATAAACATTCAGTGGAAGGAATAAGAACTCCATCTGCTCTAGGGCCATCCTGACAGAGCATATCATCTCGAGGAGTGCTATTTACACCCTCAATATTTCCCTCCTCCTTACTGCCAAATAGCCGTCCACTATACGAATATAGCACCCTTTATCTATTCCCCAGTTGAAGGACATGTAGGTTGCTTCCATGTGTTACCATTACGAATAACGCTGCTGTGACCACATTCATGTCTTTATGTAAACGTATGTTTTCATTTCCCTTGGGTCTACCCCTGGGGGATGGAAGTGCTGGGCAGCATAAATTGTTGTTTTAAGAAACTGCCAAATCATTTTCCGAAGCGGTCATAGCGTTTGACGATCCCCACAGCAGCATCTGAGCGTTCCCACTGCTCCACATCCTCCCTAGTCTCTGTTATTGTCTGTTTTTTTCGTTACAGCCATTCTAGTGGGTGCAAAGTAGTACCTAGTTATGATTTGTTTCCCTGATGATCCGTGAGGTTGGGCACCTTTTCAGTTAGGTACATCTTCTCTTTTCAAAGTACCCTTTCAAAACTTGGCCCATTTTAATTATTTTTCTTATGGCTTCAAAGTTGTTTTTATAATCCGAATAAAAGTTGTCCATGATACACGTATGGAAAATAGCTCCTCCCGATCTGTGCTGTGTCTTGTCTCTCGTCTATTGATGCCTCTGGGTGAACAAAACGTATGTCTTAAATGTTCGGTGTACAACCATCTCTGAATAGGGCATTTGCACGAATAGCGTGTTTGTGTCTTGTCTGAGAAATATTTACCTAACCCGAGATCATGAAAATATCACTCTGTGATACCCTAACTGCTTCACTCATTGGTTTACTTTCTTTTTTTTTTTATTAAAAGATTTTATTTATTTATTCGACAGAGATAGAGACAGCCAGCGAGAGAGGGAACACAAGCAGGGGGAGAGGGAGAGGAAAAAGCAGGCTCATAGCAGAGGAGCCTGACGTGGGGCTCGATCCCATAACGCTGGGATCACGCCCTGAGCCGAAGGCAGACACTTAACCGCTGTGCCACCCAGGTGCCCCTACTTTCTAACATCTAGAGCTATGGTCCAGCTTGAATTGATCTTTACAGACGGCACGATGTAAGGATCGCTATTCCTGTTTCAGGTTGTTTTTCTTAAAGATATCCAACAACTTCAACACTGTTTATTGAAAGACCATCCTTTCCTTACTGGACTGAGGTGTTATCTGTTTCCTAATGCAGGGCAGAGGTCTGTTTTGGACTCTTCTGTTCCCATGATTTAGCCACATATCATTCAGCCTGTCCTGATAGTAAGCCCGGCATATAACCAAGCTTATCTGAGGTTTCTAGTTTTTGTTTGTCTTCAAGATTGTGACTCCAGGTCCTTTAAATTTTTATATCAAATTTAGAATCCACTTGCCAATGCTACGAAAAAAAGTCCACTGGGGTTATGATAGGGCTTTTCCTGAATCTATAGATCAATTATGGAAGAACCGATATCGATACCATGAAAATGGCTTCTGCCTACCCTATTTAGGCCTCCTTTATTTTTTCTCCATAGTGTTTTGTAGTTTTCAGGGCGGAAATCTTACACAACTTTCATTAGACTTTATTTCTAGGTCTTGGCACTCTATTATAAATGGTCTTTCTTGAAGTTCTGTTTTCTCATTATTCATTGCTAGTATATACAAACACAATTTATTTTTTGCATATTTACTTTCTATTCAGAGACGTTGACAGACTCACTCACTAACTCCAATAGTTTGTAGAGTCTCTTGGGTTTTCTACATCACAATCATAGCATCTGCAAATAAATCCCTTCTTTTCTTTTTAATCTTTAGAATTCTTATTTCTTTTTATTGGCTTTTGTATTTGAGGTCCTAGCTGGTACAATGTTGAACAGAAGTGGTGACAGTGGACATCTTGTTCTGTCCTTGAATTCAGTGGGAAATTTTCAATATTTTATCACTATACACATAGGTAGTAAATCTTTTAATAGAACCCTTTACCAGATTCAGGAAATTCTATTCTATTCATAGTTTGCTGAGAGTTTATATTGAGAGGTTGAATTTTATGAAATGCTTTTTCTGTATCTATTAAGATGATCATATGAGTTTTTTCTCCTTTATTCTATTACTAGTTGAATTATACTCATTGATTTTTGAATATTAAACCAATCTTTGTATTCCTAGAATAAATCCAACTTGGTTATAGCTTATTAGCCCTTCTACATATTGCTGGATTTTATTCGTTAATATTTTATTTAGTATTCTTGTGTCTATGTTTATAAAGGATAATTTACATCTTTTTCTTTTCTTGTAGTATCATTGGTTTTGGGATCAGAGTCATGCTGGCTTCATAAAATGAATTAGAATGTGTTCCCAATTTCTCTTTCCTGGAAGAGTCTGTGTGTAAGTTGTTCTATTTCTTCCTTAAAAACTTAGAAGAATTTACCTGTGAAGCCTCTGGGCTTGGGCTTTTCATTGTGGGAAAACTATTAATTACAGATTTAATTTCTTGAACAGCCATAGGACTACTCACATTTTCTATTTCTTATAGTGTCACTTTGGTTACGTTGTATTTGCTCAAAGAATCTGCCCACTTCATCCAAGTTTCTACTTGGATATGCAGTTCATAAAGTACTCATACTGTCTCTTTAATTTCTGCAGGGGCTGTGGTAGTGCCCCTTTTACAATCTGTATACTGGGGACTTGTCTCTTTGTCCCTTCATCAGTTTTCCTCAGTGCTTATCAGTTGACCTACTTTAATTAACTTTTGATGTGTTGATTTTCTTTACTGGTTTATTTCAATGATTCCTGCTTTTTAAGGACCTTCATTCTACTTTCTCAGAGATTAATTTGCTGTTCTTTTCCTTTCTTCTCGAGATGGAAGCTTAGATGTTTGATTTTCACTGTTTCTTCCTTTTTTCCTAAAATCTGTTTTACTCTAAAGAGTGCGATTTTTGAAAGAGAGTGTGTATGTCCCCTTCAAAAGAATCATATCTGCAGCTGCTAAAATGTTGTATTCTGTCAGTGTAGCTCCAGTCGGTTCACTGTACTGTTTAAATCTTGCGTATCTTCGTTCTTCTATTATCTATATGTTCTATCACTTGCTGAGACAGAGTGCTATTCTCCAACTATAACTGTGGATTTGTTTCTCCTTTTAGTTTTGGTGTTTTTCTTTTGCATGTTTTGAAGTTTTGTTATTAAGTGCTAGTAAGAATTGACCCCTTTATTATTAAGAATTTCCCTGCTTTTCTTTAGTTTTACTCCTTGCCTTAAGATCTTTGACATGAATACAGACAGACCAGCTTTCTTTTCTTAGTGTTGGATGTATTTCCATCCTTACAATTGTCAGTCTAACCGTGTCCTCACAATCAAGATGTGCCTCTTATAAATATCACTGCTGTTGCCTCTAGTCTGAGAAGCTTAGCTTACTTGCCTTTTTAACTTTCCGCAGTGCACAGGTTCAAAGTCCAACAGTCCTCCTGAGGGGCAGACTGGTGGGGTGCCTGTTGCAGCCCCTGCATCTGGCCAGCCTTGTTTCCTAAGTATGGTATGGCTCTGGGAGATTGCACTCTGCCATTCTGCCCAGCCACACTGGCCTCCTGCATCACCCCAGAACTCAGTGAATATTTCAGGGTGCAAACCGGCCCCATATGTGGGATCCTCTACTTTCCTATCTTTCATGCTGACCCTGAGATGGCAAAAAAACCAAAAACAAACCCACAAAACCCTGCTCATCTCTCTCAGCCCGGGTGGAGTCTCTGTACTGGGGGAAGCCCAATCCCCAGCACACAGCCAGGATGAGCAAATACCCCCCAGGGAAGAAAGCTGGTAACTGTCAGCTCACCTGGGCAGGCTCTCTCTCCTCCCTTTGAAATTTTAGCTCTTCTAGACCTCAGAACTTCCATAGCACTCCAGTCTTTAAAAATATGATTGTTTACAATCTATGGTTTTCCCCAGTTGTTGCAGCAGAATGGCTGGACTGTCCCTATGTTCTCATCCCACCCGGAGGTATAAATGTGCTCGGGTTTATTTATTAAATGAATAAATAAATGCCCAGCACTTCAATAAGCTTCCACAGTCCTTGCTTCCAATAACCCTGACCCTTATCTATTAACCTCATTTTACAGCTGAGAAACTTGTGCTTCTGAGCTGTTCCATTAAGTACCAAGGATCCCATACCGAGCAAGAAGAGTTCTAACTGCCCAAAGCCTCTTTACCACCACTAGGACGGGCGGGGGCTTTGCTAGAAGCCCAGCGCCTAGAACCGTGTCTGTTGCACAGTGGGTCCTCAAAACTGCGTTTACTGCACACCTATAGGAAAGAAAGGCTGCATGCAAGTGGGGAGGAAAGAATGTATGAAAGAAAGGATCCACATGGGCGGGAAGAAAAGGGTGCATGCACGCCCGCTGGGAAGGGGCGCAGGCAGCACGTACCAGCCTGCGGATGTCCCGCTCGCATTCGCGCTTGATGCGGTGCACCTCGTCCTGGTGCGCCTGGTAGGCAGCGCGCAGGTCCGCCGCCTTGGTCTTGTCGGCCTGCATGCAGTTGCTGAGCGCCTCCTCGGCCTGCTTGCGCGCAGCCTTGAGCTCCAGGATTTCCTGCTGCAGCCGCAGGCGTTCGCTGTCAAAGGTCCTGCGCGCCTCCTCGCGCGCCTCGGCCAGCAGCGCCGTCTTGACCTTGTCGGCCGCGCCGTCCCGGAGCACGTTGAGCGTGGCCTGCAGCCGCTGCAGCTCGCCCTCCTTGATCTTGGCCGTTCGCGCCGCCTCCTGCTCGTGTTGCCGGATGAGCACCTCGCGCAGCGCCTGCAGCTCCTTGGTCTTCTCCTCGTGCAGCTTGGCCCTGAGCTCCGAGATGTAGGCCGTGTGTCGCCGCTGCTCCTGCTCGCGCTCCAGCTTGGCCTCCTGCAGCCGCTCGCGCAGTTTGCCCACCTGCGCCCGAGCCACAGGAGAGGCGGTCAGGGTCAGAGCTGGGGGAACCGGCCAGACCCAGCCACCACCTCCCCATGCCACTTTGTGCCGGAGGGCCCCTGAGACCCTCCCCGGGTCCCCGCACCCCAGTTCCCCTTCCTGCCACCCCCATGGTCCAGACCTTCATCGGCCCCAGCTATTTTCCTTCCTTCTATATTTCCTACTATTTTCTTGAGAATTTCTCTAGAGGTGGAAAAACATCTGAAGATGCTGGAGAGGACAGTCAAGACTTTGCCATCTCTTCCCGTTGGGAGATTCACCAGGGAGGACAATTAATCCGTCACCAAACACAAGACACACAGGCAGAAATCATCTCTCACCAAAGAGGAAGATATT
The DNA here is from genome assembly GCF_002007445.2 of Ailuropoda melanoleuca. Lineage (NCBI taxonomy): Eukaryota > Metazoa > Chordata > Mammalia > Carnivora > Ursidae > Ailuropoda > Ailuropoda melanoleuca. The sequence goes on from NC_048228.1 coordinate 105,717,946, forward strand.
TTACTCCTTTCCAGTGCCTATGCGCCGGGTTTGGACTTGCGAAGAATGGAGAAGATGGAGGCAGAGAAGGGCAGGCAGGGAGCAAACACCCTCACTGAGCTGCCCCCCCCCAAGGCTGGGAGCTCCCACTGTTCCCCCACTTGAACTCCTAGGAGCCTCAGGACAGAGGTAACTGTTTGGCTGGAGGGCAGCAGCGGCTCAGAGATGCTTCTGCGACTGGCCTGGGGGGAGGAGCCACCAGGGGACAGTGTGGCCTCCCAGAAAGGACAGTGCCAGAAGCATTCTGTCCCTTGCCGGGGCCATCATGCTAAGTATTTCAAGTCCTTGCTCCTTGGCATGCAATCCATTCGGAAAAGACTCCCAGTTCCAGCCCCAGGAGAGGTAGACCCAGGACTGACAGGTCCCCCGTTTTAGTTCTGTGGTTGAGAATATTCGATACAAGGAGATGCTGATCTTGTGTCTTTGCCTGGGCTGCTTTTGCTTCTTTCTCTGCTGTTGGAAGTAAGGGTTGATCGATGCCCAGGGACATGGTAAAACTCCTCGCCTGAAATTAACTTCAACATGTCCGTGTGTGGTCTGGGGAAACTGATGCCACCTCCCACGGAAGCAGCTTGTCCTCTGCGAGATACAATTGGTTTCTGTTCTTTGGAGGCCGGTGTGATTTAGAAAGCTAATGGATTGGAAAGGGTTCCTGCCGAATGTGTGTTTTGTGTGATCCTTGAAAAGGTCAAATAAAGCATTTTGGAGTGTTTTAAGAAAATACTCCCTTGGCACATTTTACAAGTAATGTTTAAAATTTTGCTGATTAGATGAATACACTCGGGTGGGGTTGGCAGCCTGGCATTTGCGGAGCCAGGCTCTGGGGCCAGGTGCCTGGGGGTGAGGCTGGCTTTGTTCCCTGGTTATTGCTGACAGGGATCCGAGTCAGAAGGAGGGGGCTGATCACATCCCCAGCCTACACTGACATGGGATACTGAGCTTCAAGACGGTTAATGTCACATGTCAAATTGGAAGGGCCATGGGATCAGGTCATTTGGCCAAACACCAATGCAGATGTTGCTGTGAAGGTATTTTTTAAAGATGTGATTCACATTTAAGTCAGCAGACCTTGAGTAAAGGAGCTGACCCTTCATAATGTGGGTGGGCCTCACCCAATCAGTTGATGGCCTCAAAAGAAAAGGCTGAACTCCCGGATGAGAAAGGAATTCAGCCTCCAGACTGCTTCAGACTCATGACTGCAACATCAACTCTTGCTGAAATCTCCAGCTGCCTGCTCTGCAAAGTTCAGACTTGTCAGCCTCCATAATCATGTGAGGCAACTTCTTAAAAAAATATATCTCCCCTTCCTTACACACACATACACACACACATACACACACACACACACACACACACACACACACACACATTTCCTACTGGTTCCATGCCTCTCTGAAGAACCCTGACTATACACTCTGAAACAGGACATCAGCAGCTGCCTGTGAGGACTCAGGCAGAGGAAAGCCAAAGGCAGATGAGTGGATAAAGGGGAGTTGCTCACAGGTGGAGGAGGAAGGAACGTGGAGGAGAGCAGAGATGTGTGCAGGGCAGCCTGGGAGAGGTCAGGCCTGCTGAGACAGCCAGGCCATGCTGGTGTGTAGGGCAGGGATGCCGACAGAAGACGGGGTCAAAGGGGGCGCCTGGGTGGCTCAGCGGTTAAGTGTCTGCCTTTGGCTCAGGGCATGATCCCGGCATTATGGGATCGAGCCCCACATGAGGCTCCTCCGCTATGAGCCTGCTTCTTCCTCTCCCACTCCCCCTGCTTGTGTTCCCTCTCTCACTGGCNCTTTTTTTATAAAAAAAAAAAAAAAAAAAAAAAAAAAAAAAAAAAAAAAAAACAAAGAAGACGGGGCCAAGGGAAGAAGACCCGCTGGGTCCCACTGGCTCTGCCCTGAGGAGCCGAGGGCTGAGCGCAGGGGCCACGACCCAAGTCTAGCAGAGGGAGGCTGGGTTGGCCCGCTGTGTACAGAGCACCTGCTCCTTACTCCGTCGAGCTAAGCAAGTCTAAAAAGCTGGCAGCACTTTACCTGCCAGATGCCTCCAAGCTCTTCCCCAAGTCCAGGGGCAGAGCAGCAGAGAGGGGCCCGCGCCAGCTGCTCCTTACACAGGGCTCCAGATGAGGCCAGAGTGAAATGACTGGGAGGGACCTCAGGCGGCGGAGATGGGGAGGGCGGCTGGCGCCACCTGCCGCTCTGGCTGCAACAGGGAAGTCAGCCTCCCCGCCCCCTGCCACCCTGCTCCTCCTCCCATCTGTCAGCGCTGGCTCCCCATTGCCAGGCCTGGCTCCTTCTCCCACTCCCTGCCACCACCCTGGTCCTCCCACTGCACTGTGGCAGCTGCCTCCAACCAGTCATGCCCCAGCTCTGTCCCTGCCCACCCCAGACCCAGGCCTCAGCAAGTCAGGGACTTCTGGGTGTTGCTGGACCCTTGGGACTGTGTAAGCGTCACTCCCTTGCTCGCTAGCCAGCAAAAGCCTTAGGAGCCGGCTCCAAACGGCCTCTGTGAAGGCTTCCCGGGCTCTCTCGCCCCTGCGCTGTGTCCTAACACTTCCCATACAACACGGAGCGATGGTACGGGGGCTTGCTGAATGAAACCTATCGACAGATACACTTAGCACTTTCCATCATCCTACGGTCCTCAACAGGGATCCTCTGGGACAACACACTTTAACTGTGACATCAACAATAATTTTATGAGATCATATAAAAATATTGTTTAAATGCAACTGTAAAGTTGCTATTTACGTTTTCCTTACCAGCCCATAAGCACATTGCTGAATTCTGAGAACAGAAGCTCCCCCAGCAGCGACACGGGGAAAGCCCTCCCGAGGGGCCATGGGGGCAGCTGGGATGAGAAATCAGGCAGCCAGGACGTGCCCTGCAGGCAGGTAGCCTGGGGACCCAGGGGCACAGTCCCCACAGGCCTGGCTCCCAACCCAGTGCCATCACCTACATCTGTGCTAACCTGCTGTTATGGGCAGGGGTGTGTCCCCAAAATTCCCAGCAGAGGTCCTAACCTGCGGGACCTCAGAACGTGACATTAAGTCAAATGAGGTCATCTGCATGGGCCCTGGTCCACTATGACCGGTGTCCTTAAAAGAAGAGATCAGGACACGGACACACATGGAGACAGCCACGAGAGGACATGGGGAGAAGATGGCCATCTGTGTGCCCCGGAGGGAGGCCCCAGGAGAGACCAACCTGCCCACACCTTCAGCCACCACTTCCAATCTCCGGAAAAAATTTCTTGCTGTGTAAGCCATGACGTCTCTGGTGTTTTGTGATGGTGGCCCGGCGAGCTAGTTCACCTGGGCAAGTCACCTCTCCTCTCTGACCCTCAGTTTGCTCACCTATCAACTGGAGAAAGCCACCCCTGACCTCACGGGTCACTGCCAGGGTCAGGAGGCTGTCTAAGGCACCTGGCGTGACCTGCATAGTAGACACATAATAAACGTCAGCCAAGTGCCGAGTGACTGTGTGTGACAGGCAGCACTCATGTGTGACCGTCTCATTCTTCAAACAACTCAGGGAGGCAGGCACATCAGAGGACCCCATGTAACAAGCGGGAAAATTGAGGCATAGGGTGGTCACATGGTTTGCCCCGAGACCTCAAGGGGAGTTAGGTGGTGGATGTGGGATGGAGCCCTGGCAGACTGACCTTGACTGTGTGACCAGCAGGTGAATCCCACCCTAGCTGCACAAAGTATGGACAGGCTGGCACCTCGGGCACCCAAGCTGGCAGAGGTTGACTGCCCCAGCCCTGCAGGCCTGAGTGTCTGGGGATGGGTGGGGGAGCATGTGTCCCCAAGCTCCAGCAGCCTGCCCTTCATCCCCCCAGGTCCTGGACTCTGCCTCTGCTCTCCACGGTGCTGTCCTGAGCCGGGAGCTGAGTCACACCCTAGGCCCCAGCCCCGCTCCCCACCTGGGAGCTGGACCCCATCAGGCCCCCCGCTGCCACCCAGTCCCAGCGCTCAACAAGACGGGACGCCTACGACAATTCCCCAGCAGTCCCTCCCAGGGCTCCCGGCGCTGCAGGCAGGGCTGGAGGGCCCACCACCTTTAGGGCCTCGGTGTAACCTCTCCCACCCTGCCCAGAACAGGCCAGACCCCAGCCACTCAGGCTGCCCGGCAGCAAGCTCCACCCCCCTTCCCTTCTCCCACGGACACCACAGAGCCCCAGCCTGCTTGGCCTTGAAGCCACCCAAGTGACACCACCAATGGGCTTTCTGTTGAATCCGTGACATCGGATCTCAAGGACTTTACTGGCTGGTTACTATTCCTCCAGGCTGCCCGTCCCAGCTGCACTTGAACTGGATGCCTACAGTCTGCCTGGCGCCCAAGCTGGCACTGCAGTGACCAGCCCCAAGCTCGTTCTCGCCCCATGAAATCTCAACGACCCTGTCCCAGAGCCTGACTCCGCTGGAAGCTCTTTGGTACCCTCGCCTCCTAACCCCCCCACAGGCCCATTGGGGGGCCCCATTATGACCCCATCTTGCAGGTGAGGGAGTTGTGGCACAGACAGTGACCTCGCTGATCCAAGGCCACAGTGAGAAGGGAGGGGGCCAGGACTGGAACCCACGTGGTACCACCACTGAAGTTATACCCATTTTACCAAGGGGCAAGCTGAGGCTCAGAGGTCGAGTGCCCACCCCCAAGCCCAGCCTGGGATTGTCCCCACCAGCGAACTCACAGCGCCCCCTCCTCCATGGAGCCCCGGGGGCCCGCACCCCTCCCACCTTGCTCTTTTCCTGCTGGAACTCGATCTGAATGCTCGTCAACTTGGCCCGCAGCTCCTCATTAGCCATTTGCACGGCGTCAGGCTCCATCTCGGGCCTCTCGCCCTTGTTCCGGCTCTTCTTAGACATGCTGCCTCTTGGGTTGAGACGCTGAGATCCTGCGGTTCACACCCACCAGCCAGCAGGTGCCACGCCGGGCTTCGCCGTGCTAACCAGTTGTACCGGGTTTAGCTCGTCCGCCACGTAAACCACCATCACTTGGGACCCTGGGGAGGAGGGAGGCCGGGTTAGCAGAGGGAGAGAGAGAGAGGCCGCGTCCCAGCCTGAGCACTCAGACACAACGGCAGCCAGCGTTGGCTGCGGCCTCTCTGCCGGGGCCGGGCACCTGCTAATCCCACGGCGGCCGCCGTTCATGACACCGACCCAGCACGTCTCCCACCCCCGGAGAGTATGATATGCATTTCTCACGAGCCCCCAGGTGGTGCTCCTGGGCGACCACGCCTTGCGCAGTCCTGCTGCACCTCTGTCCTTCTCAGAATGGACCCCCCCCCCGCAGCAGCCTGCAGACCGCCAGCTGCAGCTGTCAGTGAGCACCGGTTACCACGGGTTTCCTTTCAAAAGGCAGGTCACCGGGAGCCCAGAGCTCAGAGCACGAGGTGCACAGTGTGACCAAGGAATCTCAGTGCTCCATCCGCACTCCCTCGTGACTCTGGAGTAGGATCCGCAGATTGCACTCTGAAAAACAGCCTTTTAACTTCATAAAGGTCGGTGGTTCCCCCTACCTGGCCCCCAGACTAGCACAGCACTGGTCACCCTGAGCCAAGAGCTTTGAACCCAGCAGAGGCACCTGTGGTCCCTCCAGGCCTCTGTGCCTGCCTGGTCAGGCCTGAGCTTGACGGGGGCGTCGTGATGCACTAACGGCCCCACCAGCACTCACGTTCCCCCTGGGGAGGCCTAGGCCTTCAGTTTGGTAGGGCTGCCCTCACAGCCCCCATGGTGGCAAAGCCCAGGCCCCTAAAATAAGGCCTGGAGTGACGGCTAGTACCACTGCATCCTGGCTGCAACACCTAGGCCACCTTTCAGTAATCCGCACAGCTGCCCTGTGACGTAGGTGATGGTGCCATATCACATATGAGAAACCGAGGCACAGAGAGGCCGAGTGCTAGTAAGAGTCACACAGCCAAGATGAGGCAACAGCGTTTACCCGGTCAAGCTCCACGGCTGGACTGGATGTGGGGAGTCCGAACCCAGACTCCCAGCCCCGAGCCCTAGGCTCACCTGACCCCATGCTGCCCTGCCTCTGACAGCACGTCCTGGTCCCTGGGGCCCCTTCTCTGCTTCTTGCTCTTTTCCACATGAGAAACCATGTTACCTATGCCAGGATGTGAGCTCCAAGCAAGCAGGGCCTGGGTCTGTTTTGTTCTCTGTGCTTGGACTCAGAGCTTAGCATGCGGGAGCACTCTAGAAGCTTCTGTTGAATGAGCGAATGAATGAATGAGTGAATGAGTAAAGCACCTATCATGTGTCAAGCCCTGTGATGGGGGCTGGGAGCGTACAGTCCTCGCAGCACCTGGAGAGGCAGGTACAGATAGTAAGCCCATCTTAGAGAGGAGAAAAACTCCAGGCACAGAGAGGTTTAGTAAGCTACCTAAGGCCACAGAGTGATTCAGTGGTGGCCCTGGGATTAGATGGTCTTGGGAGAGAAAGCACAGTGAGAAGAGAACATTCCAGCATGGAGGAATGCCAGGCTTTGGGGGTGGAACAGAAGACATGAAATCAGCAAGGAAGGCCGTGCACGAGCAGCCTGGAGACAGGAGAAGGACAAGGAGGACCCAGCAGGCTCAGGGAAGAAGGGGTTCTGGGAGGCGGTCAAGATGACGATGAGGATGGGAAACCGGCCACCAGATTCGGGACCATGGGTCAGTGGCCTCAGCAGGAGCTGCTTCATGCAGTGGGAGTCGGGAGGCAGGCAGGCAGGCAGGGAGCTGGGGTGGGGTCTCACGGATGCCAGTACTTCCAGCAAACAGCAGGTGCTCAACGTCTGTGAGCTGAGGTCCAGCATGCCTGGGGGCACTGGGATGTCCGTGCAAACTAGGCGTTGGGGGAGGCGGAGGTGGAAGCCCGTGATACCCCCCTTGAACGGGAGGGAGCTGTGTTTCTCAACACGCCATGCGGGATTATTCAGGGGTAATCAGCATCCCCACTGATTGATTCCAGAAAGGTACATGGTGTCTTCAGATAAGCACGAAGTCCATTTGCTCTGACGTGACTTATGAAACGTAATCCATAATTCATTCCTCGCTGCTCTGACCTGCCTGCCTCTACCAGCGCAGCGGCACTCAGAAGGGGCCCCGCCCCGAAGAGAGAACAGGGAGCACTCTCAGATCCAGCCCCCAGAACGGGGGAGACTTCTGTCCCTTTGGTTCCATCCTGTGGCCCAACGACACCACCTCTAGGAACGCACCGTGATGACTCACCCAAGATATGGCCGCTCCATACACAGGTGTTCTTCCCAGCAACTCAGTGCTCAGCCAAAGGGATGGCTAAGTTGTGACACAGAGCCACACGGAGGAAGGTGGATGTCACAAAGAACAGATACAATTCGAGACCTCAGTTTTCAGAAATACTTATTCACTGTTTGCATTTGGTCACAAATATTTTTTGAGCACCTGCTGGGCGCCAGGCCCTGGGGACACAGCAGTGAGGACCAGACAGCCAGGCCTCCTCCCAAACGTTAGCAGTGACAGCCCAAGTGACAGGTGATATTTACCTTCTTCTCTATACTCTTCCTGGTAAATCAGATTTTCTATTTCTATTCCTGCTTTACAGGAAAAAAAAAAAAGATGCCATTTTCTCAAAGGAATGCAAGTTTCAGAAAACCTTCTGGGTCTAGCTGGGAAGAGACAAGAAAGAAGCTGAAGGAAAAGCACGTGGGCCCTGAGGCGAGAGGACACAGGCCATGTGTCCCCCGGGACTGAGCTGACTGTTCTGTTCTGTAGGGTGGCCTCGTCCCCCAGCCAAGGGCTGTCCTTCACAGTAAGTGTGTCCTCTCGGCTCATGCCTTGCTGACTGGATGGTTCTGGGAAAGTCACGGAACTTCTCTATGTCTCAGTTTTCCCATCTGTTTAATGGGACCCAAGGCCCTGACCTCACAGGGATGTGCGGGGATTGCTGGGATCCATACCCACGCTCAGCAAGGCGCTCAGCCCAGGGAAGACACTCAGCAAACAAAACGGAGCTGAATTTATTAGGAGGAGCAAGGCCGGCCTCCCAGTAACCTCCACGAAGGTCACATAACAGGTGCTAAGACTAGGCACCGTTGGAAGGGGCCATGTCAATGAGTTGCCCATCTGGTGTCACACTGTCCCAGCTCCTCAGCGGCCCTAGGACAGCCTGAAGGCCCATTCCTGCCCCGGCAGCCCCTCCCAAGGTCACTGAAGATGCCAGCGAGGAAGAGGAAGCAGGCCAGGTGCCTGGGCCTCAGGGAGGTCAAGCGCCCACCCGAGGCGGCACAGCGCGCGGGATGCAGTCCGTGAAATGGGTCCACTCCTCAGTGCCCTGGGACAGCAAGCCCAGGGGGAGAGGAGACCCAGCCCGTGGGGAGCCGGCACACCAGGGGAGTCTGGGGGACCACAACAACAGTGGCCGGCACAGTCTCAGGGCCAGGCCGAGACTCCAACTGTTCTCAGACCCCTTGGCCAGCTGGACCCCAAGGCCTCCTAGTTTCCCAGCCCGCCTTTCGAGGTACCAAGAGCAGAAGGGCTGAAGGGCGGAGACAGATGGCAGGGGGACATCCCAGACACCCAGAAGGGGGACCATGCCTGGGGACAGATGGCCCACAGAAGCCGCTGGAAAGGCACATTCACCCCATCACCTCAGCAGAGACTCGGCACGCATTCTGCACCTGACAGATGAGGAAACGGAGATCGGCATCTGCACCCACACAGCTGGGACTCTCCCGCCTCGAAGCCACGGAAGCCTCAGGCTGCCTTCGAAGAAAGCCGGCCCGTGAAGGGTGCAGGCCCTGCAGGGTCTGACTCACACCAACATCCCAGCCCCGCCGCCTGCCACCTGCCGCACCCTCCATGCCCTTCACACTCCGCGGCACGCTCCGCAGCAGGCCCCAGTGCGGGCCATAGTTCTCCCGCCCCCTTTCGTGGCCACTCCCGTCTCGCCTCCTCCAGGAAGCCTCCCCTAACAAGCCCATGGTCAGGCACTTCCTCTGAGCTCCCAGGGTGGCCGAGGGCTGCCCTGTGTGTTTGCTGGTCTGTCAGCCCCTCTGAGGGAGGGATCTTGACTTCCATCTTCGTAAGTCCTCACCCCGTACTCAGCCCAAACGCCCAGCTCTGTGTTTCCAGGATGAATACATTCCAGTGAGCAAACACCAACACTCACTCTCAACATTTGCCAGGCCAGGGCCTCAGTAAATGTGGAGATGGGGGGCACAGGAGGAGACAATACCCAAAGCTATGAGCTAAGTCAAACTCGGGGCTCTCGGCGGGCCCCACGCCACTGGCTCCCTTGCCAGGAACACATCCATGGCTGGTCCGGCCCGAGGCTCAGGGTGCCACTTGGTGTCACTACCATCGGCCCCGCAGCCACTGACCTCCACGAGGGCCTCAGCCATGGGAGCAACAGCAGGTCATTCTCCAACCTGAGATGAGCTCGGTGCCCACTCTGTGCCAGGGCCTTTCCACTCCAAGCTCATGACAGCCTTACCGAGCAGATGGCACAGCCCGGTACCGACAGAGGAACCCTACGGAGGCTCAGCAAACATCCGCCCGAAGCCAGTGCGCATCACGCGGTAGGCAAACCTCCAGTCCCTCACTCGGAACCCATTATCTCGTGCTTTACATACAATGCTAGCAAGCTACCCATCTGTTCTCCTGGCCCAGAGCAGAAGGGATACAGGGAAACTGGGAGACAATGTTTTGCAAAAGGCAAACACATATAGGAAGTGAAAAGAGAGCAGATTTTCCACCCCACCCGCACAAAAAAAATAAGAGTAAAATAATAATTCCTTTAATACTTAAAAGAAAAGGCCTGAGAGGCCTAGATATTAACTTTTTTAGGCGATGTCATTCTCTACTTACAACAAATTACTAAGGCACTTGCAGTCCAAACTCTTTCTATATTGGTGCAAAGTAGTCAATGGAGGTTAAAAAAAAAAAAAAACAATAACAAAACCTTCCATAAAACAGAAAAAATAAAGTCGCATGAGTTAGGTTTTCCTAATACCTATTGTGGTTCAGGGGTAAAGCGCTGTAGAAAGAACCCAGAGCGAGGAGCGGCGGCTCAGTCCCTCGACCCAGCCCTACCACCGACCTGTGAGTGGTCAGGTCCCAGCTGTCCCAGCCAAGTGCCAGCCCAGAGCAGGCGCCCAAAACATCAGGACCCCTCCTTGGACATCTGTTGGATGTGAAAGCGTCATATGCTCCTTTCACGCCCACCCTCATGGTTCAGTTACAAAGTTCAGGTAGAAGGACACAAGAGATCCTTCAAGAGACACAGGTTTCCTGAGTCCTTGGTAAAAACATCCCCCATTCCATGAAGCCAAGTATAACGACATAAGGACTGGCATGAGCGTGGACAGAGATGGGGGCTCCGGATGGTGGGCTCGGCTCACTTGCTAGCTGGCCCCTCCCCCTGCCAGCTGGGCTTCCTTGGTGTTTTTTTTTTTTTTAAAGATTCTATTTATTTATTTGACAGAGAGAGAGGCATCCAGTGAGAGAGGGAAAACAAGCCGGGGGAGTGGGAGAGGAAGAAGCAGGCTCCCAGCAGAGCAGGGAGCCCAATGTGGGGCTCCAGCCCAGGACCCTGGGATCATGCCCTGAGCTGAAGGCAGACGCTTAATGACTGAGCCACCCAGGCACCCCTCCCTTGGTGTTTAAACATGGCTGCAGCACAAAGACAGGACACTGAGCATCAAGGACCTTGGGTCCTGCTCTTGGGTAGACAGAGACGTGAGCAGAGGAGCTCAGCTGATTGAATGCATCCAGCTCGAGTTTACTGCCTGCGTCTGACCCACAGGCACCACGCATGGTGTGGCACCACGATACTGAGCAGGCCACACCCTGCCCTGCCCCTATGATAATCACGGCCTCTCCTGCCCAAAGCCCCCTCCTTCCAGACCTCTGCCTGTCTGCTCCTTTCAACATCTCCACACATACGTCAGGAGGAACCCACCTCTATATCCTAAATACAGCCACAGAAGGGCACAACGATACTCCTCCATTGGCCACCATGCCTCCATCTCTAGTCAGACACCCCTTCCTTTTGCTGGCAGCCTCCCTGGCTACTGTCACTTGTCATCCTCACCCCAGTCACAGAACAAGCATGGTCGTGTCTGAAGCTCAGGGCCAGGTGGAGGGCTGCAGCTGACTCAGCAACAGCTGGACACCGTGAGGACACTGCCTTCATCAGGAATCTTTGGACAACCTCTGTCACCTGGCCCTAGCATGTCCATCTTGATATGTCCCAAAGGAGCAAAGTGCAGCCAAGTTCAGGGAAAGGAGGCCTCTCCAAACAACAGACCTTGCAGCCAACAATGCACGGAGCTCGGGTATGAACTCACGATACCACTCTCCCCAAAAAAACAGAGTAACCTCCAATCAGGATAACACTGTGCCGTAACCTAACCTGCAGCCACTTTAGCGAAGTCCTGCCCAATGTGAAGGGGGCAGGGCATACACAGGAGGAAGGAACCGAGGGAGCAAGAAATGGAAGACAGGAGGAAAGGGTGGAGGGAAAGAGGGAAGGAGGGAGGGAGAACACAGAAGGAACGGAATCCAACTTCCAGTTTCTGGTCTGGCATGTAAGGAGCTTGGAAGTCATCACTCCCATCCGCACAACGGGGAAAAAGCTGAAGAAACTGAAAATCAGTAACTTTTCTTATATCCATCTGAGAACTGAGAACACATGGCAAAATTTGGAGAGGCAGACAGATGGATGCTGAGAATAACAACCCTACCAGAGCAGAAACCTCCATGGGAATCAGTTTAGTTCCTTTTACCAAATACCTCCTGTCCAGCTTTCAACAACAACAACAGAATTACAAGGCACACAAAACGCAGTTTGAAGACACAGAGCCAGGCTAAGATATGGCAGTGATGCTGGAATGATCAGACCAGGGCTTTAAAATAACAAGGATTAACATGCCAAGGGCTCTGTTGGAAAAAGGAGACAATACGCAAGTATAGATGGCTAAAGTCAGCCGACATAGAAGTTCCAAGAAAGGACTGAAAAGAAATGCTAAAGAAAAAAAACCACTATAATAGAAACAAAGAACACCTCTGAGGAACACATTAGTAGACTGGACCTGGCTGGGGAAAGAATCAGTGAGTCTGAAGACAGGGCCATAAAACCGTTCCAAACCGAACACCAAGGAAAACTATGACTAAAACAGGACAGAGCATCCCAGAACTGTGGGATGATTACAAAAGGGGTAACAAATGTAAAATGGGAATACCAGAAATAGAAGAAAGAGAGAAAGGAACAGAAGAAATATTTGCGCCAGTAAGGTCTCAGAATTTCCAACAATTAATGTCAGACACCAAACCAAAGATCCATGAATCTCACAGAACACCAAACAGGATAAATACCAAAAAATCGACACTTTGGCACATCATATTCAAACTGAGGAAAATCAAAGACAAATAAAAAAATCTTGAAAGATGCCAGGGGGCGGGAAACACCTTTACCTACAGAGGAGAAAAGGTAAGGATTATATCAGCCTTCTCCTCAGAAACCACGTGGGTGAGAAGAGAATGGAGGAAATCAAGTGTTGAGAGAAAAGCCCAACAACCTAAAATTCTATACCTTGCTAAATGATCTTTCAAAGGTGAAGGAGAAGTAAAGAGTTTCTCCGACAAATAAAATTTGACGAGATCTGTCACCAGTAGATCTTCCCGGCAAAAAGAAAAAGTTACAAGAAGCTCTGAGAGAAGAAAGATGATGTAGGTCGGAGATATAGATCCAAAAACAAACAGACAGACAGAAAATTTAAAAAAAAATTTTTTTAAAGAAATACAGATCCACACAGGAAAAGGAAGACAGCCAGACAAGGAATAAATGAAAGAAAAACAAAAATTTTTATTTTTCTTATTCTTAATTGATCTAACAGATAATGAGGTTCAAAATAATAACAGCAACATAGTATTACGTGATGACAGCTTCTGGATGAGTGACATGAATGACAGCAGTGCCACGAGGCACGGGAGGGAGGAAACAGGAAGCTTTGTTGCAGGTGCTTACACTATGCATGAAGTCACGTGGTGCTGTATGAAAAGGGACTTGGAGTGACTGCACACATATATTGCAAATTCTAAGGCTACCACTTTATTTTCTTATTTAAATTCGATTAGCCAACATAGAGTACATCATTAGTTTCAGATGTAGGGTTCAATAATTTATCAGTTGCGTATAACGCCCAGTGCTACCACTTTAGAAAGCTGAAAAAGAAATAGAGACACACGTTGGAGATGCTGCAGGTCTGGTTCCATACCACAATAAGGAAGTCCACATCTTAATAAAGGGAGTCAAATGACTCCCTTTGGTTTCCTAGTCCATATAAAGGTTGTGTTCACACATTTGCAACACCATTATATCTAAAATAATGCATATACCTTAATTAAAAAATACTTTATTGCTAAAACCATCATCAGAGCTTTCTGCAAGTCATAACCACAGATGATAGATCACCCTAACAAATGTAGTAAGAATGAAAAAGTTTGAAATATTGTGAGAATTACTGAAGCGTGACACAGAGAAACGAAGTAAGCAAATGCTGTTGGAAAATGGTGCCGACAGATCGGCTTGACCCAGGGTCGCCACAGACCTTCCATTTGGGGAAAAAAAAAATCAGTATCTACAAAGCACAATAAAACACAGCTCAACAGAACGAGGTGTGCTTGCACAATCGATATGCTGGGGAAGCAGAGAAAATGGGGCACATGGATGCTCAGTTAAAACCACAGAAGGCAGGAGAAGGGTGGGAAACAAAAGTAGACAAATAGAAAAGTAACAGATACGGTAGCTATGACTCCGGCTATGTCAATAACCCCTGAACTATCCGTGTTCTAGCTGCACCAGTGAGAAGACAGGGACTGTCAGAGCGGGTGGAGAAACAAGACACAGCTATGTGTCGTCTACCAGACAGCACTTGAACTTCAAGACCACGAGGCTGCCACGGAGCCAGCCGACTTCTGCACGTTCACAATCAGCTAAAGGAAACGAAGCTCAAATGAACTCCCAGCCACTGTGGATCCCTCGGTGCTGACGCTCTCTCACTTACAGCCAAGACAGCAAACCCCAGCCCTTTTGAATTGAAGAAAGATCTTTGTAATAAATTCACTAAGATAAAAATCGCATTATGCAAATGACACTCCGGAAGTGCATTAGGAAGTAATGCGGCCGAAAGAATGCAAAAAATCATAAGGATGAATCTGAATTAAAATCACAAGCAGAGACAAAGCCCTTGCCAATAAGAATGGGGAAGTTAGCGGAGCACGAGTTCTCTATCTGTGCTCCTGGATGTTCCGTGAGCAGGCCTCGGCCCCCTTCCCCACCACGGCCACCCTGTCCCGAAGTAACGGGAAGGTAACTCTGTGCACAACTTCCTTGAAAGGCTCAGAAGACTCACAAACACAAAGGGTTCACGTCCATATGAAAACACCTACCATACGCACTGCGTATTATTTATACTCTGACAGGGATGGAAGGAGATCAAGAAGGAGACGGGGCCAATGTTAAACCCAATTCCTTAAAAACATAAAAGTCACCAAAGAACTTAATCCTTCTGGACATGTTATAATAAGACTCCCTTTACCCCCTGAGCTCTGTTCCTTCCCTGGGTCTCTTTTCCAGCCATGATATTCAGGCCCCGCAGTTGTGCGGAGGGGAGGGAGTCAGTGTTTTATGGAATTCTGGCAGAGGTGGAGGTCCTGGGACTGTAATTCCCATCGATGCTGCAGTCTCCGGGACCCAGAGAACCCACTGTGGAAACGGGTTCCCTGTGTGCTTGGCAACCCCCCCCCACCTGCTTCCCTCCACTTCCCAGATTCCCCTGCGGGGGGGGGGGGGGGGATCATGTGACCAGCCCTGGCCAGTGGTGTGCGAGCAGCAGTGACTTGTGTCCCTATGGGGCTGAGGCACGGAAGTGCCCGACTGGCTCCTCTTCTCCCTTCTCCGTGGCTGCAGGGACATAGAACATAGAAGCCCCATGTTGAGATGACAGTGTGACCAGATGGGAGCCCTGGACCCCTGAGATCTACCCACTGGAGGGGAGTCCAGGGGGCCTGCACTGAGCATGTGTGACCCAAACTGATCTTTCCTTTGTTACGCAGCACTGCCTTGCCAAACCTAGCTGATACTCTCTTCCTGGAATGCCCTTCCCCCTTTCCCACATATCTGTCTTCCTCAAAATTCAGTGTGGGCATTACCTCCTTGGATGGCTGGCACTGACCACTCCCCACCCTCAGGCCGGTGGGGGGGGGTGTCCTCTGCACACCGTGGCACCCTGAGCTTCCCTTCCTCACAGCTCTAATCATGCTGTGTTGGCACGTGTCTGCCCCACCAGACGAGGCACTCTGGGTTGGTGAGGTCTCAGTGTCCCTCTGTCTTCGGAGAGCCTGGCTGGGTGCCTGTCCCCAGGTAAAGGCAGAGGGCACAAGCCTGTGAGATGGATGTCCACACGCGCACACAAGAAGCCCCACGCTGCCCTCCCCCACACACGCAGACGCTAGCAGACACTGCACAGGGCCAGCGAGATGACCAGATCCAGATCGTGCCCCAACCTCTTCCACCAGCTCTTCAAGTCCAACAGGGCCGGGGTGAAGTACATGTGAGTGCTCGTGACCCGAAACAGAAGAGGAGGGACAGCCCAGTGTGGATGCCCAGATGCCAGGGAGGTGCTTCCACGAAGGAGGTGACAGACGAGCTGGGCCAGCAGGACCCAGGCAGGGATGGAAGCAAGCTGGACGGTGTCTCTGCTTGGAGTCTGGAGGGGGTCGGGCAGGGCCACTTAGTCTCCTCGGGAACCACTCCTAGCCCTTTCTCAAGCTATGGGATGTCACCAGAGCTGACCCAGCCCACTCCAGGGATGGGCGCTTCCCCCAGCCTGGTGCTTCCTGAATAAAAATGCCTTCGTGTACTTGGCACTTGGCAGAGTGACATAATCTAGCCCCACACAGCATTGCATCAACCACCGCAACTGCCTGAGGGGCCACTTACGGCCGCACTGACGATGGAGAAAACATGCGGAGAGCCGCGGCCCGCCTGCACTTGAACCCAAACCTTGGAAAGCCCAGTCCGCTGGCTCCTCCCCCAACCCCTGCCCAGGAGCACCTCCTGCTCTCACAGAAGTCCTTACACATTTTCGAATTATCACCCAACGCTGTGGCAGAGCCTGGGGTCATGGGAACTAAGAGACAGTGGGTGTGGGGAAAATCTCACAGTGAAAGAACGGCTCCTTCGGCACGTACGGAAGTGCTCGAACTCCTGGCAGGCATCTATAAACCCACGTTTAGGCTTGTTTAAACCCAAATGACCAGGAGAACATGTAAGCACTTTTGGAAATCCTATTTCAACATCCCAGTGGTAATACCTTCCCCTGGGAGCAGGAATGAGGGAAGCACCATAGGAACCCATTAGAAATGCTAAGTGTCGGGCTCATTTTCCCTTCCTTGTACAGGAAACAACAGAGCCACAGAGAGGCCAAGCCACTGCCCGCACTCACACAGCCAGACACAGCCCTGCCATCACTCCTGCTCAGTGACCCCGAGTTATCCTTTTCCTTCCTGCTTTTCTTACTTTGGATGGTGATTAGTACTGGTCAAGAGCCAAACCAAGGTAATGAATTTAGATTTCCAAGGAACAGCCGACTCAGGAAACGGCCAGCAAGTCAGGACCCCTCCCCTCCACTCTACCCAGCTGGCCGGAACCCTCTGATGTACCCAGAAAGCTCTGGCAGAGGGCACACGGGGAGGGGACAAGTGATGGGAGATGCAGCAGCTCATCTTCCACCAGGCGTTTAAATGGAGTTTTGCACTAAATTTCAACAACAAGCTCACGGAATTCAATCAACTACCCCATTTTACAGGTGAAGAAACTGAGGCTCAAGGAGGTGAAGTGAGGAGCCAAGATTCCACCCGGCCTGTCCAACTCCGTAGGCTGCCCCGTGCAGTCCTCCTGTGCTCCACGATTCAGACTCCCACTGGGTGGCCCCCACCGCTTCTTCCCCCCACCCCGTTTTCAGGCTAAGGAGCTGCCCCCTGCTTTGCTCGGGCACTTCCTACTTCCTGCCCCAGAGGACAGCAACGTGCAGCCCTGCCTCCTCCACATGACTTGACACGTGCTTGCCAGGCCCTGTGTTCCTGGTGCCTCCGAGCCGTGGCTCACCCAGGTTGGGGCTCACCCAGGTGGGCTGAACGGAAGAGGCTGGGAGAAGGCATGCTGTCCTTCCAGGGGCCAGATCTGATGCAGACTGCGCTTCCTGCTTGCGTCCCACCTGACTCAGCTCCTGTCATCGCTGCACACCCTGGAGACAGGACATGCTGAAATTCCGGGAGGAACCCAGGAATCAGGGAACTGTGAGTAGCTCGAAGATTGAGATGGTGGCACTTCTTGACCTGTCCGTCTTTGGCCTGTCTCTCATCACCCTGACGAAGTGACCCCAAAGGGGGACCAAATGTGACATCCTGAACTGCAGAGGCTAGAAAGCTAGAAACTACACTTCCCAGACTCCCTTGGAGCTAGCATTCTGCGTGCGCCTGTAGATCCATCATTCATTCATTCATTCATTCACTCACTCGTTCAGACAAGATTCGAACCCAGGATAAATGGGGACCCAGGCGGGGCAGCAAGGTGCACATCTGTCAGTGTGAGCCTCGCAGGCAGGGCGTGTCCTGGTGCGCATGGTGTCTGGACATCACCCTGCTCACCGCTGTGGCTGGAGTCAGCCTGGACACAATGGCTTCTGACCCCCCAGCTCCCTGGAGGGCAACTCTGGGGTGTCACCCTGGGGTATCACTCACCTGGGGGTGAGGGTCAAGCCTGGGGCCCAGCCGAGACTGTGCTCCTCCACCCTCTAACCCCCACTTCCCGGAATTACACCCTCTGTTTCAAGTAGCCCAGCAAATGAATGCAGATGGAGACTCGGGTGCCCCAGAAACCTGAGTTAAGATTAAAGAGGCAGGGACGCTTGGGTGGCTCAGTCAGTAAGTGTCTGCCTTCAGCTCAGGTCATGATCTTGGGGTCCTGGAATCGAGTCCCACGTTGGGCTCCCTGCTTAGTGGGGAGTCTGCTTTGGCTTCTCCCTCTGCCTCTGCCTCGGCCCCTCCTCCACACACACTCTCTCTCTTTCTCTCAAATAAATAATAAATAAAAATCTTTTTAAAAAATTAAAGAGGGACACACAAAACAACTTTAAATAACACAGCAGAAAACTGAATACTTTGTTCACGCTCACTACAAATAGACGCTATCTACACCTACGCTCTGCTGACAGGACTTCACGTTCTAGAACCTCAGAATGGCGCGGAGCAGCGTGTTCTCGATAGCCAGCTCCAAATCAGACTGAGTGAGAATCAAGACCCTCCCGCCTTGGTAGCTGTGTGTCCTTGGGCAGGTTACTTGCCCTCTCTGAGCTTGTTTCCCCACCTGGAAAAATGTGGAAAATAATAATAGCTCCCTCATGAGGTTGAGCTGTTGTGAATACACCATGAGTTGCATTAACTCATTAATTAATAATTTAATTAATATTATTAATATTGATGAGTATAATGATTAAGTATTACGTGTTCATTGTGAAAAATTTGGAGACGACAGATAAAGACGAGATTAAACATGGCTTATTTCCCCATCCCTCTGGGAATATCAGGGACATTTGATTATTAACTATTAACCATTTCATTAATGTTAATAATTAACAATTAACACTGATTAACACACAGCTGCATATTGCACACACGCACACACAAACAACAGCAATGGCCAGCTCTACTCACCTCTGGACTTGTCTGAAGCCTGGGCACACTGCCCCTGCAATGTTAACTTGTTTTGGGGTGTTCCACATGGGCTTTAAGACAAGATATCATTTGTTAAAAGGGTTCCACCCCAGCTAAAATTACATCTGAAAATCAATATCAGAAGAAGGATACTGAAACATGTTCCTCATATATGTTATAGGTTAAAAATTCATATATTGACGTCTTAATCCCAGTATCTCACAATGTGGCCCTATTTGGAGACACAGGTTAAAGTGAGGTCCTTAGGGTGACTCTAATCCAAAATAACTGGTGTCCTTACAAAAAGGAAAAATCTGGAGACAGGGACAAGGGACATCGCCATGTGAAGATAAAGGCAGAGATTAGGGTGATGTGTCTACAAGCCAAAACCCAACAAAATACTGGACCACCAAATCCAGCAACATAGAAAAATGACCATATACCACAACCAGGTGGGACTGATTCCAGGATGCAAAGCCGGTTTAACTCAAGCCTAATCCACATAACACACCGTAATAATAGGATGAAGGACAAAACCTCAGGATCATCTCAACAGATGCAGAAAGGCACCTGATGAAATCTATCACCTTTGTCATGATAAAAACGCCCCACAAACTAGGAACAGAAGGAAACTTCCTCAACCCAATAAAGGGCATCTACAGAATGCCCACACCCAACAGTTTACGCAGTGGTGAAAAGCCTGAAAGCTTTCCTTCCCTCTAGCAACAGGAACTGGTTGAGGTTGTCTATTCTCACCACTTCTATTCAACATTGTACTACAGGCTTATCCAGAGAAATTAGGCAAGAAAAAAATAATAAAAGGCATTCAGATTAGAAAGGAAGAAGTAAAACTATTTCTATTTGCAAATGACAGGAATTTGCATATAGAAAACCCTAAGAGGGGCACCTGGGTGGCTCAGTCATTTAGGGGCTGCCTGTGGCTCAGGGCGTGATCCCGGCGTTCTGGGATCCAGCCCCGCATCAGGCTCCTTGGCTGGGAGCCTGCTTCTTCCTCTCTCACTCCCCCTGCTTGTGTTCCCTCTCTCACTGGCTGTCTCTCTCTGTCAAATAAATAAATAAAATCTTAAAAAAAAAAAAAGAAACTAGTAGAACTAATAGATGAATTCAGAAAGGTGGCAGGATGCAAGATTAGTATATAAAAATTAATTGTATTTCTATAGAGTGCAATCAACAATCAGAAACAAAACTGAGAAAATGCCCAGATATAGTCCAGACCCCACTGATCTGGGGTGGGACAAGACACTGGTATATTTCCAAAGCAGCCAAGGGGATTCGAACATGCAGCCTGGGTGCCAGGGTCAAGAACAACTGCTCTCAACAGTCAGCAGAGATAGAAGCTTCTCCGGTGTCTTCTCCCGCTTTACCCTCCCTGAAAGGCACAGGCAGTCCAGGCTGTGCTTCCTTCCAGATACAGCCCTTAATTCACTTAGGGAAGCCAGCCAAGCTGAGCTCATCCTCAACCATGACGTATCTTAACTTTCCAAGACTTACTAAAGAAAGGTGTGCTCTAACTGTTGTTCCTCATTTGTTTTTAAGCATCACCCTACACAGAAGGCCTAAAAGGGCACAGAAGCTGTTAACCCAAAAACACAACTTCAGATAAATTAGGCTGAGGTTGCAAAACCAGGAATCAGAAAACTCTGGTTAAATTCCTAGCTTTGGACTTCTCATATCTGTCCCAACACTCAGTGAGATGGGAATTATTATGGTCCCCAGTTCATAAGATAAGAAACTAGAATCTGAGGCTCAGAGAGGTTAAGTGACTTGAGCAAGGTCACACAGCACACTCCACTAACCCAGGTGGCCCCTGTGCTTCAAGCCCAATGAGCATGAAGGAAATGAGCTTCAATGACTAGGCACCCTTCTCCCTGGAGCCAACTTTCATTAGCAAGTTCAGTCCACGAAGATAACACTGGGCACTGTTAATTGCATGAGAAATCTGAAAGGACCCACTCTTAACACTTGGTCACGTAAGGGGCCCTTAAGTCATTTAAGGGGGCTCACAAAAAGTTGCTTATTTTAAAAAGCGCACCTAAGTAACTGGCCATCTGCAAAGAATATGTTGGGGCAGCACCTGGTGAGTTAAGAGCCGAGGAAGGCTGCCTCTGAAGGACTGCCTGGTCTGCGGCCCAGGCCCTGCTGTCCCCATCATCCATGGGGGTCTCCTAGGGCACCCCATCACATCACTCCTCCACCTAGATGGCTTCGGGTGGTCTCCCCACTTAGGGTCCAGCCCAAGCTCACCGGCCAGGCCAACAGCGCTCTACCCACCTGCATTGGCTTCCTCTGAAGCCCCCCCAAGCCACCCCCTACTCAGCCCTCCGAACACTCACTCCCCTAGTCCCAGCAGTGGGTTCTGCCCCTATGCCTCCCTCTGCCAGAGGGCCTGGGCGCCTGTGGATATCTCCTCCTTGGCTCACAAGCCTCCCCCAGAAGCTTCTGTAATCTCCATCAGGGCACCCACGGCTCCCGTGCTCCCCTCTGACCGGCCACTCTGAGCTGGCATCACCTTCTGACTAGTTCCCATCCAATCACTCATTCATTTCACCCAATCATTCGTTCACTCAAGGATTTGTCACGCCTCTGCTCTGCGAGATGCTGTGCTCAGCACTGGGAACACCGCACAGCCACAAGTCCCTGCCCGCCCCAAGCTTACCTTCTCTGAACACGTGCTCCTTTGGGCAAGGACCCGATCTGGTCAACTTCGTGCTCCTGGACCTGCCCCAGAGCCTGGTCCTGAGTAGCTGCCCAGACCACACTGAGTGACCAAATGAAAATTAGGCACGCTTTCCATTGTCCGACAGCTTTCTGGAAAAGCTGTGGGTCGGGTGACATGTACACGGCTAAGTAAACACTAGAGTATCCCAAGTTGAATGCCAGCTAGCGGCAACGATTTGACGGCTATGATGCATCTATTTCAGACCAAGAGTAGGACACCTGCCTTTCCTGGTGACAGCCTCCGTGCGCACAACTGACTTGCAATCCCAAATGCTGGCTCGCACCCAGCAGATCTTCCCTGCTGACATTTTGCATTTGTTTCTTCCTAAGCAAATGAGGATTTTAAGCCTCAGCTTCTGCACTCCAGGAAATGCATGTGAACACCCCTTTTCCCCACGGCCCTTTGCAATAAGCCGAGTACCACTCAGACTCCGAACACTTGCTATGGGCTCAGATTCCACAAAGGGCAAGTCTACCTTTTCAAGATGGCAGAGCCCGTTTCTTCCCTTCTTCTGCCCAGCTCCGTTCGCCAGCATTTCCTGGGGGCCAACCGGGTGCTGGGAAACTGGAGATGAGAGTATGAGCTCGCAGACCATCCCTCCAGGAGCTCAGCAAATGCAGACATGTATTTCTCATTTATTTTCTGCTTGTTCATTGCTGCTCTCCCATGCCGACCCATGCGGCCCCATCACACCCTCGGAATAAAAAGTCCAGGACGCTGGGACTTTATCTGTAGATTTCCCAGAGCATCCATCCTCAGGCCTGGCTTCTAGTAAGCACTCAGTCTTCTTTACTGAGTGAATTTCCATGCACAGACATGTGGGAGGAGACAGGGGAGCTCCCAGCCAGGGCCTGGGACCGGATGAGTGGACAGGAGGAGAAGGCAGGAAGACATCATGGGCTGCTTTCAGGTTTGCAGGAGGCAGGGGGAGTTCCAAGAGGCTACAGAGCTGGCCCAAGAATACACACCCAGGAAGCAAGGGGGCTGGTGGTTGGCACCCTCGTGGGACTTCATCCAAGGTCCTGGGGCTGGAGGGCTGGTCAGACCTGACGGCCCGAGGCTCATGTTTATGGAGCAAAGGGCTTTTGCAAAGATACCGGGGTCCAAGTGTCTCCCTTCTTCCTGGCTGCCCAGGAATGTCAAGGCTTTAAAGCAGCAAGTGACGTCTATCCACCACAAGCGTGGGGTTCACGAGTCCTACACTTGCCACTGTGGCCCAGGGCCAATCTGCAGAAACAAAGCCCGAGCCAAGCAGGTGACTTTGTCAGGTCTATTCCTTACAAGTTATGTTCCTCAAGGGGAAAAAAAATGCTAATCAAAGAAAAACTGAGGGGTTCGGAAAAGAAGACAAAAGTAATTTACAACCCATCCCCACAACACACAAACACAACATCTTGGCCGCTGTTTCTTCCAGAAGGAAATGACCAGCAGTGAGCAGGCACTCTGTCCCAGACCAGCTCTGTGTGGACCATCACACTTGGCCCTTGAGTCTTACCGATGAAGAATGACTCTCACATGTCACAGACAGGAAGACAGAGTTTCAGTGAAACCAGGTGTCAGGGCCCAAGGCCACCCTGGTATGAAGTATGGAGTCCAGGACCTGAAACCAGGCCCGACTCTAAGTCACAGTGTGTCCCACAGGTGCCCAAGAAGGAAGGGAGGTCCATTTCATCTGTCTTCCAAAGATTAGGGCAAAAAATTACCTAACTTAAATTCAATATTATATCTACTCACAAAATCCACGTCATATCACTTTACCTGTGGGGTCTTTTGCTCTTTTTCCCCAAAAGAACAGGGCCACAGCCCACACTTCTCGCCTCGCCACCAGCACAGAACAGGCCCTCATCTGCCACCAGGATGGAGACAATGAGGCCAAACCCTTCTTACCTGGGCTCAAAAGCTGGCCTCAGGACCTCAGCAACCGCATCCAGCCGGCGGCCAGGATCTGCAGCACAGCCTGGGCTGAGTCTCCCCGCCAGCGCCCGGCCCTCCCCACAGAAATCCGTCCCCCTCACTCCCTGCCCGGGCCCCCGGCTTGCCCTCCTCTGCCCCTCTGCTCCTTCCCTCCCCCTGCCTGCCCACAGCACCGCCCCTCTTCCCAAGTCTGTACCCCGCCTAAACCCCAAATCCTCCAAGGCCAATGTCACGTTCATTCTTTCCACAAACACGCTCAAGATCTGTGAGCACCGGCTCTATGCCCAGCTGTGGGAGGAAAGGGGAAGGAGACAGCTAGCACCCCTGCACTCCTGCTTCCCTCCAGCACAGAACATTCTACCATGTCAGAGACACAGAGGAATGGGCAGCTCCTGGACCAGGCCCCGGGCTCTGAGCTCTGTGCGTTTTAGCTTGGGGACCTTCATAAGGCTTTGAAAGAGATGCTGTCATTCTCCCCATCCCACCTCCATTTCAGAGAAGGAGACCTTGGACCCCCCAACATTAAGTGACCCACCCAAGATCATGGACTGGGAAGTGGCACCCACCGCTCACACTTCTACCCACCCGAACCCTGCCTATTGTGCTGTGGACTCCGAGGTCAGCGTCTACAGCTCCACATCTGTGTCCCCAGGGCCCTACCCAGGGTCCTGACAAGCAGGGACACGGCCCTGCTTGCTGAACAGAGTGGTTTCTGCCTCCAGGAATAGACACATGCTTCTGCTCCCGGCGTTAACGTAGCGTTCCCGGCCCTCGGCGGCCTCCCGATCTTGATGAATAGCCCGCGGAGCTGGCAGCGCCTGCCTCAGCGTCTGTCTGGCTTCCTCCCTGAAACCCAACAGACTCCATCTGGGCCCCAGAAAATTGCCTCGATGCTGCTGGTAGGAAGCAAAATCTTTAAAAAGCACCTTTTGCAAGTATGGGCCTCTCAAATCTGCTGCCTAGACCAGGATGGAAAGAAGGGGACACGAGGACGCAGCTCTACCTGGACCTTAGCTTCCTTCTTCCCAGCAAGACGCTCACGGAGTCTCCAGACAAGAGATGCCCTTCTGGGGGGGGAGGACGTCAGCCTTTAGGGAGCTCGGGGGGAAAGAAGGGTGTCCGTCCTTAACGTGGGATTCCTAAACAACACTCCTAACTCCTAGTGTTATCCTGAGAAGCAAGTGAGAGATGCTAGAAGTAGGAACAGGTAGCCCTGTGCTGGGCACAGGATACCCACTCACCAAACACTGGCTCGGGTCAGAAGGATGACTTTACTTGGTGACCACTGCGGTCCACACCACTGTGCCTGATGCCCTGTAACCACCGAGGGAGGGAGGGAAGGGCAGGGAGGAAAGGGACGAGAATCACCCAGGAATACAACAGCCTAGCCAACAGACAGTCCCTAAATGGGAGCCAAAAAGCCGAGGGTATTTGAATTCGGGCCACAGCGCCCCATAGTGGCGGCACTGGTGAACNCCCCCCCCCCCCCCCGCGCGGGGGGGGGGGGGGGGGGGGGGGTGACCTCCGCCCACCGGCTGTCCAACCAAGACAAGATCTAGCCCGCGAAGAGCTGGCGTGGGCCCTCACAACACCGGCAGTCTCTCAAAGAGAAAACGGGACATCTGAAGCTGATGACGGGACTGCGTGGGTGACTCTTTGACCTCTAAATGTAAGCTCCGGTTCTCCGATCCTGAAACTTAGGAGAGTCCCCTCCTTCAGAACGTCCTCACAGAAGCAGGCATTCCTTAGCAATTCCAGCAGACCCACGCCACCTGCCTGCCCCGCTGAGGGCAGGCTGCCTTCCGTCATGAGCCAACCAGCATGGTGGGCCACTGCGCCCACCTCCCTTGACAGCCAAGAGACCAAGCCGGCCAGTGCCTCCACACCGGGCCCCACCCTGATGTCCTGCCCCTGACGCAGCACCTGCTGGCACCTGCCAGCACCCGCCTCTCTGTGGCGTTGGGCCTAGACAAGGTCCCCTAACTGTCATCCGGGGGTGGCCGCTGCGGCTTCCACACAAAACACAAACACCGTGGACTTTGTCTCAAAACCAACGTTACCGCAGTGTGGTCTGCCCCAAAGCTGCAGGTCAAAGGATTTTGGCAAATTGTGACTAAGAACATTTGGGGGAACCCCAAAAAAGGTCCATCACGCTCCTTTGCAACTTCCCTTGGTTTGCTTCATATTTTTCTTTACAATTACTGACTTTTAAAAAACGTATACACACTCTCAGCCTTACTCTAAGCGATAGCATCCACCAAAAAACCAGGTTTCAGGTGCAAGTTGTATTCTCTAATTCACACTGAGGTAAATACTATTAAAATAAAATGCATCTGTCCACGTGCCACTTAAAACCTTCTCCTGGACCAACAAAGCCGCACACCCCATGGAGAAATGACCACTCCCTGGGGCCCCTTCCAGCTCAGGAAGTCTGGATTCCACATCTGACCACAGTCTAGCCTGATGCCTGCATACAGCAGGGGCTTACTCTCTGCTGAAGAACAGTGACGATTCAAGGCCCAGTTTCCCATCTCTCACTGCCCGAGACCCAGCGCCCCGGGCGGGAGGCAGCCAGCTTCTGTTGTGCAGGGCTGATAGATAACACGCTTGGACACGGCTCTAAGGCCGGGGGGAGGCAGAGCGAACGGGACACCAGGCAGACGCAGAAGAGAAGGGGAGGGAGGAATTCACAGGGACTATATTCTGGGGAGCCGCATCTCAGCCCGCTAAGTTATTTTAATAACTTGGTTGCTTTCACATCAAACTTCTTGCAAGAAAAGCCTTCTGAGATGTCGCATCTGCTTTCCCAGAAGGGATTTACCACAGAGCGTGTAAAGAAAGACTGGTCGCCCTCCAAGTCCCAGTTTCAAGACAAGTTAAATAAATGAAGGGGAAGCCTTCTGTGCCCTTAGCAATTAGGCAAGGAATTTGTCAGATGGCTACGGTCCTCTAAAAAGATAGGAAATGAGTGGGGGTGCGTTTCAGCCTAGAAAGAGGCACAACTGAAGACACAGACACGAGGAAATTTAGGGAGACTTTCAAGAGCCCTACGATGCTGGGCCACCTCTGCAGCCCACAGTCATCCTCCTTGCAATGTACCCCACCCAACACCCCACACCCAGCCATGACCTACTGACATGGCCCCCAACACACTGTCACACCTGTGCACATGCCGCCTCATCAGCCAGGACAGCCCTTCCTTCCTCTTCACCTGGAAAACTCCTATTCATCCCTCAAAAGCCAAAGGACAATGGCCAAGTTCCACCATCACCTTCCACGAGAAGACACAGAGCACATGGGGGCAGGGGCGGGGGGGCATTAGATAAGGCTGGAACCAAGTTCTTAAGGGCTCTCCTTCCTAGTCCAGTGTGTGAAGGAGGTTATAGTTCGCGCCCAGGAAGCAAGGATGTCAGGGAGGAGATATGAACAGAGAAACGCGTCCAGACTCGTGTGGAGGGAAGATGTTTCCAGTGGCAGTGTGGGAGTCGGGCTGAGACTGGATTCGTGACATGAGGTCTGCTCTCCAGCATCAAGTCATATATGCTTGGCTATGCACATCCAGAGCTTCTGTCCCCAGAGCCGCTGCTGCACCCCAAGTCGTGAGTGCAGGCAGTGTGCAGAGCCAACAGTCCTCCCCTCCCCTCCCCCCGCAAATCTCCCCCTTCCCTCCTCCTGCAGTGCAAAATCAGCACTCACCACCCCCACAGCCACTACCAGCACAGCTCTGTCCACCAGCTCTGGTCATTCACTCCTCATGATAGCCCTAAAAAGTAGGTACTATTATTGTCCCACTTCAGGGATGAGAAAATGGTGTGGCAAGGCAAGGAATTCGCTCAAAAATGCCCAGCTAACAAGGGGAAGTGAACCCAGGCAGTCAGGCTTTGGGGCCAGATATGGCCCCAGTGAACTCCAACCTCACCCTTAAAAATTCAGCCCAAGGATCCCTGTCCAATTTACCCTAAAGAAACCAAGGAGGAGGTAGGAACCTATTTAGCTACAGGGACATTCATGGATGTGTTGTTTACAATAGGAAGATACAAAACCAGCTACATATTTGCTAAATACCCAACAGCTAAGTGTATTCTAGAACATTCATACAATGAGACACTACAAGTCATTAACACCGAAGCTCTATTTGTCACATTCTGGTTTGAAGTCTTCCTGCCCTAGGACCTGCTGGCATGCTGGTGAAAATGCAGATTCCTGAGTCTTACCCTAGACCTGATGAGTGGCAAGGCATGTAACGAGGGCCTGGCGGACAGAACGTAAATTTTTTGCACATGACTATTTCTGCACAGCAGTGTGTGAGAACGGCTGCTGGGGATGCACATTTATTGCCATAGAAAGGAGCGAGCTCCATGAGCAGTTTTGTTCGCTGCAGGGTCCTCAGTGCCTAGAACAGAGCCTGGCACATAGCAGGTGCTCAAGAAATATTCTGTGACTGAATGAACCTTTCGACCAGCAAACTTCTGAAATGAGTCTGTTCATCATGTCTATGTTTCTGAGCGGTCCGTGTGCTTTGGGGGAGCAGGGACCGTGAGCGTCTCTTCATCCTGTGCTCCTATAAAGCCAGGCCTGGGATGTGATCTGCCAACAAGTGAACAAGGGAGCGGTGCATGCTTATGCCCTTTTTAACATTTCTGAAATTAGAATGTGTCTTACAGCCTAACTCTGACGGCGTTGCTTTTCGTCCCTTTCTTTAGCGGTACAAAAATAAGGATGCATCTCCCAATTGATGGCATCTCAGATTTAATAGAGGGCGGTAACTAACGGCGTCCATGATTCTGATTTAAAAAGTTAAAATCAGATGCCGACACAGCTAACAGATTGCTGTGCACTCCCTTTCTTACGATTTGCAAAAATTAATCCAATGCCATCTGTTCTAAGCTTTTGGCTTCAGCCCCCAGTAGCTCCGGCCATCCAGCTCTTAGCTCCTGAGATAGAAATTCAAGATCGGATGCAAATGGCAGGTGCACCTGTCTTCACCTGGATGCTCCCGACAGCATCGGCTGGAGGGTTTTCGACAACGTCATCCTCGGTGGTACAGGACGTGCCAGAGACCGGGGCTGGTTGGCTACTCCACTGGCCTTGGATGTCCAGCCAGGTGCGTGGTCTGTCCCCGACAGCTGTCGGTCCCGCTGTGACTTCCTGGCACTCGGGGAACCCGCACCTACCGGCTGACACTCCACAGCCCTGCCTTTCCCGTAACTAGTCCCATGGCTAGTAAGAGAGTCGAGTGCCCTGCGCAAGTCGTTCTCATCCTCAGAAGCGGGCTGGGGATGGGAATCCGCCCCTCTCCCCAGGGTTGTTCTGAGAACGAAGTGAGGTTCATTTGAAAATTCTCTAATAAGCAGCAAGTTCTATATAAGGTAGTTAGTGGCATTTAGGAAGCAACAATGCATAGATACAGAAATCTTCAGACTCTGAGACAAAACTTCAGCACAAACGTTCTATCATAACACTTACCTTTTTGACTAAAACCCATCCCTGTCCTAACCTTTCTACAAGCCAGTGGCACAGGCCATCGCAGCAGTGAAGAGACAAGATCTCAAGCCAGCATCGCAGCCCGGCCACCTCCCCACACCCCGCACCATGATACCGTGGACACACCACCCAAGCTCTCTGAGCCTCGGCCTCCTTGTGTTTACACTGGATCTAACTGGGCGTGTCCTCACATTCGCTGTGCGGGAGACCCAGCCCACTGCAACGCAGCAGGCCAGAGCCTTGCGTGGTGGGCAGGCGAGCTTTCCCAGGGAAGTCTTCACCAACAGCGCTAGGCTGGCTCAGCTCGGTTCCACAGATCATTTCATTCCCCTAGACAACAAAGCGAACCAAGCTTGTACAAGTCCAGAAGAGTTCTCTGGGCGGTACTCCCCAGGCGGCGGCCGGAGAGAACGGTGCAACGAGGTGGGGCCCCAGCTATAGGCTGGCTCCATGGACCTTGGCCGGGCCACTCCTGCCCTCTCTGTCTCTGTCCCCCGACTGGAAAGCAAGGACAGTAAGAACGGGCTGCCTCACAGGGATGCTGACAAGACTGCGGACAGATAGTGCCCCTCACACAGTGCGTGCTCCAGACGTCCCAGGGGCCCCCTGCATGTTCCAGCTTCCCACCAGTGCTCAAGGGCGAGCACAAAGAACCTAAAGGCCAAGAGCCTTCCAGCACAGGGACGGCAGAGGGGTGGTGGTATCTGCCTGCCCACCCGCCCCAGGGAGGGATCTCAGAGATGCTGCAGGTGAGCAGGGCCATGAAGGTTCACAGTGGGGGAAGAAAGGCACCAGAGACTGTGGCTTTGGAAGCCCCTGGTGAATTCTTCTGGCTACCCTGGTGCCAGGCCCCAAGGGGGAGGTGGTGAGCAAATGTCTGTAGGTTAAATAAAGACTGGGGGTTTGGGGACATGGGTGGGCTATGACCAAATGGAAAGTAGGGTTGAGAACATTCTAGAAAGCCTGGGCCAGAGGGGTGATCACCCCCACAGGGTCTTCTGGGCCTCCCGCCCCCAGACAGTAGCAGTCATCCTCGACAGGAAGTCCATCTTTTTAGCTTGAAATGAAATTGGTTTGAGAACTTTAAGCTAGTAGTGTGTGCCTCTCTCCATGGGGAGAAAAACAACTAGGCTGCTCAACAGCTCAATGAGACAGAAGAGAAAGTCCAAAACCAGATCCCAGGGCGGACAGGAATTTAACACACAGCAACGCAGACAGACACCAGAGGGTCCACAGCTCCTGGGTGAAGGACTCGCTGTTTGGGAGCAAAGAGAACTGGATATCCACTTAGATCCTTACAGCGAGACAACTTACAGGGGGATTACAAACCGAAATAAACACAAAGAAACCACAAAACAAAGAAATCTCTGAAACACAAATAGTAAAGGAGGCAAAAAGTCTAAGCAGCCACAGGAGGCAAAATGTTGAAGTTCTGCGGAGGCAAAGCATCGTGGCAAGAGCGTCAGACGACAGGCTGGGAGAAAATACTTGTCCCGTATCACAGACCACAGGCTAATATCCTTAATGGGCTAAGAGGCTTTACAAATCAAAGTTGTTTTAAGCAGCACGCCAACAGAAAAATTGGTATGAATAATGAAGAAGTAATTCCCCAAAGAAGAGAGAGCACGGGGCCAGGGCTCACACGAGATGGTGGGCCACATCGGTAACCCATGGAATGAGGACCAGACGGAGAATTCTCACTTACCCCATTAGCAGAGATGTTCCATATTCATTGCTGGCAAGGTTCTGGGAAACTGCTATTCTCATTCACTCTCGGTGGGTACAAATTGGCACCACTTTTTCTGGAGTGCTGTTTGACAATTTCTGTGAAAAATTCAAATATGGATCGCTTTTGCTCACTAGCTTCACTTCTAGAATCTATCCTAAGGGAATGTGCATGGTCCAGAATAACGGGAATGGCACAAAACTGGTTAAAGCAAGCTTGGGGTGTCCAAACCAAGGAGGAGGCCTTGGGAAGATCTTGGCCACACCTGCTGCGTGGGAAAAGCCAGGCACAAGCAGTGAGATCCCCTTTCTCAGGGCAAAACCCACATGGATACAGACACCTGCTGACCTCACAGCCCTCACAAAGAGGGTGAACCAAGAAAGCTATTTCCATGTGGGGGCAGGGGGAGGAGGCTTGGAATTCTTGGGAAGAGAAGGTGTCCTGCTCCTACCAAGGGCTGGGGAGACGGGAGAGGGAAGGTTTGGGCCAAGAAAACAGGGGAAGAAATGAAGACAGGGGGAGGTGTAAGTCACAGATCTGTTCTGAAACACACATGGGATTTTCAGGGTCCCGCAAAGCAACGGATGGTGGCTAGATGCTAAAAAACAAACAAACAAAAATCCAATCACTTTTTTTCCTACATACCAGCAATAAGCAATCCGTGCATAAAACTCGAAGGTGATTCCATTTATAACCGAATCAAAAGAAGCTCGGAAAAATAGCACAGAACGTTCGGGAGAGAGAGGAAAGGGGCATTTCTTTATTAAGGACACAGAGAAAACTGAACTGAGGGGCGCCTGGGTGGCTCAGTCAGGTAAGCGCAGAACTGGTTAAATAAAGCATGTGTGCCCTAACCCAGGGTCCTGGGATCAAGTCCTGCACCAGGCTCCTTGCTCAGAGGGGAGCCTGGTTCTCCCTCTCCCTCTGCCCCTCCCCCTGCTTGTGCTCTCTCTCTCTCCCTCTCTCTCTCTCTCTGTCAAATAAATAAAATCCTACAAAAAACAAAAACAAAAACCCTGAACTGAGCCCGAATTCCCAAATCAACACCCCTTCTCCCCCCTGGCCCTGGCCCCTCCTCCTTCCCACCTTTCCCCAAACCTCCCCACTCTGTCCTATGTCCAGGAACACCTCACCATCAGCTTGTCATACTCAGGTCACTCCCATTAAAACAAAACAGAGCCCCCCCCCATCTCTGTGCCCAATCCCCCCAACCTCTGCCTCTTTCTGCTTCTCCACAGTCATTCGAGGCTGTCTCCATCTGTTGTCTGCATGGCCTCCTCACTTCCCTGCTGGATGGCTTCAGCCCCTGCAGCTCTCCTGGCCTCCACTAGCTCCACTGGCCTCCACACACCTCCCCTGACCCCCACTGGCCTCCACTTACCTTCGTTGCACTCTTCAGCCCTCCACTAACCTCCACTGACCTCCCCCTCCCCTACTCTGATCTCCACTAGCCCCACTCACCTCCCCTGACCTCCACTCACCTACTCTGACCTCCACCGGCCTCTACTCACCTCCCTTGACCTCCATGTTGCCAGACTGAGCCCGCATTTTGCCACCTAATTTATTTGACCGTTAAGTGGACTCTGACACCACTGACCCCAGCCTTTCTGCCCAGACACGCTCTTCCCTGATGATTACTGTCATATTTCGTCCATGACGTGATCACTGAGCCCACGTGTAGGACTCACGCTAGCGCATCAAAGCCCCATCATTGTAGTCGGTCCAACCCTCTGAGGGGACACTGATACCACTGTCACTTTACAAACAGGGAGCCCAAGGTACTAAGGGGTCAAGGAACATAAACTCCCCAGGCTTGCCCAACCCCGGCCCATTCTCTTCCCATGATGCAATGCTACTGTATGGAGGGCGGGAGGGGTCTATGAAAACGGAAGTCATCACAGATGAGTGAAGCCCCTCCTGGAGGCAGAAGCAGCCTCCCCAAGGTTAGGAGTCATCTGGGCATCGTACTCTCTCCTGTGACCCAACACAGCTCCGTTACTGTCGAATGCACAAAGGCAAGGGCTTTCAGCAACGAACACAAAGGTCCGCTTTCCATTAAAAGCTCCCTCTGGCTACCCAGTGGAGTAGCTCTGAGGGGTATGAGCGGAGGCAGGGAGGCTTGTGAGGGCGTTATCACGCCATCTAGGCAAGAGGACGCACGCCCAGCCTGGCCAGCTGACGATGCAGGGTCGTGGGAAGGAAAGGCATGGGCTCTGGTAAGACAGCATCATTGCCATCAAACACTGCTGAGGTCCTCCGTCATGTATACCCCCCAACGCCCCTCAGACCTCGCATCATCACTTCCCTGGTCACTGCTCCCAGTCACACTGGCCTCCTGCTGCCCCTCAACCCACGAGGCATGCTCCCACCACAGGGCCTTTGCACTTGCTACTTCTCTCCCTGGACCATCCTTCCCCCAAACGGCTGCGTGACTTCCTCCCTCACTCCTTCAGGCCTCTTCAGGCCTCCCTTCGCATACTTCTAGATCTCAGCACACCTCCCATGTCACACATCTGTCTGTGTGGGTGCTCTTCCACGCCCTGCCGGCAGAAGAGCTCCAGGAGGGCAGGGGCGTGGTCTGTTGTGTTCACCACTGTACCCCCAGGGCCTAGCACAGGGCGGGCATGGCTAGTAGGCGCTAGAGGTCACAATTAGCACCTGCTGGGTCTGACTCGGTTACATCCCATGTGCCCAGGGAACAACTGCTCCTAGCACCCCACGTGTGGGCAGGTCCCTCCCGGGCTCCGTGAAGACTTCAGTCCAGCGGAGAGGAGCACCAGGGGGAGACAGGGCGTCAGAGATCTGACAGGGAACCCCATAGTCCTGTGGGGGCCGGGATTCAGGGAAAGTCCCAGTGCAAGGTAGCCCTGAGCTACCTGAGAATCGGCACCCACCAGAGCCAGCCGGGATGGGGGTCAGGGCACGGGAGAGGAGGGGCTTCAATCAGAGCGCAGGGTCAAGACCCAGAGGAGTAAGAAAAGGCGGCTCTTTGGAGGAATCATGTGTACTTCTCCAGCCATTCAGTGGGAGGAACCTCACTGACCCCCTCCGCCGTGCGCGGCCCCGCAGCTACTGGGAAGCTAGCGTCCACACCAGCACACGCCACCCTCGAGTGGCAGGAGCAGACACTAGTCAAACACACCCACAACTGAGCAGATGCTGAACCCCAGACGGGTGCCCTGAAGGAAGGAAACTGGCCAATGGGAGGGTCAAACTGTCCTGGACACGGAGGTCCCCAGACTTTTTTTTAAAGATCTATTTATTTATTTTAGAGAGCACACGAGGGTTGGGGGACAGAGGCAGAGAGAATCCTCAAGTAAACTCCCCATTGAGTGCGGAGCCCAAAGCGGGTGTCGGTCCCAAGACCCTGAGATCATGACCCGAGCCGAAATGAAGAGTCAGCTGCTCGACCGACTGAGCCTGCCAGGCGCCCCTCCCCAAAGACTCTGAGCAAGAAGTGATGCCAAGTGGACTTCTGAAGGAGGAGAAAGGGCTGACCCAGTAAAATGGAGCATTCCAGGCAGGGGAGCTGGTGCACCAGGGGAAAAGCAAGGAGCCCAAATGGTGGGGAGACGGTCAGGAAGGCTCACTGGAAGGACTTGGGGATGCACGGGACATAGGGGCCCAAGGAACAGGCTGCGTTAGAGTCCCCCCATGTCATGTTCGCACAGTGGGGTACGCGGTGCCTCACTGATACAGTGGAGGTTTGCACGGGCAGATCGCACGTGCAGGCTCGGCCACGTCTAGGATGGGCCAGGCTGGAACCACACGGGAGGCTGAGAGCTCAGAGGGATGGGGGGGGCGGCGAGGTCAAGAGGGGGCTTGTGAGGGATACTACCGAGTTTGACCTTGTCTTACCGGAGGACAGTGGGAACCAGTGCCGGCTGCCGGTCCAACAAATGACATGACTCGGCTTCACGGAGGCCCGCCAAGGCAGGGGCCAGGCCAGGCCACCGGGGGCCAGGACACAGCCCAGCACCACAGCCGAGCCCGCTCCTGCAGTCGGGTCAGCCGGGGCCTGGGACACTCCGCACGCAAGTGAGCCTGACCTGGCCTCTCCCGGTGAGGCCCCCGGGGAGCCAAGCAGCAGGGGTCAGTCTTCGCTTTTCTACACAATGCAGGTGAGGCTCTACGTGTCTGTAGTTCGCAGCACGCCACTGTGATTGTACTCACAGAACAGGCTGACTTGCACAAGGCAGTCTCGGCCGTGGGGAAGCGACCACCTCGTCCCATCCGTCAGCTCTTCCACGGCCACAGCCGGGATGTGCTAGGGATGCAGCATGACCACGTCATCCGCATCCCCACCATAAAGGGGAGGAAACTGGCTCAGAGGGGCTGAGTACCTTGCCCAAGGTCACCCAGCCAGGAGCTGGGTGTGGGACCCGAGTGTGTCTGATGCCAAAGCCTGTATCCCTAACCATCAGCACTGACAGGCCAGCAGACACAGTCCGGGAGGAGTTTAAGGAGGGGGTCCAGGACTGCGCAAGGGCTGTGGGGCCGCTGGGAGAACTGAGGGACAGCCATGCAAAAACAGGCCCAGGCCTTCTGCACCCGCAAAGCCACTCACTGCTGTGTCCTCCCACCAGCACCAAAGCAGGCATGTCTGTCCCAGCCAGGGCCAGCGGGCGTCCCGGGAAGCCCCACGGTGACCATGTGAGGCCACGTCCTGGGGCATGAGAGATGCTGGAACATTCAGCTCTGCCGCCTCCCGATCAAATCCGGCTTCAGCCTCTGCAGGACTTTGAACAGAAAGAAACGACCATGCTCCTGAGAGCTGGAGGCCCGGGCTCTGCAGAGTTCAGACAGCGGGGTTCCCAGGGTGCAGAGTGCCATCAGCTTCCCATGGCTGCTATAACAAATGAGCACGGACTTGGGGGCTCAAAACAACAGAAGGTAATCTCTCGTGGCTCTGGAGGCCTAAAGCCCAAATCCGGATCATGGGGCAGAATTCACAGTGTCAGCAGGACCTCACGGCCCCCCGAGAGGTTCTAGGGAAGAATCCCTCCTTGCCGCTTCCAGGTTCCAGTGGCTATGGCGTGGAGCCCCTACCCCATTTTCACACTGCCTTCTCTTCTGTGTGTCACATTTCCTGCCTCACCCTTCTAAGAACACTTGTCATTGGATTTAGGGCCCACCCACATAAGTCAGGATAAGTTCCTCCCCTCAAAATTCTCATTTACATATTTTGCCATGTAAGGTAATATTCACAGGTTCCAAGAATTAGGACGTGCACATTTCTTTTGGGGGCCACCATTCAGCCACGACAGATATCACAGGTGTAAAGTAGCTGACAGGCGAGGTCTCTCTAGCAGCCTCAGGGGGGCACTGCAGTCCTACGTCCGAACAGCGGGGCAGCCTGGAGGCTCAAAGCTCAGGCTCCAGGCTCACTGCACTAGCGGTTAGACAAGATTCTTAACCTCTCTGGGCTTCGGTTTCCTGGTCTGTAATAACAGTCTCTACTACTCGGGGTCTGGCGAGCACTGCAGGCAACAACCCACACCCAGCACTTCGAACTGCGCCTGGCGCTGGAGCCCAGGACGCACTCAGTGACGGCTGCTGTTTTTAGAACTCGCGGAATCCATCTTACTCCAAACCTGCTCCCCCTCCTCCCTGGGGCCCGGGCTCTGCAAAGAGCTCCCCTCCAGTCAATCATCCAGGCCGGAGCCCTGCGAGTCTGTCCACATGAACCCCGCTCCCTCCCTCTTACACCAAACAGGCCCCGAGTCCTGCCAGGACTAGCTCCTTCATCTCTCTGTCCCCACTGTCCTGCTCTGGCCTGGAGCGGCCCAGCCCTCTGTCTCGCACTCACCTCCCGCCCCCACCTTCTCATCCTCCGCCAGCTCCTATTTCGTCAGAGCCAATGGGACGCTGATGGCGGCTAATGGCAACAGCCCCCCAATTTATAGTGGTTACGGCAGGTTAGCACATGAATACAGACAGCCTAAAGAAGAGGGAGGAACAACCCACGGGATGGGAGAAATGCATCCAACAAAGGGCCTACATCCAGAATAAAGAACTTGTAATTCAACAATGAGAAGACAAACAAGTTCATTTTCGAATCGGCGAAGGAAGACGTCCAGATGCCAACAGACACTTGAAAAGACGCTCAACATCCCTCATCAGGGAAACACAAATCAGACCACAAGAAGACATCACCTCACACCCGCCAAAATGGCTAAAACCAGACACACGAGAAACAACAGGTGTTGGCGAGGCCGTGGAGAAAGGGGAACCCTCTTCCTCCGTTGGTGGGAATGCAAACTGGGGCAGCCACTCCGGGAAACAGTACGGAGGTTCCTCAAGAAGCTAAAAACAGCGGCACTGGAGGAGATAATGCTAAGTGAAATAAGTCAAGCAGAGAAAGACAATTATCATATGATTTCTCTCATCTATGGAACATAAGAACTAGGATGATCGGTAGGGGAAGAAAGGGATAAAGAAAAGGGGGGTAATCAGAAGGGGGAATGAAACATGAGAGACTATGGACTATGAGAAACAAACTGAAGACTTCAGAGGGGAGGGGGTGGGGGAATGGGATAGACTGGTGATGGGTAGTAAGGAGGGCACGTATTGCATGGTGCACTGGGTGTTATACGCAACTAATGAAGCATCAAACTTTACATCGGAATCTGGGGATGTACTGTATGGTGATTAACATAATATAATAAAATTAAATTAAAAAAAAAAAAGAAGCTAAAAACAGAGCTACCCTACGACCCAGCAGTCCCACTACTGGGTATTTACCCAAAGAAAACAAAAATACTAATATATATATATACACACACACACACACGAAATCTGGGGTGTCTTTCCTAGCCACTGGCTAATAATACCCATCATTTATCAGATTTCCCAGCCATCGGATCGTCAGAATCACATCAGTGGTTCTCAGACTGTGTGTATCAGAACCCCAGGGGGGGCTGAGGAGGCTCAGGGAGGCCCAGGTCTTGCAGGCTCCAGGCGATTCTCCTGCCACTTATGTGAGAGCTGCCGCCGGCGACAATCCACACTAGCTGGACAGACCCGGCGACAATCCACACTAGCTGGACAGAAACACGTACTCATCTTGGGAGGGACTCCCGCGGGTCGGGCACCGTGCTACACTATTTCTCAAGCAACTCCTTGGAGCAAATTCTTTATTCCTCCCATTTTACAGAGAAGAGCGAGCTCGAGAGAGGGGAATGAAGCTGCCGAAGGTCCCACGGTCCAGCCGGGGAGCCGCAGAGGCAGAGTCTCCGTGGAGGTCTGACTGCAAGGTGCCTCGCCCGTCACGGGCAGGGAGGCAAGGCTCCGAGCAAGTCTGGCGGCCCAGGGAGCTGCAAGGGGCCAGCACTCGGTTCGAGGGAGTTGCTCTCAGCCCCGCTGCCCACTAGGAACACCAAGAGAATTTATTCTTCGTGCCACTGCCTGGCTCCGCCTGGCCACCAAGCCAGAACTCTCTGGGGGGTAGGCCTGACTTACTGTGATACCATCACCTCTCCGGGCACCTAGGCAACCAGGGAACCAAGGACTTCTCTGGAGCGGTGGGTCTCAACTGGGGCTGCACGTGAGGATCACCTGTAAACTGAGAAAGCCCAATGCAATGCCTGGGCTCTGCTCAGTCCCACCGACTGAGGACCCCAACGTGCGGCCCAGGTCTCAGTGGTTTTTAAGTTGGTTCCAACGTGCAGCCAAAGCAGAAAGCCCCGGCTCAGGACCCCGTGTGCTCTGGAGTGGCCAGCAGGCCAGGAGTGCTGGCGTCCCAGGCGAGCTGGCTAGAATTGCAAGATTTTGGGTCCACCCGAGACCTACTAAACCCCAAACTCTGGGGTGGGACCCGGCAGTCTGTGTTAGCCAGCCCTCCACGTGATACTGATGCCACCCCAAGCGTGAGAACCTCTCGCCGAGAGCCTGGCTCCTGGAAGTGGGGCCGCAGGTCAGCCATGTCAGCGTCCCCAGGCTCCTGTGAAAGGTACAGTCTCAGGCCCCACCCAAACCCACTGACCCAGAACCTGCAATTTAAACAAGGTCCCCAGGGGATTCGGGCACGCACTCGTACACACACACACACACACACACACACACACACACAAAGGAGTGAGAAGCGCCCATCCTTCCTCCCCTCTCTCCACCTCCACCCTTAAATTAGAACCCCTCACCTCACCAGGGGTGAGGCCCACGTCCCGCGTAAAGGTGATGCCACGTTGCTAACAGGCCACTGAGCAACAAGACCAGAGTCCTGTGAGCCTGGGTCCAAGCTGACTTGGCCACTGAGCACTGGACTGGTGGCAGCTTAGGGCAGTGGTTCTCAACCTTAACGTGCCTGACAACACCCTATGAGCACCTGGATTTCCCCTGGCCCCTCCCCAGCAATGCGGATCGAACGGGCTGGGGGCCCTGAATGTGCATTTCCACCAAGCGCCCGGGTGCAAGAATGCTCGGTGCCAGGATCACACTTGGGTCACCCTGGTTTAGTATGAAAAAGCTAGTCTATCAGGCTTTCAATCCTCCTCTGGCAGGCACTGTGTGGCCCCTGACTCAGGTGTCTCACCGGGGAAATGGGCCGCGCTGATTACAAACCGTAGTCTGTTGTGAGGGAGCAACAGATGTGGAAAGCTAAAGTGATGAGTGATAAGATGTCTACTACGTGCCTGCAATTTCCCCGTTTACTGCAGCCGCCACTCCCACCGCCATCCCTGCGCCCACAGTCACCACCACCATCCCTGTGTCCATAGTCACCACCACCATCATCACCACCACCACCACCACCACCACTACCACCATCACCACCATCACCACCACCATCACCACCATCACCATCACCACCACCACCATCACCACCACCATCACCACCACCACCACCAGCACCAGCACCACCACCACCACCACCACCACCATCACCATCACCACCACCACCATCACCACCACCACCACCACCATCACCACCACCACCATCACCACCATCACCATCACCACCATCACCACCACCATCACCACCATCACCATCACCACCATCACCACCATCACCACCACCATCACCACCATCACCATCACCACCACCACCATCACCACCACCACCACCACCATCACCACCACCACCATCACCACCATCACCATCACCACCATCACCACCACCATCACCACCATCACCATCACCACCATCACCACCATCACCACCACCATCACCACCAGCATATCATCATCATCGCCACCACCACCACCCCCAGATATTCACAATACAGTCCCTGCAGCAAGGAATGCCAGTTTAGGCAGAAAGGCAGACAAGAAACCAGGAGAGAGAAGGACAGAGAGCTGGCTGTCACATAACCTGCTTCAATTTTTCAGCA
Source organism: Ailuropoda melanoleuca (assembly GCF_002007445.2). Lineage (NCBI taxonomy): Eukaryota > Metazoa > Chordata > Mammalia > Carnivora > Ursidae > Ailuropoda > Ailuropoda melanoleuca. The sequence continues at coordinate 105,757,913 of NC_048228.1, forward strand.
TTTGTTCAGAACCTAATGCCAAGGGCCTAAGTGCAAAAGTGTGACCAGTGTGGGAAGATGGAAGAGGAATCTTTCTGTGTCCTGGATACCCATGATTCAACCTCAAAAATCACCTAGGCCAGGTGTGTCCTGAGGGCGTGACTATGTGCCTCTCATCTCCAAACTCCACCTCCCTCCCCAGGGCCTGGCACAGAATCAGGGCAGCCAGCAAAGCCCGGGTGTTCCACAGCCACTTTCCCACTCTGTTAATGCCTCCATTCAACGGTGCAAGTGCTGGAATCGAAACTGGGGAAGTGCATACTTTCGCAAAGATATGTAGACAGGTAATAGCTAAGCATTACTGATATTTACATTAATCATCAACTAACAGAAAAGCAGAACTTCCCCACAAGTTCCCCCGTGACACTGACCACTCTCCCAGAACGCAGGCCACACAGCACCACACGGGAATTCCCAGCCCTGCTCGCTCCCTGGGACGTAAGTGCTTTGAAACAATAGTCCAGGGCTCTAATGTCTACAATCCCATCATCAGACCGTCGGCCCCTCTGGTCTGAAAGATGGGGTGAGCCCGGGAGGGCTGCTCAGAGCAAGGGATGCTTTTTTCTCGACACTGCCTGAGCACGCTGGCTGAGAATCTCGCCACTCAGTTCTCCATCCTCGCTCAACTTCCCACTTCCTCAAGCTGGCAGTGACCCCGTCCTTGGCATCCACCAGACGAGCTGCAGATAACATTAGTAGATCCCAGCTGCGGAAAACAGTGCCTCTAATGAGGAACAGAGTCAGGATCACGAAAGATAAAGAGACCCAGGCCAGGCCCACATCTGAATCCTGTGCTGCTCCAGCCCTGGCCTGGGCTTCTTCCTCTTGCCCCAAGACCCCCAGCAAACCAGGCCATATGGAACCCTGGGGAGAAGAGAGGACCCAGCCCTGGCCCAGCCCTTGGGTAGCTCCTGGCCACCCCATCAGCCCAACCCATGCAGGGCATTAGTGCCAGGAAAGAATCAGCCAGGGCATGGGAGACCCAGGGAGGGAGAGTCCACATTCCCTAAAGTGACCTTCTGCCCTCAGACACCCAGGGCCCTGGCACTCTCTTCCCCAGGGACAAGGAGGAATGTTTTGAATGAGAAAGCTTCTCTTACCTGCAAGGCTCTGCTCACAAGGCCGCCTCACTCGGGATGCCTCCCGTGCCCATTTGTTCCCTCCAGAAACACTGACTGTACGTCTCCCGGGCTCCCAGTTCAAGTACAGACCGTGAAACAGTAACAGCTGCCCTTGTGTTACCCAAGCCCTGGCAGGGGAGGCATCTCGGATTCAGATGACTCCAAAGGATGAGGTCAGCACAGAGAGCCTGGGGGGCTTCCTGGAGGAGATGACCCCCAAGCTGCATCTTCAAGGAGAAGTAGGCAGCTGGCTAACCAGGTTGACAAAGGATAAAAATAATAAATGTCAAACCCTGCTGGATATCCATGCATGTTTGTATGTGTTCCACAAGCATGGGAAAAAGTTCCAGAGGATTCCACCTACCACTGGCTCCCCCACAGGGGATGGAGAAAACGAGGGTCTCTTAATTTCTGCATTCTCTTCTCTAATTGAATAATTACAACAACAAATACTATCTCAGCCATTTTAGAAGGCAATAAAAAAAAAAAAACCTTAAGACGGGAGAAACGAAAATCTGAAGAAAAATTGATCCCAAAGTAAAGATTCTAAAAATGTAATGATTTCTCTATAGAGGGAGGAATACAGTTTGTCTAAATCTCTACCACTATTTCAAAACTGAACCCCAAGAGGTCTGCTCAGAATTGTACTCTGGGGTAAGCACCTCTCTCTGCCTCAAACTGACTGAGATGAGGAAGGGGCGGGGAGCACAGGCCAACAGGTGGACCCCGAGATCCTCAAAGCACCTCCCCACTCAGCAGCACTTTTTCAAATGTTTTATTTTTGCAAAGTGGCAAAACTACAGAAAAATTCCAAGAATAGTATAGTGAACGCCTTATACCTTCATCTGGACTCACTCCTCACATTTTCCCACACCTGCTTTGTCTATCTATGTCTATCTTTATCTATGATAAAGAATCCGTTTCCGCCTATTTTTATGAACAATTTGAAAGTGAACTGCAGGTGTCACGGCATCTCACCCTAAACGCTACGGCATTTATCGCTTTAGACCAAGGACATTAGGAAATCACAACACAGTTGGCAAACCCAGGAAATGTGATCACTGATACGTTTCATATTCCAATGTCAGCGGTTGTCACAATAATGTCTCTGTAGTGAAATGAGGATTTTTCTTGACCCAAGCCTCAGAGCACTTATTAAAAGAAACCGTTGTCAGGACGCAGCCAGGTCTCTGTCAGAGGTCCTCTGGACCACAGACAAACCTCCCCGAAATAATCAAGCAGAAAAGTGAAACATAAGGATAACCAAGAATAATAAGCACCATCCGGTAAAGAGTAACCTTTGACAACAGGGCACAGCAGCGGGAAGGGCCTCTGGGCCCAGAGAGAGAAGATTACAAATCTTCAGCTCATGCCAGCCCTGGTCTTTGGCTCCTGGCCTAAGAAAACACAAGCCACGCGCCCTCAAGCCTGACCGTGGAGTCCCCTCTGTCCTTGGGAGCTGGCAGTGTGGACCAGTCAGACCATGGTGCAGAAAAGCAGGGGACCTGGGCTCACATCCCTCAACCTACTGAGTCACTCTGGAGAAGTCGCACAGCTGCAATGGGCCTCAGTTTCCCCTCCCCAAGGGCCCTTGGAGCAATTACAGTGGGCGCCCAGCCTACCCATAGGCTCTCTTGAGGAAGGGCTCCCAGGAATTGGAATGTAAAGCCCCATCCCCTCCTGGCCCAAATCCTTGTCTCCATTCTGACCCCTCGACACTCCCAATTAGACCACGACACCCGTCTCCCTGCTGAGGACCTGTTTCTTCTGCCTCCTCCACAGTGTGCTCCCCACTGGCCACCTCCTCACCCTCTCCTACCCCCTCCCACCCCCCCACCCCCTCATCCATGGTCACCCTGAGCCATGCAGAGTTCTCATTCAGGGTCCCTTGATCCTGGGCCTGAACGAGGCCCTTCGTCCTCTGTTCCCCACCTCCCCTTACCACAGATCCACTCCAACTCTCCCCACCCGCCAAACCATCAGAGAGCAGCAACCCTGGCAGGGGGGTGAATTCTCTAGGGGACTGATGAGGCCACAGAGGTTCGGAGAGGTTGAGGAACTTGCCCAAGGTCACTCAGCTCAGGAGTGACAGAACCAGGGCACAAATAAGTGAGCTTCCTTCACTCTACATAAAAAGCAAAGCGTTTCATTCATGCTGCTGCTGGACAAGGCTGGAAATAACACTGATAGTGGCTGGAAGGGTGGCGGGAATACAAACGGATGCTGTTTTCTTGTTCTTTTCGCAAGACGTTCATCACTTTCATATAGTTTTATGTTCACAGTGGGAAACTGTTAATGTCTAGAAATCAGCAGATATCAGTGATGAAGAGTCCCACAAGCATTTCACACTGCAGATACGCTGCGTACAGCTGATAAAGCTGGTGGCCTGATTTCAGCTGAGGACTCACCCAGCATGGCTGGCACCAGGCGGGATTTCCCACCCGGCTCTGCCCAGGCAGACGGACGCTGCCTTAGACCACCACCTGCCCACCCCTGCCCCGTGCCGGCCAATCCCTGGCTGTCTCTGAATCTGGAAAAGACTTTGGATTCAGGGTTCAGACTTCTCTCCATTTAGAGCAATGGATGCTTCACAACACCCTTTAAAGAGGTTAAAAGGATGAGCTTGTATTTAATGATCATTTTGAATCCCACCAAGACCCCTGTCCTCTCTGCACCTGTTTCCTCACCCACATAAGAGATAGAAATACTGACATCCACAGGGCCGGAACTGACATTCCTAATAGGGGTGAGGTACCCTGCTCCACAAACAATAAATGACATTGTTACCATCTCTTGAGAACCTATTAAGCTCCAGACACTTTCCCGTGCATTAAAGATACAGAGATGAACAAGCCATTTCTGCCCTGGGGTGAATGGAGGTCTAGTGGAAGGAAGGAATAGAAATCCCTACAGGGTTTGAACTTGACCTCGAGCACAGCAGGGAGCCATGGGGAGGTTTCTGCCAGGGAGGGAAGGGTTGGACACCTATACGTTTCAGACCAGTTGCTCAGGGTCCACACGAAGGGCTGCCTGGAGGGGGCCCCTTGGGGTGGAGACGGCGCTGAAGCTGTGTCCTCATCTGGTGAGGGGAAAAGAGGCCAGAGGCAAGCCACGGATAAGAACATTTTAAGAGGCAAAACCACACAGGACTTATAGCCCAAGTAGAGGAGACAGGGAAGAATTCCTAAAGCTTGAGTTAAGCTTTGTTGCACATTTTGATCTATTTTTGAATCTCTCCAAACATTTACCAAGTTCCTTATCACTCCTAGCTGCTGGGCTGTTTTACTGCAGGAACGAGGAGAAGCACTGTGCCACGTCACCCCGACCCACTCACCATGGGGCAGCGGGGCCAAGGAGATGAAGGGCTTGGAGAGAATACTTCCACATTTACAAATGGGGAAACAGAGGCTCTCAGAGTGGACTGATGGGCCAAAAGTTTCCACTGAACATGCAAGACCAGGGATTTGAACAGAGATCTGTCAGTCCCAAGGCTTGCTTTGTGGTTTCCCCTACAGGTGAACCTCCTAGCAGCATCCACAGCCTGGTGGCCAGGAGTTAGAGCCTTTCAAAAGTGTGGGCAGGGCAAAGTCCTTGCTGTCATGAATAGTGATTCCCGCCTGCACACCCACTGGCATCCTGAAACCACAAAGGGAGCTTGGGGAGGGAGAGGGTGACAGAAGTCAGACGCCAGGCTTCCTAAAGGGAAAAATACTGAGCAAACTTTGATGTAGAGAAGTGAGCTCCAGACTTGGAAGGGGCATGTTAAAAGGGCATCTGGTCCCATTTCCCCATTGTACAGATGGGACAGAGAGCCGAGGGAGGGTGGGCCTAATCCAAATGTCCACAGGGCAGCAGCATTGGAACCCCGATTCTTCCTGCCCTGGTGTTATACTCAGCTTAGTGAAGGTTTATAAGCCACAGCACCACCTGCTCCAGGAAGCCCTCCATGATCACCAAGATCCCACCCATGAAGGCCCGGGCCTTCCCAGAGAGCCTGTTGGTCAGATCCAGAGTCAGTCCCGGCTGTATCCCTTACTGCCTGTGGGACCTCCATCAAGTCATGTCACCTGAGCCCAGGCTGCCCGGCCTCCTGACGCTGTGGCACGGATTAAGTGAATTAAGGCAACCCCTTCCCGGGACTGACCCACTCCGTGGTCCAACCCAGAACACGGCAATGGCAGCATCCCTCCAACATCAATGCCACCCACGTCGGAGCCACCACCCCGCTGGCGGCCTGGGAAGCACCTGGCTTCATCGTGCCTCTGAGCCTCTCGCGCTGCAGGCCGGCGCTCTCCTCGCCACCTGTGCCAGGCCTCCCCACCCCTGCCAGGCCTCCCCGTGCCAAGACCAGTCTGCGCCCCAGGGTGCCGAAGCCACCCATCACCGCCCCGCCCACTTCCGGTCCTGACCCACCTCCGGCCAGCCAGGCTGACTCCGCCCCTTCCACTTTCTGACCCCGCCCCCTTCCCCGGAGATGGAGAAACCACCGCAAAGGATCCAGTTGTGGGGAAGCTTTCAGAATGGACTGTGATGTTTAAAAAGAAGGCTGGGTTACCAAGTTGGTACAGTGCAACCCCGGTATTATTTGAAATTTGCACAAAAATGTGCGGGAAGAGAAAAGACCAGAGGGTGCTTCTCAAACATGTTTTGTTTTCGTGCAATGAGATCTTGCAGGGGAGCGGGGGAGGGGGGGGTGTCCACACGGAGTTCCTGCTCCTGGAAGGACCCGCGGCCCAAACCTCAGCCTCCCAGGCTGTCCTCCCTGAACCCGCCCACAACGCCCCGCTATGCGTTGGTGAGGGCAAGTTCTCATCCTGAGGCCCCACAGCTCCCCTGCTCTGACCACTGAATGGCTCTGCCACCTCCGAGGGCCTGGTTTCCTCCCAGCCTCCTGCACGGTGCTTGAGAGGAACACAAAGCACCCGCCTGGGGGACACTCGGTACGCACAACAGCTGAGAGGCCGACTGCATGCACCAGGACAGGAAGCCCAGCCCAACATGGGCCCTGCCCGGCCCACCACCTGCTCCTTGGCGTCCCAGAGACCCTCCCAGGTGCCACCAATCGGACAATGCTACAAAGCCACAAACCCACAGGAAACCAGGCCTCTCTCACGCTCAGACACAGGCGTCTCCTCTGCAAACGGTGACCCTGCCCATTTTGCCAGGCAGAGAACAAAGGCAAGGAAGAGGCCCAAGGGCAGCCCCAAGTCAGGCTCCTGCCTCCAGCCCCAAAAGCAGCAGCCAAACCAAGAGCTGCCATTTGTAAGAGCCTACCCTATGCCAGGCAATGTGCGGGGCATACCCATCTCAATCCAGCCTCAAAACCTGTAAAACACACAACAGTGTCATCCCCACTTGACAGATAAGGAACACCTTTGAAAGAAGTGAAGTCACTTGCCTGATGTTCACAGCTTATAAGTGGCCGAGTCAGGACTCGAACCTAGGTCTGACTCTAAGGCTACTTTCCAGCTGCCCCAGGAACTGTGTCAGTTTGTTTTCTATCCTCAGACTTCACAGCGTGCCAGGCACACTCCTGGAAGGCACACAAGCACGTTTTTAGGGAGGACCAGCCAGGCTCACAGTGCCATCACCCTCCCAGAACAAAGCATATTGATAGCAAATCAAATACCACGGAATTAGCCTCAACACTTCCATAAAGCTATAGTTTCAAAGTATTCCAGCTCATGAAAAGCTTCCAATAGCAACAGAAAGCCACTTACTTCAATTTCCCACCGAGCACTCCCACAAACACAATTTCTTTTTTTTTTTTTTTTTTTTTTTAAAGATTTTATTTATTTATTTGACAGAGATAGAGACAGCCAGCGAGAGAGGGAACACAAGCAGGGAGAGTGGGAGAGGAAGAAGCAGGCTCATAGCAGAGGAGCCTGACGTGGGGCTCGATCCCAGAATGCCGGGATCACGCCCTGAGCCGAAGGCAGACGCTTTAACCGCTGTGCCACCCAGGCGCCCCTCACAAACACAATTTCTGATAAAATGGCTACTCGCATTCAAAACCCTCATCACAAAATTCCCATCAAATAAGAGGATTGAAAGTTGTTATCCACATTCATGAGAACATGAGGAAACTTCCTCCAGAACATGCTGTGTCCTTGGAGTTTTCTTTTCTTTAGCTCTTTGCTGTAAAATCTTACAGATGCTGAACGGGAGGGAAAATCTGAGGTGGGGATGAGCAGCAGGAACTGATACCTGGGCTGCAAGAAAAGCAAAGCATCCTAGCGGTACCCACGTCCTGTGCCGTCAGACACAATGCAGTATAACTCAACCAACACGCACCAAGTAACATCCCCACTCACACCGCCGTTCCTGTGTGCTACAAACTGTTCCAAACTTGCCCAGTTATCTATTACTCCACAGCCCTAAGACATGGGTATTATTAGCGTCCCCATCTTAGTGTCCCAGCAGGAAGGGGTAGGGAACTTGGCCAGGGTGACCCAGCTAGCAAACAGGGGTGTGAGGATGGGCAGGTGGTCTGGCTCCAGTGTCCGTTTCCTTCCCTGCTCTGCTACATAGCCCCCCGTGCCAGGTGTTACACCAGGACCTGAACACAGAGCCCCAAGGGTGGCCCGGAAACTGCCTTGTCCAAAGGAAGGCCAAAGGAAGTATATTTATTGAGCAGCTAGCTAAGCCCCGGCTGTTGTGCACAGCCGGGGGGAGAAGGCTGCCAGGCCCTGGACAGCCACCAGGCATCACGTGCTTTACACACATAATCCCAGTGCTCACAAGGTCCTGGAGAGACATGCATTATTCTCATCTCACAGGGGCAAAATGTCAGTTTAAAACGAGTACAGGACTCACTCAAGTCCCTACCTTTGCTCTTTCAACTGCTACTTGCTGGCTCTTGGCAAACTCCTTGCTCCAGTTTAGAATCTCCTCTTTATTGACGTGCAAAGTCCCCTGAAGTAGTCCCAGAAAGGCCCCAGCTGGCAGGTCGGTTGTGTCCCGCCTTTGCTGAAATGAGTCACCAGGCTGACAAGTAATTGCACTGTCAAGAAGGCAGGGGCAGCCAGTGACTTTCAAGCAAACTTCGTTTGTGGTTTCCACATCCTTTCTACACCAGCCACTCAACATGGCCTGCGATGCCTGGGGCACTCTTCAACAGACGCCAGCTAAGCGCCAGCTGTGTGCACAAAGCTGCAGGGGAGGGGACACAGAGCCTATGTCCTGGCCTCTCTCAAGGAGGTGACTCTAGAAATGATGGGGGGGGGGTAGGGTGGGGCTGAGACAGGTAGGGAGAGACCAGGGCCTCCAAGAGGGACACTAATTACAGAGCTGGGGTGCTCGGCCCGAGATGCGCTTACCGCCAGGCTACTCCCTGCCAGGTTAGTACCAGCTGAGTCGGGGAGAAAGGTGGTCAACAATGACTTCATCAGGTGTAGACATTTGCTGGCCCCGGGCTGAGCACGGAAGCCCCAAACATGACTCCCACGTGGGTCCTAAACGGCAGCCGGTGAGCGAGAAAGACTATGAAAGATGACAGCCCCACAGTGTGCAGAAAGATGTGCAGGGCCCCAAGGGGCAGGGAAGCGCCCAAGGACATGAGGCTGAGTCACCTGGAGAGGCAGCAGAAAGGCAGTGCTGGGAAGAGGACACAGAAGCACAGAGTGAGGAGGAAGAAAGGGGGTCTGGCAAGTTCAAGGAAGGCACAGGGTGCCTCAGGGAGGGGTCAGCGCCACAGATGGAATGTTTGTGTCCCACCCAAATTCCTATGTTGAAACCCGAATCCCCAGTGTAATGGTATTTGGAGATGGGGCCTTTGGGGGAGTGATTAGGGTGAGATGAGGTCATGAGGGTATGGCCCTCAAGATGGGGTGAGTGCCCTTATAAGAGGAGACACAAGAGAGCTTGCTTTTACCCTCTCCTGCCCCCTCAAGAGCACATGGTAAGAAGGCAGGAAGAGAGCTCATGGGGAATCGACCAGCAGCCTGATCCGGGATTTCCCAGCCTCCAGAACCCTGAGAAACACATTTCCAGTGTTTCAGCCCCCAGTCCATGGTGTGTTTGTGATGGCAGCCTCAGCTAAGACAGTCAGTAAAAGCAAGAACATCAGGAGAGGTCACAGCTGTGACGACAAGGAGTGTATCCCTCATCCTGGGCCCTGAGGAACCCTTTAAGCAGAGGAGTGACATAGCCAGGTGTAATTTCAGGAAAAGATTGCCCTTCTTGGTGTGACTGCTATTCTTCTCAAACACCCAATAACTCAGGAGCCATGATGCAGAAGGAGTGGGCAGACAGGACCTGCAGCCCTCCTAGGAGGACATGGGAGCCTCACAACCTGTCCACAGACTCAAGGTGAGGCAAGGGCTGGCCGTCATGCGGCTCTTTCCCCCACGCAGCTCAGCTCCATCAGTGATGGTCCTGGAGGCTCCACCTTCCCAGGTCCCTGACTGAGCAACGTGGGACACTTGGGAGTTTGAGACCCCAACAAAGAACCAAACATGGTACTGACGGGTGGGTGACAGCACATGGGCACAGGGGCCTATGAAAGGATGGCAGCCACCGTCTGAAACAGAGCAGAACCATCAGCACGTCGGGGGGCTGGGAGGTGACACTGAGGGCCTGGATGACACACCCCATTCCACGGAGCCCTGGTGCTCCCCGAAGATGCTTGGGGGTCAGCGGTCAGGGGGTCTACAGCAACAAATGCTTGATTCTATCTTTTCAGGTGTAATCATTTTAAACTACACAGACAGCATATGAGCTCAGTGAGTCCACACCAAATGTCAACCCTCTGCAGACCCCACTGCATGGACCTGAGCTGCCAGGTGAATACCCAGCTTTGAGCAGCCTCTCCCATCACCCCCCAGTACAGGGCATCCTGAGATCACAAGCCAAGTGACTGATCAAACCCTTACCAATTGCATGTGTGGTATGTAAGGATTCTCAAAACGCAGACTATTTCCGCAACCACAACAAAAGCCTGGCAACACTGAGGATGCCACGGCTGTGAAGAACACAACTATCACTCCCGATTTCTCATTTCGGAAGTTATATTCATCAAAGCGATCTCACCGTTCTCTTGCACTGACCTTATAGTTAGTGTTGTAAATTTAAGATCATAAAATGCATGCAATAATAAATCATCATTTCCCTGTTTTGTATATTCAGGTATGTTATGGGATAGCTGTTAAATTTAAAAAAAAAAATTTCCGTTTTACAGATGGGGAAACAAATCCAGAGAGGGGTAAGGCTGTTGCGTTGTTCGATGATTATCTATGATCATCGTCCTTGCTCACCGCACTTCAAGAGAGTAGAGACCGAGGGCCCAGCACCCAGCAGGCACTCCACACACCCTGGGGAAGAAGGACCAATGCAAAGCATTACAGCAGTACATGGGCAGGACTCAACTGTGAGTCTGGGACCCCTGGCTCAGGCTGGTTTTCACACCCTGCCATTTTCCCTCTTTCCTAGAAATGAGGTGACAGCCCACATCCATCACAAAGAGGGAGAGTACCGTAGAGCAAGGCCAGGACATCTTCCTTCTTCTACAGGAAACCACTGGAAGCCAAACACCCTTCACTCCGAGCACCGACTTGGAATGTGTGCATATTGGACAGAGAGCTGCCCTCTAGGAACTGCCCTTAGGAAGCCAGGGTCTCCGCACGTAGCTGTAGATTCAGGACAGCAGGCGTGATTCCTGCCCACTGGAGGGAACCAGCCGGTTGTCAACTATCTCAGTGATGACCCAATAGACAGACTGTGTAACTACAGGATAAGTGGGAACCAGCCCTGCCTGCCCTGGTTCTCAGACTGGAAGGAGTATCAGCATTTCCCAGAGAGTTTGTTAAAAGCCAGGATGCCAGGGTCCAACCCAGTGTTTCTGAACCAGTAGCTCAGGGTGGGGCCTGAGAAGGTGCATTTCTAAAATGCCCCCAGGGAATCCTGATGCGGCTGGTCCAGGACCCCACTTGGAGAACCATTGCTCTGATCAGTTGCTTACATACTCTCCTCTTTGTGGCTCACTGAGGCAGATGTTCATGGAAGGGAGGAAGGGCAGGATGCAAACTTAGGACAGAGGGTGAGGGTGGGGAAGGCAGAGGAATGGGCATTCCAGGAAGTGGGGCAGCAAATGCAAGGAAGCTGGGAACAGTGGGTGGGGAAGTCAGTAGCTCTGTGTGGCCAGGAAGTAAAGATGAGAGTGGGAGTGATGGAGGATGAAATGGGAAGGACAAGTGGAAGTCTGGGATGTCAGGCTGACAAGAGGGGAAATGAGCATCAGCTACAGGCCAGGCACTGTTTGCTAGTATTGCCGATAATGTCATTGCCTTGTGGTCAGAAAGCATACTTTGCATTATTTCTATCCTTTTTAAGGTATTGAGTTTGTTTCATGGCTGAGCACATGGTCTGCCTGAGAGAATAATCCATGTACCCTTGAGAGTACATATTCCGAAGTTGTTGGTAAGTCTAGTTGGTTTACAGTGTTGCTTAAGTTTTCTATTTCCTTGTCAATCTTCTATCTAGTTGTTCTATGCATTATTGAAAGTGGAGGATTTAAGTATTCAACTATGTATTATTGAATTATCTATCTCTCCCTTCATTTCAGTCAGTTTTTGTTTCATGGATTTTGACGCTCTGTTGTTAGGTGCATGTGTGTTTATGGTTGTTTATTTCTTCCTGATGGATTGAACCATTTATCGTTATAAAATGTCCCTCTTTATCTCTTTTTCTTTAGTCTGTGTTATACAATACCAGTAGAGCCACTCCAGTTTTCTTGTGGTTTTGCTCTTTGCATGATGTACCTTTTTCCATCCTTTTACTTTCAAATTATTTTATATTTGTATCCAAGGATGTGTGTCTCCTGTAGACAGCATATAGTTAGATCATTTTTTATATGTTCTGATAATCTTCACCTTTTGATTGGACTTTTTAACCCATTCATATTTAATGTCACTATTTGTATAGCTGAGTTCATGTCTGCCATTTTACTGATTGCTTTCTACATGTCTCATGTCTTTTTGGTTCCTCTGCTCATCCTTTATGGCATTTTTTTTATTTGCATTAAGTGAATCAGACACTGGGTTTGGCATAAAAAGTAGAGCAAGAACTTCAAAAGACTAATTATTTTTAATCTAGGTAGCAAAATTACCTCTCTGACAATTTTTGGTTTCTTAAACAGCTTGTTTTTCTTTTTTCTTTCCTTTCTTTTTCTTCCTTTTCTTTCTTTTTCTCTTTTCTCTTTCTTTCCTGTCTCTTTTCTTTTCTTTACTTTTCTTTCTTTCTTGAAGAGAAAGAGAGTGCTTGAGAGCAGGAGGGGGAGGGACAGAGGGAGAAGGAGAGAGAGAGGCTTAAAGAGGCTCCCAGGCCAGCACCGAGCGCAATGCAGGGCTCAGTCTCATGACCCTGAGATCATGACCTGAGCCAAAACCAAGAGCTGAACACTTAACTGACTCAGCCACCCAAGTGCCCCTGGCTGGTTTTCAAATCAATCATGTTTTTTTTTTTTCTCTCTGGTTCCAGCAAACAGGAGCACACCAATTACTTATCCAACAGTCATGGAACACCATCTAAAGAAACGTCTACTACCAGCTTCCTGGGTTGGAGGATTTTAAGCTACAACTTGACCTGCCCACCAGGAGGGATGGGGCCACTCGCAATGTTTTGGGAATCACCTTCGTGACATGGAGCAACTAAAAGTGTGAGAACAGCTCAGTGCTTCAAACCAAAGTGGGAAGGGGTGTTTGGAATTCACAACAAAGGCCACAGCACGGGTATTTTCAAATGCATGGCATTGCTCTTGCAGACCTGGCACAGACGCTAACGAGACTCTGGTGAACAGAGGTCCCTTGTGTAGCTGTCACAATGGACAGTTAAGACCCCATCCCAAACTGATCAGCCCACATCGCTGTCTGAGTGACTTATGCCCCCAACCTCCTGGTCACTTGACCTCTTAGTTTCCCTACTAAGCCCTCTGGTTCATCAACAAGCATGAAGGGAAGCTACAACTCAGGAGCTTGTGAACTGTGAAATCCCGAATTCACAATCTATGTTATCGACACCTGAGGTCTGGGGCACCCGGCCCCCCCTCCCTGATCATCTGGCCGGAGCACCCCCGATTTCCAATATCTTACTCAGCAATAGGACTTGCTTGTGTCTCTGGTCTGAAGTGTCTTGCATTTGCATTTAGGCACCCCTGTAGAAGACTCAGGGGATCTAAAATGCCCAGGCTGTCATCCACTGAGCTCACCCGGGGAACTCCAGGGGGAGATAAATGTCAGTAAAGAACCCGTTTGCCTGAAGGTTTTAACAGATTAGGCACAATGTATATGCATCTAGGCCCTTTGTTCACAGTAAGGTATCTGGTTGGCGAAAAGAACATCTAGCCCTCAGCCTGGAAGGACCGCAGACTTGCTGCAGGAACCCAATTACTGCCCGGCTCAATGAGCTCACTCACCCTGCTGCCCTGGCCCAGGAAGCAGTTCTGCCAATTTCCCAAAAGCAGCCACGTCTTCCAAAGTGCATTGTGAGGTGCCGCTTTGGGAGAAAGGGAGAAAGCAGGACAATTTAACAGGAACTACGACCTTCAGTAAACAGGCGATGTTTTGGATTCTGAAGAACAGCTTGCTCGTGTATCCGTTGTTCTGAACTGCAGGCGGGCTGCGCCGTGAGATGGTGAGACCCCTGCGTGCAGGGGAAGGAGACGTTATGAAGAAGCTAAGAAGCTTCACGATGTCCCCTCTGGGCTAACACAGCCTGAGGAACGTGGTATCTAAGGCTCACGGGGTAGTCATGAGAGGTGTGACTCTGCTGCTACAGAGAGTGGAGTGAGGTTAGTTAAGAACAGAGCAGACCCGACACAAGCCACAGGGACAACTGACAGCCTCCCAGCTGGGGCCCCTCCCAGCACTGCCATTATCGGGATTATCAGGATATGTGAGACTAAAGGCCCCAAATCTACTGACCACCTACTGTGCAGCCTGCCCTGTGCCATGCTCTGGGAAGCCTCCTGTGAGTCAGACGACATCTCAAGCCTCCCAGAACCTTCTGGAGCCTTCTGGTCTAGTGGAAGAGTCAGATAAGTCACTGACAGCTGTAATACCACATCCAGGGCAGTGGCGGGGGGATGCTTAGGGCAGCAGGAGCCCCGGTGACATGCCTGACCTGGCCTGGGGAAGCGGGGGAGGAACATCAGGGAAGGTTTTCTGGTGGAAATAAGGCTAAAGGTGGAGCCTAAGCACAAATGCAAGAGGTTCACCGTGTGGATGAGGACAGGAAAAGTGAATCGGCAAATCCATCAGAGGGAACAGCATGTGCAGAAGCCTGCCTCCATGAGGAGCAGTGGGCAGATGGTGCAGCTGGACACAGGCCCCACGGAAGGCGTGGGAAGAGAGGGAGGCAGGAGCAGGCCACACCATGCTCATAAAATTGGGATGAGAAGAAGTCCCTTGGGTCCATTCTTCTGCTTCCAGGCTATTCCTGTCTTAATCCAGCCCTGGTGACTTCATTCACTCAATCCGAACTTGTAGTGTAAGCAAACAGGTCTCTCCTGCGGGCCCAGGAAGAATGGAGGACATGACATCCCAGCTGGGCCATGGAGCAAGCAGGATGTCACAGGTGGGAGGTGGGGAGCCACTCCAGGCAGAGGAAGCTGGCAAACAAGGATCCGGAGAAGGAACAGTGCTCAGCGGGGAGGTACAGTCCACTGGGGTAAATAATGGCAATTGAGTGGGGAGCAGGCCGTGAGGGCTCTGAACGCCCAGCTAAGGTCTGCACACTTTTTGTATGTCATCAGCAACTGTCCAAGTGCCCGGAGCAGGCCCACCACTGCCATTTCTGCCTGCGCAACCTCAGGTGATTCACTCATGCTGCGACACCGAGGTGGCGCGGGCCGATGAGGGCTGGAAAGGAAGACTCTCTTGGCCTCCAGGACCCACCCTGGGGCTCGTTTCTGCTGCTTTGTGAGCTCACCCCACTCTCAACCTCCCACCCCAGCAGGCAGTACTGTGCCAGGCACCTGCAGAAAGGTGTGCATGTGGAAAACAGGGACATTAGGTGACCCCTGCAAAACTGAAACAAAGCTCTCCCCGGGCATCTACGTGGAGCACAAGCACCAAGTGATGGGAATGGGGGGTCATTCCCCCCAGAAGGACACCAGAGCTCCCAAGGGTGAAGTGACTTGTCCCCCTAGTGGTTCCTGGCTGGATCGGAGATGAAATGCAGATGCCCTCCCAGGCCTGCTAGGAAGCAGAGCAGAGGAGACGCGCGCGCAGTAAGGGAAGGGTCGTGTCACCCTGAGAGGCAGCTGCTCTCGACCAATCAGAGCTGGCTGATCAGCTGCTCTCATCCAATCAGAGCTGGCCGTGGGGAAGCTGCTGGGATGGGACTCCAGCATTTAGTAGTCATGGAAAATGCACGTGCGGTTGCAAATTCTTCGGAGGACAGCAGCAAATGCTGATGTGGTTATTCCATGCACTGGGATTACAAAGGCTAGAGCCATCAAGAGGTCTAGACGGAGATCCATCACTGCGAGCTCCCGACTAGAGACCCGGCTCTCGTGGCAGTTATGATGTCCACGGCGCCTACTTCCATAGATTCTTCAGAGAACAATCACAGTCCTAGTGACTGGGTTTGTGTTTTATTTAGATTGTGTGGGTCTCTCCTTCCCCAGAATGAAAGCTGATGTGGGCAGGGACCTTGCCACACCTCCTCTTCATGGGGCCCCGTTCCTTCCAGGGACACGCAGGAAGCCCGCAAATGTGCACTGTCATTGCTCGTCATCAGACTGGGCTTCTTGTTTACAGAGGAGGAAACCGAAGCCCAGCAAAATTTAATTAACTTGCCTCCGGCCATGCAGTTCATAGAAGGCAAAGCCGCAGACCCCTGGGGCCCGGCCCCGCCCTCAAGGAGAGGAGAGTCTTGAGCAGCTCCGCCCACAAGAAATAGAATGTGAACCCCACCCGCAATTTTTAATTTTTTTAATTTTCTAGTTGCCACATTTAAAAAAAAAAACAAAAAAACAAGTGAAATGAATTTCACATTTCATTTGGCCCAACAGATCCAAAATAGTATTGTTTTAATGTGTAATCAATGTTAACGTTTTTCCTGAGATCTTTTTCACTCTCCTGTTGATACAAAGTCTTAGAAATCCAGTGTGTATGTTGCAGTCACCAGCCCAGGTCAATTCAGAAGAGCCACTTTTCAGGGCTCAATGGCGCTGAGCGGTGGCAAGGGGCCCCCCCGCCCACGTCCAGGCAAACAAGCATATACGTCACTCAGCACATGGAGACTCATTCACACTCACTATGACTACACCTCCAACTACTACCAGCTTCAGCACCAGTTACAAACACCCACGGCACACCAACACGGCTCTGGGCGGTCTGCACAGCTAAGGACCCTGGATGGTCTCCATATCGATTGAAAAAGGAAGTGAGGCTCAGAAAGATTATGAGATGTGCTCTAGGTCACGGAGTAACAAGGTGCAATCAGGAAGTTAAGTTACATCTGACTCCAAGCAACACCCGCAATTATTTATTGAGCACCTGCTGTGTGCCAATATCCTGTGTTGAAAGATGAGCCCAAACACGGCAGGCAAGGTTCCTGCCCTCCTGGTGCTTTCGCCCCAGCTTAGGGGATGGCGGAATGATAAGAGACAAGGAAAACACCCTTTGGATGGTGACGATTTCAGAAGAAAACAGACGGCAGTATGGGAGAGTAACAGTGGAGGAGAGGTGGGCATCTACCCGGGTGGACAGGGAGGACCTCTGCGAGGAGGGGAAATTTAAACCGAGATGTGAAGGATAAGAAGACCATAGTTCTGGCGAGGGCAGGAAAGAGCATGCCAGACAGCAAGCACCAAACACAAACCTCCGAGCAGGAAGAGTCCAGTGTGTTCCAGGAGCCAAAAGAAAGGCAGCCGGGCTCCCTTGCCAGCAGCCTCTCTGGAGCAACAGGGTGCCCCCCTCCGCCCGCCATTCCTCCTGTCTCAGGGCACTCCCACACCCCAGCTTGGAAAATGAGAAGCCAACAAGCCATTCTCCAGATGTCAAGAACAAGTTGAGGCTGGGAGTTCCCAGCACAGCGCCCGTCATGGAGTCCGCATCCAGGAGCATCTGCTGAGTGGATGAATGATGCATGGGCAGTGAGAGGAGAGACTGGAAGTGCCAGAAGGGAACCTGGGCAGCAGGGGCCCCAGGAGGAACATTTTAACACATTAAGCCTTGCTTCAAACACTATGCACACCAGCCAAAAAGTGGAAACCACCCAAACATCCATCAAGAGATGAATGGATAATAGAATGCAGTCTACCTACACGGTGAAATATTACTCACCCATAAAAAGTACTGCAGCACTGACACCCGTTACAACCTGGGTGAACCCTGAGGACATGATGCTGAGTGAAAGGAGCCAGTCGCAAGGGGCCACCTGTAATAGGATTCCATTGATACCAAATGTCCAGGTTGGGCAAATCCTTAGAGACGCAATGCAGACCGGCAGTTGCCAGGGCTGAGGGAGGGGGGAGTGGGGAGTAACTGCTTAACGGGGACAGGGCTTTCACGGCAGGAGATGAAAATGTTTTGGAACTAGAGAGAGGCCCGACTGGTTGCACGACATTGCGAATGCGCTAAGTGCCACTGAATGATACACTTTAAAATGGTTCATCTTAGGTTCTGTGAATTTCACCTCAATTTTTAAAAAGCAGGGGTGAGGGGGAGACCTATTTCAACACAACAGTCAGGTTGTGACCCTGTTGAATAAAACCCCGCATCTCAGCAAGCAGATAGGAGTGACCAGCCTCCAGAAGCAATGAGATAGAAAGGGAGAAGAGAGGGGACCGGGACGTGGACAGTTCCTTCACCAGCTCACTCCTCGCCTCCACCACCGAAAGCTCATGATCTCATGGGCTGTCTCTCCAGCAAAGGAAGCAGGACACCCCTCGGTGATACGTCCCACCCTTCCAGCTCTGAGGAAGGGGCCAGGGGCCAGTCCAGGACTCCCAAATCAAAATGCAGCCGAGGCAGAGGCGCTGGGGCCAGCAGGCCGAGCCAGCGCGTCCCCTGACCTGGCACACACAAGGACATTACTGCCACATGGGCAGCCCTTGGCAGTCTCGGGATGGTCGCATACAGAACGTCCTTTCATTCCCTAGCGTGGCCCTTCAGCCAAGTCTGGGCCATGGGGTAGAAAGAACAGCAGGAGGCCGCATCCACCCAGCATCTGGGTCCTTTGAGGTCCAGGCGGGGGCTTCGGGACACGTGACGGGTCCTGAGGATGCTTCCAGGACATGGAAAGGATAAAGGGGATACCACGGGCCTCACAGAGAAGACAGACCTAACGCCCCATTAACGTGTGGCTGCTGGAGGACAGCATCATACCTACTGTCCAGCACGCGAGGCTGGGCCTTCACCTCTGCTCTTTATTTCATCCCCTTACCCACGTGATCTGCAGGGACGGGGGCTGTCCCTGTTTCACAAAGGAGGACACAGAGGAATACACAGGCTCGTCCACCATCAGCTGGCAAATGAGCCAGCATTCGAACCCAAAGCTGCTGTTAAAAGCCTCCTGTGCTAAATTCTGATACTACTAACGTTTGCTTTTTTCCTGCAAAACTCCTACAAGGCAGCATGGGGTCATGGTCAAGAGTGTGGATTGCCAGTTTGGGATGACAGGAAAGTTCTGGACACAACAATGTGAACATGCTTACTGCCACTGATCAGTACACTTAAATGTGCTTAACGTGATAACCATTATTAAGTATTACATATACATGTAACACAAAGATGTTTTCAGAAATGATCAGATACCAGGTCATCAAGAAATTGTCAGTAGGGGCACCTGGGTGGCTCAGTTGGTTAAGCATCCAACTCTTGATTTCAGCTCAGGTCATGGTCTCAGGGTCGTGGGATGGAGCCCTGCTCAGGCTCCACACGCAGCAGGGAGTTTGACTTGAGATTCTCTCTCCCTCTGCCCCTCCCCCACCCCTGCATGCATGCGCTCTCTCCCACTCTCTCTAAAATAAATAAATCTTAAAAAAAAACACAAGAAATTGTCAGTAAATTTTTAAAACTAGAGATCATACAGACCATATTCTCTAAACATGGTAAAATCCAATTAGAAGCTAATTAAGAATATATAAACTCCCCCAAAAAAGTAATAATGTGGGCTGCTTGGGTGCAGATCCCTGCTCCCCACTTACCAGCTCTGTGACCCCAGGCTTCAGAGGTTGTCCCTACCCATCTGTAAAGTGAGAAATGCAAGGCACCTCCCTCTGGGCTTGTGTCCAGAACGGAATGAACCCAAATCCGGGACAGCACAGACCAGGGGGCAGCAAACTCCTTCCGGCTGCAAAGGGACAGGTAGTAAGTGTTTCTGGCTTTACAGGTGCTGGCCACAGCTGCGCAACTCTGTCAACGCAGCAGGAAAGCAGCCACAGATAACAGGTGCGCCAATGGGTGCGGCTGGGTGCCAATAAAACTTTATTTACAGAAGCAGGCGGGCGGGCTGATAGGGCTGCAGCAGGTCGACCCTGGCACACACCCTGGCCCTTGGTAAGTGCTTAACAAATGTTAACTGCTACAATTAAGAAAAATGGCTTTAATCTCAATTCATTTCTACAAATGAATGAGAGGTAAAATACTTCCTGTTGCAGTTCCAAAAGTAAATACAAATACTGAAGCCAGAGCAGAGCCTCAGTGCCTGCTGGAGAGGGGGCCCCGCCCTCAATCTGCTGCTTTCGGGACATGCTGGACCAGCCCTGGCCACTCTCTGCAAGCTCTTCCCCTCCCACCTCCTACAGGAAGGGCCCCTAATCCCTGCCTCACAGCCTGAGGCTCCCAGGCCGCCCTCCTTGGTTCCTGCCCCTCCCCGCTGGTCCATATCCTCGGGCTGTCCACCTCGCCTCGGAAAGTCCAGAGCAAAGAAAACATTTTCTGACAGTGTTCAGGGCTAGAGTGACAATGACAAGCAAGGTCCCACTGCTGGCCAGCCCTGGAGTCCTTTCCTGAGCCTCAGATTGCAGCAACACTAATGGCTTCTACTGGCTTCCAGGTAACCTATTTCGATTAAAAGCACTGAGAATCCTCCTCTGATTGATTCCTCACGTGGGCCCTGTAGGAAGGTTGACTTTCCATTACAGGGACGTGCGTGTTCCATGGAGAACACCTAAGTTCTGGAGCGTGGGACCCCCACTGGTGAGTTCCGCCTCTGCCTCCCTCCACCTCCACCTCCAGGCTCAGCCCCTGCTGGTCAGGTGCTCATAGAAGCCCTTCCCTAGAGGGGTGCTGTGCAGCTTCAGCCAGAGAATTCCCAGCAGGAGTGGGAGTTGCAGCAACGACAGCTCTATTCGTCATGTGAGCATCCCCGGAAAAGGAACCGGGCATCGAGCCGTTAAATGACTTGCCCAAGGCAACACAGCCAGGAGGGTCTGAGCTGGTCCTCAGTGCAGCCCCGGCCCTGTTCCAGCCCTGTCCCTTCACGGCTCAGCTCACCTAGCTAGCTGGCCGGTGCTGATGGCTTGTTCTTTTAAGGGTGTGAGAGTCTCCCCAGGAACTGGGTGGAAATCACTGTAACCGCGGAGCAGGAAAGACGCCCAGATGACAGAATTATCAGAGGAGCTGGTAAGTGAAGCCAGGTGGGTGGTCTTCACGCGCGCCACGAGCTCAGGACTCTGGCCCGCAGCCCTTGGCACCTTCTCACACAAGTGTGCACGGCTCCCTTTAGCCAATGCGCACCCGCTCCCTCCATCTCTCGCTCTCTTTATGGCCTCTTTAGCTTCTTGGCCTGATGTTGTTAGCTAGGGAGGGGCACGGAGGGCCTCGAACTGGGGTGACTGCTCTGCGACAAAACCGAAGCACTACTTTTTTAACCAGACACTCCCTCATCATCATGACCACTTATAAAGTGGTGCCTGTGCCCAGAGCCCACACTCTGATGCCCACGCCAGCCCAGCCAGAGAGACCACTGCCCCCGTTCGGACAGGAAATGGAGGCTCAGAAAGGCTAGTCCTGTGGCCCGAGATCACACAGCCTTAAGGAACAGGACAAAGGTGAACCGACCTCAGGAGCCCCACAAGTCAACTCAAACACCCCAAGGAGACCAAGCGAGGAGACACAGAACACGGCGCAGTCGTCCAGAATCTTTCTGCGGGAGGTACCCCGTTTTAGTCACAAAGCCCAGGTGGGAGGCGCTTCCTCGCCCCCAGCTGGGTGAAGGCCAGGCCGCAGTGGACACCAGGCAGTCCGGCTGCAGAGCCCGCAGAGAGGCAGGGTCCCGTTCTCATGCTGGCGAACGCCCTGCTCGGCAACTGTTCTTTCTGCCGCTCCTTTCCCAGCCCCACCGACCTGGCCACTAACAGGGTGGGGCCTCCATCCTGCCTCCTCACCACGAAGTCTTCTGGCCAGGCCAAGGAAAGACTGTCAAACTCTGTCCCTCCCTAAGCATGTTCCTCTCATAGAGCTGGCATGATCAGTGCAGGCGTGACTGCCTCCCCAAGAAGGGGGAGCCCCTGTCCTAGCAGGGCTCCCCCTCAGACCTCACTGTGACCCCAGTCTCCAGTGGGCAAGGTCTGCTTAAGGAAAAACAACGCACAAATGAAACTATACACGGATATATGTTCTAAAACAGCACAGATGAGAGAGCCCACAATCTGCTCGGCAAAGTCAGGAAGCATCACCAAGACGTCGCGGGAGACCTGGGCCTTCACGTATGAATAGGAGTTCTCCAGGAAGACGAGAGAGAGAGAGAGAGAGAGAGAGAGAGAGAGAGAGAGAGAGAGACACATTTCCCAGGAAAACCAAATCCGAAACCAAAACCAAACAAAACCACAGTGTGTGGGGAGAAGCCTAGGTGTGAAGACAGGTCCGGGGAACACGGAGGTGCGCATGAGGCTGAGACAGTGGGACAAGGGAGAGAGGGGGGCCAGGGAAGCCAGGATGTGAGGAACATGTGAGGTTACAGAGGCAGTGGGGGCTAAGGATGGTGGGTGAAGGACAATGGCAACGATCGCATTTGTGGGGCCCACACTCTGACCCTTCAAGGGAACTCTCACTGTGACAAGTCTCAAGGTGGGAGTTACCCACAGGCTCTGAGAGACACTCAGCATTACAGACCAAGTGCAAGGGTCTCAACGACACACACTTCGCAGTCATACCCTTTCTGGAAGACCTCTCTCAGAGCAGCAGCTCTCCTGGAAGTCGGAGTAAGCGTCGGAGGGGGGTCCTGACCATCTCGTGCCATCCCCAAACCCCCTTGTCCATCTGGGCTTCTGGGCTCCAAATGCCCACCTACCCAAGGTCTGGAGGAGAAGCCAGCATCTGCAAAGACTCACCCTACACCAGCAGGCCACTCAGTTAGCAGGGAGGGCCCCCCTCAAGTGGGATATTTACTGTGACCGGCGCTGTGCATGAAGGGCTGATGCTGCCCCTGCCCTTCCAAATCCCCTAATCTGGCCTGGGAGGCGGAGACCATCGGACAGGACAGCAGTGTGTCCCGCCCTGCCATACAGGGAAGCTCAGGCGGAGCAAGTGGTTCTCCCTGACCTTCATGGAGAAGGAGCTGGCCAGTTGAAGGAAGGGCGTTCCCAGAGAGGGAACAGCACAAGCAAAGGCCAAGGACAGTGTGCCTGTGAGTGTGCGTGCAAAGGGTGGGGGTGGCGGAGGACCGGCGGTTAGATACTGTATCTCTGGAGTCTAAAGAGCCGGGCAGAGGCTGGCAGAGCGCCCAGGCCGGCCAAGCCATCAGGAGAAAGGCAGACTACTGTGTGTGGGGAGGGGTGGTGGTGTAGGGGTGGTGTGTGTGAAGGGGGGGCTGCTTCTATGGCCAAAGACTCCAGCCTGGCAAGCAGCCTCCATCAGGGATGACGAGGCCGGATCCTCAAGAACCTGCAGCAGGGAGGGTGGAGTAATGGAGTGAGGAGGCAGGGGTATGGGGACCAGGGCACCGGCACTAACGCAGGCCCACAGGCCGAGGCCTGAACGCAGGGCGTCCCGGCAAGGTGCCCGGCCCCCGCGGAGCCAATCCCTGTGCGCCATCTCCGGAGGCTGCGTGCGCCCAGGGCGCGCCGGCGGGGCAGCAGGGTGGGTACCAGCCTTTCTTCCCGGCGCTTCAACCTCCTCCCGGAGCCCACGTGGGCGGAGCAGCGCGGGGGTGTGCGTAGCAGGGGCAGCCGCCGCGGGTGCTGCGCGTGGGGAGGGGGTGCAGGCAGGGCGGCCTCGCCCTCCTGGCATCCCCGCCGCCCCGGAGCGCCCCGGGCTCCAACCTCTGTGCCACCTCGGCCAGGACCTGGGGGGACCCTGACTTACTCAGTGGGTAGGACTCCAAGGGAACCGGCCGGCCACGCCCCCCGCGCCACTCCCTGGAGGCAGCCGGGGGGGTCCCCTCCCCCTCCTTGGCTCGGGGGCGAAATGGGGAGAGGAGTGGAAATAGGGGTGGCGTGCGGGAGAGAAGAGGGCTGGGGACAGAATGGGGAGGGGGCCTATGGAGGGAGGCGACGCAGAGTCCTCCTGCTGGGAGACGCTGCAGGCGGATTTGGAGGGGAATGGGGGATGGGAACGGAAGGGTGGGGGACCACGGAGGTGAGACGCGAGAGCGGCAGGGGATCTGGAAGGGTGCGAAGGCTGAAAGAAGGGGAGGTGGGCGATGGGGCGGGGCGGCACCGGTCACCGCGTCCCCTGCCGCGGGGTCCGCCCATCGGTCGCTGGGTCCGCGGGTCCCCTTCGGCCGGGGCGCGCCTCCCGCCCCCCCGGCGCACCTGTACCCACCTGCTCGGCGCTCAGGCCCGAGCCGGGCAGCAGCTGCGGATGTAGCGAGCGCAGCCCCGCGCCGCATCCTCCGGCCGCCCCCTCCCCCCCGAGCTTACGCTGCCGCCGCCCCCGCCTTAAAAAGGACAAAACGGAACAGAAAAAGGTTGCGTACAAAAAAAAAAAAAAATAGAAAAATCATAAAGAAGCAACCGAGGAAAACGGACAGATGCGCGCGCGGCTCGGCGGGGCGGGGGTCGAGGTGCGGCGGTGCCGGTGACCGCGCTCGGGGCAGCCGGCAGGCGCGTGCCGCACGCTCCCGGCCGCAGCTCCTGCAACCGCCCGGCGCCCGGCTCTCGGCGAGGCCCCGCCCCTCCCCGGGTCTCCCCTCCTATTGGCCCGTCCTCCTGCCAGTCAGGGGGAAGGCGCGGCGCTCGCCCCGCCCCCGCCCCGGGCCGAGGCCGGGAGCGGTTCGGCGGCAGCCAAAGGAGGTGCTGGGAGGCCTGAGCGTGCGCACTTGGCCGCGCCGCCGGCGCCGGGAACAGCTGGGGTCCCGCGGCTAAGCGCTCCGTGTCGCGCGGGGTCGTGGCGCCCATTGGGTCGGTGCGGCACCAGGGAGGAGTTTGCCGCCTCCAGTAAAGGCTAAAGGCCCCAGGAGGCTCATCCCTGCACTCACCTGGGACTGTGGCCATCCTAGGCCATCGGTGATCAGGGAAGACACAACTGCTGATTGTCCTGTATTCTCCCCTTTGTGCAGACGGAAATCTCAGGGTCACAGGTTAAAGGAAATGTTGAAAGTGACACAGCTAGCAAGTGGCAGAGCCAGGGGTCTTAACACTAGGCAAAAAATCACCCTGTCACCAAAAAATAGTGGAATGAATAATGTGATGTCCAGCGGAGGCTTGAAGGAAGGGTAGCATTTATCCAGGCAAAGGTCCATTCATTCAGTTCCTTTCCACAAATATTTACTGGGCACGTACTATGTACCAGGGAGCCATTAAGAATAGGGATACCACAGTGAACAGAAAGAAGGCCCCTGCCCTCCTGGAGCTTATATTCTTGCAAAGAAAAGGAAAGGAAGCACATTCAGGTAAGCAGCTTGATTGGAGGAAAATGTGGCATATTT
Organism: Ailuropoda melanoleuca; assembly: GCF_002007445.2. NCBI lineage: Eukaryota > Metazoa > Chordata > Mammalia > Carnivora > Ursidae > Ailuropoda > Ailuropoda melanoleuca. Next base: position 105,782,890 of record NC_048228.1, read on the forward strand.
GAGAATCTAAAGAAGAGGGAGCGTCTCTGGGCTACAGAGAGGGGAGGAGGAGAATAGGAAGGATGGGGATGGGCAGGTGGGCAGAGGCCAGGACGTGTAAGATCTGGAGGCTGTGGGAAAGACTTTGGAGTTGATCCTGAGACTGTCTCGCCAGGGAAGGTGGTCTGTGGGACCACTGTCGGATGTGCATATTTTAAATGTCCTGGTCTGCTGCTTCTGCCTCTCAGCAGAGAGGCACCGCATGGATGCTTCCCGGCTCAGGACCACCGAAAAGGCAAGTACCATCACTTTCTCCTCACTGGGGATGAGGAGGCCCTGGGGTCCAGAACACACAGGAAGCAGCAACATGGGAACCAAGAGTCCGGCTCTCTCCAGAGCAGCCTTCCAGGTACCGTGGGACCTGTGGTATGTGAGCCCAGGCTGCCAAGCAGCCGCGAGGCATGTTTCAGCTCAGCATGAGGACGGACGTTCTTATCAGACATGCTGCTCTCTGAGAAGTTGTGAGCCCCCATCCCGACAGGCCATCCACATTTGAGGGTCTTGGGGAAGGGGCTCCTGTCGCTTTCCAGATGGGGAGCAGAGCAGAGAACAGTTACTGCCTGCCAGCATGCCTCTGCTGGAGCCAGGTGTCGGGGGTGCAGCGGGGAGGGGCAGTGGGGGGGGCATCCCAGCTTGGCCACTTACTAGCTGGTGGCCTTAGGCAAGTTATTGACCCTTCGCTTTCCTCAGCTTCCTTATCTGTAAAATGGAGCTTGAAATAGTAACAACCTCATGGGTTCGGGTGGGGATTAAATGAGTTAGTGTATATGGATCTGTGTTACTTTCTGAAGGCTGCCATCAAACGTTACCACAGACCAGGAGGCTTAAAACAAGAGAAATGTGTGCTCTCATGATATTGTAGGTCACAAGTCCCAAGTCCAGCAACTGGCAGGGGCGTGTTCCCTCTAGAAGCTGAGGGGAGATTCTTTCCTGCCTCTCAGCTGCTGGGGGCTCCGGGCTCCTGGACTTGTGGCCACGTCACTCAGATCTCTGCCTCTGCCTCCCCGAGGCCCCCTCCTCTGTCTGCGCCTCCTCTTTTATTTATTTATCTATCGATTTATTGATTTATTTTAATTTTTATTTTTGAGAGAGAGAGAGAGAGAGAGCAACCTCATGAGTGGGGTGGGGGAGGACAGAGAGAGAGGCTGAGAGAGAATCCCAAGAAGGCTCCACCCCAGCTGGAGCCTGGCGCGGAGCTCAATCTCACAATCCTGGGATCGTGACCTGAGCTGAAATCGAGAGCTGGACGCCTCGCCAACGGAGCCCCCCAGGTGCCCCTACGCCCTCTCTTTTATAAAGACTCTGCTCTGTGGATTTAGGACCCACTGAGCTAATCCAAGATTATCTCACCTCAAGATCCTTAACGTAATCACATCTACAAAGACCTTTTTGCCAAATAAGACCACATTTACAGGTTCCAGAATGTTATTGTAAATCATAGAATAATTTAACTGCGATTGTGATCTTTCCTAAGGAGGGGGAAAAGGTACTAGGAGATCACATGTGGAACTTGGCTTGATCTGAGGGCCCGGCCTTCCCTGAGGAAGTCAGCCCTGAGTGTTAGCTAGCTGGACAAAGAGGAAGAGTGGATATTCCAGGGAGAGCAAGCAGTAGCGTGAAGGCCCTGAGTTTGGACCTAGTCTTCCAGCGGGAAGGAGGCCATCAAGGGTTCTTGAGGAAAGGCACGAGTGGGAGGATTGAAGGAGGTGTGGTCACGTGCAGAAGGGCCGGCGGCCCCACCAGCACCATTGGTGAGTCCACAGACATAGATGGGCAACCACTGCACAATGATACTTTGCCCGCGCAGCAGGGACATGGCCCAGAAACAGCCCAGTGGCTCATGGGTCAGTGGGAGAGACCACAGTGGATCATTACGATGGGGTAGTCCAGGCGATAGGAGTGTAGGGGAAAGAACTCCTAGGACCACTTCAGGGAGTCAGGAGAAGCTTCCTGGAGGAGGAGACACTTGCCCGGAAGTTAGACAAGTGGGGAGGAAACAGGCCTTCCAGGCAGTGGGAATAGCAGGTGCGGAGGGACCATGGAGGCATGAAGACTGAGACACAGATTTCAGGCCTGCTGCCCCGTGGAGAGCACACAAGATTAAGAGGCTGGCAAGGACCCTGAAAGCCCCACTGGGACTTTGGGTCATTAAGGAACTTGGAACAGGCCACTGGAACTGGTTGGCGGACTCTGGCATTTGCATGAAGGCTGGGTAGGAAGGTAGAGGTGAGGGAGGTTGAAGGCCAGAACCAGGGCAGTTTGAGCTATCATCCCAGGAGGACAAGTCAGGACCATCTAAGTAACACCCTCACCCCCAACTAGATGGTTGAAACAGATCCACCTTGTAAGACTTGGTTTCTGGATGGTGGGCCATGCTGAGGGAGGGGTAGTAATAAGAACGAGCTGGCCAAGCTTGCTCTGACAGGTACTGATGCCGGCATTCTGTGAGCATCAACCCGTTTAGTCCACACAGCAGCCCTAGGTACAGAGAGGTTAGGTAACTTGCCCAAGAGCTCACAGCCAATAGAGCCAGAATGCGGAGCACTGGCAGCCTGGCTCTGGGGATAGAGAAACCATCACGTTGTTAATAACGACTCACATTTACTGAGCACGCACTGTGCCAGGCACTGTCTGAGCTTCATACGAATTAATGCATTTTAATCCCTCCTTATCCTTAGACACTGAGAAATGTTCAGGTTCAACAACTTACCTAAGGTCCCCAGCTGGTAAGTGGCTGAGTCGGGACTGGCACCAGCCCGCCGGGCTCCCACACTGACAGACGCCACCGCGGCACTCTGCATGTCCTAAGTAGCAGAAAACCACCCTGCTGCTGGGGAGATGCTCAGGAAAGCTCTGGGCGGCCCCCCGAGACCTAGGGGCACAGAAGAACCAGTGCTGGGGGAGGGGTGGGGAGCACCAGGCTCTGCTGCGGTCTCGGCCACAACTTAGCTGTGTCCCTGGGACAAGTCCCTCAATGCTCTGAGCCTCGCTCTCCTCCCCGTCCAGCAGAAACGGTGCCGCCCCCAACACCTGCCAGACACTCTGGGATGTGAGTCCTGGTTCCACCATTTGCTCCCACCGTCACCGTCTGAGTGATGAGAAGAACAGAACCTGCTTCACGGGCAGGCTAGGCCGTGGAAACAGGATCACAGTTGTGACCCATCTAAAGCAGCTGGGCCATTAATGTGCACAGTGGGTGAACACTGCTGGTGTGCATAGCAGAAAAGCCCACCTCCCTCCATCCCTGTAAGCACTGCTATTCTCCTGTTCTGGGTGAGACAACGGAGACTCAGACAAAAGGATCTGGAAACTCCAGCCGGGTCTCCTACCCCAAGCCCGCGCTGCCAACGGCCCACTTTGAGATCCTAAAGGATCCTGATTGGAATTACGCTGTGTTAAACAGCTGCATGATTCCATTTATAGAGCGCTATCAAAATGGCAGAATTCTAGAAAGAGAGGACTGATTCATGGTAACAGGAGTTGGGGAGAGGGAGGGAGGGGGCTGTGGCTGTCAAGGGGTAGCAGGAAGGGTCCTCGTGTGTAACGGGTCTGTGTCCTGCCTGGGGCGGTGCACACAGCAGTCCGCGCATGTGATAAGATTGCGTGTAACTAAGTGCACACACACGCAGGAGTTCAGGTAAACCCACGGGAATCTGAAGAAGGCGGGTGGATGGTATCGATGTTAGTTGTCCGGTTTGTGACATTGTACTATAGGTTTGCAAGGTGTTACCTTTGGGGGAAACCAGGTGGAGGGTGTCCTGGCTCTTGATTGTTACTTAAAACTGCCTGTGAGTGTCCAATAATCTCAATACAAAAGGTTTTTAGAGACAATGATGACTGTGAAGGTAGCTGAGCTGCCCCAGGCTCCTGCGCGGGACAGGGCTGATCTTCGGGGCAGGGGGATGGGCACCAAGGGCCTGTAGATCTTCCCCCAGAAACTAGGTGGAGGGGCGCCTGGGTGGCACAGCGGTTAAGCTTCTGCCTTCGGCTCAGGGCGTGATCCCGGCATTATGGGATCGAGCCCCACCAGGCTCCTCTGCTATGAGCCTGCTTCTTCCTCTCCCATTCCCCCTGCTTGTGTTCCCTCTCTCGCTGGCTGTCTCTATCTCTGTCAAATAAATAAATAAATAAAAATCTTTAAAAAAAAAAAAAAAAGAAAAGAAACTAGGTGGAGCAGCCATGAGGGGTGGGAGGCAGGCAGAATACCCAAGTTCTCCACCACTGTCCCTGCAGGGGAGTCTGGCCTCCTGGGACACAGGGTCCCCATGCCAGGACACGCTCTTTCTTCTCCCCTCCACCTTGCAATGAAAACAGCTTTCTGTGGGCTATTTCTGGTTCTATGAATAATACATGCCTATTGTAACAAATTCAGACAGTATAAGCAGATATAAAGAAGATGTCCTTGAATCGTGCCACACCAGGGTGACCCCCATGAGCATTGGGGTGATCAGGGCTCGGTGGCTCTCCTCATTTACATGAATGGGCATAATTGAAACACGATGTTTTTATTATGGATGCTTCCCCCTCCCCATTCCAATACCACATCCCCCATCAGGTAGCCCATGATAACAAACTATTTTTTTTAAGATTTTATTTATTTATTTGACAGAGAGATACAGCCAGCGGGAGAGGGAACACAAGCAGGGGGAGTGGGAGAGGAAGAAGCGGGCTCCTAGTGGAGGAGCCTGATGTGGGGCTCGATCCCAGGACTCTGGGATCACGCCCTGAGCCGAAGGCAGACGCTTAACGACTGCATCACCCAGGCGCCCCGAAACTCTATTGTCTTGGTTCACATTTTTCTCTCTAGACATATGTAAGTATATACTATATACGCACACCCATACAGGGGTTTGGGGGTCATTATTTTACAAAATGAATCCATCATAATCACATTTATGTGCTTCTTACTCTTCACACTCGCCAACACCTGCTAGAATCCCCACCAGCATCTAGAGGGAACTAGCTTCATTCTTTGAAAGACTGATGACACCCCACGATGTGGGCATCCCCTTCCCCCTCGCCAGCTGAGAACCATGGGCAGTAAATATCCTAGCCAGTATCAGTATTTTGATTTCCACAGATGAATTGCCAGGAGGGGCGTTGCTGGTTCAAAGGCATAAACTTTTATTTTAATCAATGCTGACGGATTACCTTCCCAGGGTTCTGTGACCCGTCACCCTTCTGCCCCAATGCACGAATTTCCCATCATCGGCCAAAGCGAGGGCACTGGGGACATTGCTGCCCTGATGGGTACAGAGTGATCCGTCCTTGTGATTTTAGAATGTGTCTCCCTGCCTGCCGGGGAACGGGGGAGAACTTGAATATATATGTGCCTTAGATGCACTCTTTTGAGAATTGTCTTCATACCCTTTGTCCATTTGTAGTTGGGGCTTTTTCTTTTGTCTGTTTTTTGGGGGGCGTTTCCAGTTTGTTTGTTTTTTTTAATTTATTGAAGTATATTTGACATACACTGTCCTGTTAGTGTCTGGTGTATAACGTAGCGATTGGGCAATTCTGTGCATTCGTCGGTGCTAGCCACCACGAGTGTAGTCTCCGTGCAACAGTATCACAGGACCACTGACTATGTTCCCTGTGCTGTACTTTACATCCTCACAACTCATTTATTTTCTATCTGGAAGCTTGTATCTCTTACTCCTCTCACCTGTTTCTCCCATCGCCCCCCTCCCTCCCCTCTGGAAATTGTATTTATAAAACCATATCTCTCATTAGGATTGTTCTCCATACTTATGAGTCGGCTTTCTTTTGTCCATTTTTAAGTGTTCACAGCAGAGCAGACACTGCTCATTCTCGGGGTTCAAGCACTTTTTCCAGATCTTGCATTTCCCTCCTGATTTAGCTCGGGGCGCCTTTCGCTACACAACAACCTCACTGTATAGTCAAATATGTAGATAGAGCCGTCACTTTCTTTCCCTTTTCAATATAGCTTCTGAGTTTCATTCTTGGTGAGATGGTCTCCATGGCATCTAGACAGTACATGTAGCCTAGATTTTCCTATAAGTACAGGAAAACTCAGACAGCTGCTATGAATGTTTATTCCCCGTGCAAAAAATAAAAACGTGATCTGGCTAGCAAATGTGACCTTATAAAATACGTTTAAATGGAGAAATTTCCAATTATTAAAAAATATTTTTAGTAGAAAATATTTCAAGAATGCCAAGTAATATATATAACCATATGTATTTTCCAAAGCCTAGGAAGGGGGTTTCCAAAAATGTCAGTTGCATTTCTATACTGCCTCAAAAAAAAAAAAAAAAAAAAAGGCACACACACATACAAAAGAAAAAACACAGTGAAATTATACCTACACGAGATCCCCATTAGAGACCTGTGAGAGCTAGTTCCCCTTACACAGTAAGAAATGTTAGGGGCCCTTTTTGAGGACAGGGGCTGAACAGAGGACAGGATTCCATCAGTAATCAGTAATGATGGGAACTTGTGTTGCCATCAGATTCATTGCTTCAAGACTTTGCTGTGTGTGTTTATCTTTTTCCTAATTTCCTATGCATGGTACCATACCTATATATATTCTCCCACATTTTCCTTTTTATTTCACATGGAGTTTTTAAAATTCATCCATTTTGATACATGTGGTTGAACTGGGAATAGACATTCTGGCAATGTTTTTAAAAAAATTTAAACAGTACAACCACAGACATTTGCGTTCAAATCTTCTGATGCACATAGATGAGAGGTTTCTCCATCAAGGTTTTTCAACAGCAGAAGTAGGATAATCCTTTGGCGAGGGGCTGTCCCTGGCCTCCACCTGCTAGATGCCATTAGCACCCTCCTCCTAGACGTGGCAACGAATTTTCTCCAGATGTGCCAAATGTCCCCCGAGAAGGGAAAATCGCCCCTGGTTGAGAACCACTGTTCTAGAGTTTACACCATAGGATGGGTAGTACTACAGCATGGGGCGGAACGTCTCCAAATTTATAAGACACTACCACATAGTTGTCCAAAATGTTTGTGCTAATTTATTATCTAACCAACACTCTGTAAGAAATCCACATCCTCAGCATCTTTGCCAACCTACAGTCTTAGCTGGACGTGAGGTTATTGCCAGCTCCGGGATAGTGAACTAGTGTCTTGGAGCAATTTAATTGTGAATTTCTCTGACAGAGGCTCATTGTTTGTTTTTGGCTTTTCATACGTTCTCTCCATGAGCACGCCTTTTCGTGTATCCTGTCTGTTTTGGTGACGGGGGTGTTGTATTTTTCTTATTGCTTCGCAGGGATTCTTTATATTTTCAGGATACCAGTGTTTTGTTGGGCGTATGTTTTCGCACATACCTCCTTTTGGGTCAGGGCTTGCCATTCTTTATCATTGTTTCCTTAGGGTGAATAGAAATGTTAATTTTAACATAATCCGCCTTTTTAATATTTTCCTTTATGATTTGTGCTTTTTAGTGTTTTAAGAAATTCTTCCCTATCTAGAGTCCTTAAGAAGATTTCTGTCATATTCCCTTCTAAGTGTTTTCAAGTTTTACTTTTTGGTTTTGAGACTAATGCCCCTGTAGTTGAGCTTTATGTACAGCGAGGGCAAGAGGTCCTGTTTCGTTTTTTCCCCTCCGGGAATAGTCAGTTGTCCAAGTATTGCTTATTTGAAATCCCGTCCTTTCTCGTGGAGAGCAGCAGTATGGGACTGTGACACATATCAGGCATCCAGGCATTCATGGTCTGCTTATTGTGTTCCTTGGTTTGTTTGTCTCCGTGTCAATGTCGCGCTGTCATAACTATGTCAGCGTTAGAGTGAGTGTTGATATTTGCCCAACCAAGCCCTCCCAGGTTGTTCAACTTCTTTAGGAACATTGGAGCTATCATCAGCCTTTGGCCATTCCATATACATTCTGGTATTAGAAAGGTGCATTTTGCAAAGGACCTTATTGGGATTTTGATCAGAACTGCATTAAATCTATTGCACTGTTTGGAGAGATATGACATCTTCTATCCAGTCCTCCCACTGATGAATCCCTCTATGCACATAGGTCTTGTTAAACATCTTTCAGTAGAGAAGATTTTCTGTATAAAGGTCTTGTCTATCTGTCAGCAGATGTATTTCTCACTTTATTTTGCTGCCATAAATGGTATCTTTATTAAAACTATAACTGTTCTTTATCTGATTGGTGGAAGATTCTGTACACATTCATTAAATAAAGCTAATTAGGGGGTGCTTGGGTGGCTCAGTTGGTTAAGCATCTGCCTTTGGTTCAGGTCATGATCCCGGGGTCCTGGGATTGAGCCCCGAGTCAGGCTCCCTGCTTAGTGGGGATCCTGCTTCTCCCTCTCCCTCTGCCTCTCCCCCTGCTTGTGCACGCATTCTCTCTCTCAAATAAATAAATAAAATCTTTTTTAAAAATTTAAATTAATAAATAAAGTAATTAGTTGTGTTGTTCAAGTCTTCTCTATCCTGACCAGCTTTTTTTTTTTTTTTTTTTTACAATTTTGCCTACAAATTATAAGAGGTATGTTGACACTTCACACTCATTAGGCTGGCTGCTATCCAAAAAAATAAGTGTCAGCGAGGGTGTGGAGAAATTGGAGCACTCATGCACTGCTGGCACAATTATAAAATGGTGCGGCCACTGTGGAAAATGGTGTGGGGATTCCTCAAAAACTGCAACAGAGAATCACCGTAAGATGCAGCGATAACACTTCTGAGTCCGCACTGGAAGAAGTGAGAGCAGGGCTTGCACAGATTTTCATACACTCATGTGCACAGCAGCACTAGCCACGGCAGCCAAGTGGCACAAGCAGCCCACGTGCCCATCAATAGAGGAACAGATAAATTGTGTGTGATTCACACACACACACACAGAAGAATACTCGCTCTTTTTTTTTTAAAGATTTTATTTATTTATTTATTTGACAGAGATAGAGACAGCCAGCGAGAGAGGGAACACAAGCAGGGGGAGTGGGAGAGGAAGAAGCAGGCTCCCAGCGGAGGAGCCCGACGTGGGGCTCGACGTGGGGCTCGACGTGGGGCTCGGTCCCACAATGCCGGGATCACACCCTGAGCCGAAGGCAGATGCTCAACCGCTGTGCCACCCAGGTGCCCCGAAGAATACTCACTCTTAACAAGGAAGGAAATCCAGACACCTGTCACCACATGCTGAGTGAGAGAGGCCACTCCCGAGAGGACACGGCATGGCTCCACTCCCGTGAGGGAGGTCCTAAAGCAGCCAGATTCACAGAGACAGAAGGTAGGATGGGGGGGGGTGCCAGGGGCTGGGGAGAGTGGAAAATGGGGAGTTAGCGTTTCATGGGGACAGGGTGTCAGTTTGGGAAGAAAACTCTGGAGACGGGAGGTGGTGATGGTCGCACAGCAGTGTGAATGTGCTTCATGCCACCGAACTGTCCATTTCACATGGCGAAGGTGGTAAACTTGACAAGATGCATATTTTATCACAACAAACAAAAAGTTGGAGAGAGGTGCGTCGAGATCCCCACTGAGACGCGGATTTGTCGGCTTCTCCTTCTGGGGCTCTGTCTTCACTTCACATGAAACACATGCATTCTAGAATCGTGGCCTCTTCCTGGTGGATTTATTATCTGGTAGCAATCTTCTTTATGCTAATGATGATTTTTTTAAAGATTTATTTATTCATTTTAGAGAGAGAGAGGGAGAGAGTCTGAAGCAGACTCCGCACTGAAGTGGAGCCCGACCCAGGGCTCGATCTCACAACCTGAGATCACAACCTGAGATCACAACCTGAGCCTGAGCCTAAACCAAGAGTCAGAGACGCAACTGACTGAGCCCCCCAGGCGCTCCCCACCCCCATGATGATTTGATCTGTTATTTTGTCCAATATTAAAGCTACTGCAGCTTTCTGTTGCTTCGTACACTCTCGTCCAGCCCTTGACTTCCCACCCTCCTGTGTCTTCCTCAGACTTGAGGTGCCTTCCGGGCACCCATGGTTGGGTTTTGTACTGTTGCCCACACGACACACTGTGACCCAGCCCGCCGGCTTGTTTGTCTATGCAGCCTGCGACTACCCATATCTTTGGAGCTATTTCTACCCATCTGATTTTGTATTTTTACTTCTCTTTGCTTCTCTTTGCTTCTCTTTTTTCTCCATTTTTGTTCTTCGTTTGGATTGTTTGAGCTTTTGCTCTTATTCCATTTTCCTCTGTTTGAAAGCTATATAGTCTATTTCCATATTTTCAGTGCTTAACCTAGTGATTTTACCATATTTATTTTTTTTAATATTGATTGATTGATTTAAGAGAGAGCACAAAAGCAAGAGGGGCAGAGGGAGAGGGAGAGAGAATCCCAAGCAGACTCCCCACTGAGTACGGAACCCAATGCAGGGTTCAGTCTCAAGACCCCGAGGTCGTGACCTTTGCTGAGATGAAGAGTTGTATACTCAGCTGACCGCGCCTCCCAGGCTCCCCTACCATATTTATTTTATAAAGCTTTAATTAATATCTCAGCCATCACCTCAAACAATAAATGGTTTGACTTCCATCACTACTCTCCCAGGTTACAAGGTATCTGTTCAGTATTGTGGTTCTAGCTTCCGGTTTTTTTAACCCTGTAACGTAAACATCACCAATTTTATAGACACAGTATGTGCTATTCAGTTTTAAATATTTTGTCTCCAATCCCTTGATTTCTTCTTTGACTGATATCTTAATTAGAAACGTGTCGCTTAATTTCCTAATATTTGGGGGATTTTCTGGACATCTTATTGTTACTAAATTATAATTTCACACTTCTGTCATCAAAGAACGGGGTTCTGTATGGTTTGAGTTGTTTTCAATTTGAGACGTATTTTATTGTCTGGCACATGGTCTATCTTGGTGAATTTTCCATTCGCACGTGAAAAGATGCAATTTCTGCTATTATTGGGGAGAGGATTCCATAATGTCAACTAGGTCAGGGTCATTGACGGGGCTTTTCAGATCTCCTCCTATGCCTACTGATTTTTATCTTCTTTTTCTCCCAATTACTGAGAGAGTGAGTGATGTCAAAAAATCTGCAAGTTTTATTACAAATTTGTCTGTTTCTCCTTTCAGTTCTGTCAGTTTTGATTCGTGTATTCTGAAGCTTTATTAATATAGATATACATATTTAAGATTGCCATGGCTTCTTCATGAGTTGGCCCTTCGCCTCCGTGACACAGCTCTGGCAATATTCCTTGCTGCGATCTCTGTTTTGTCTGATAGTCACGTAGCCCTGGGAAACCCCTTATCCTTAGGTCTTCCGTGGTCTGTTTTCCCACCCTTCTCCTGTCAGCCTCTCTTCCTTCATATTTAAAGAGAGTTTCTTGCAGCCAGCACTTCTTTAGGTCCTTGTACGTGCCCAGTCTGATAGTCTCTGCCTCTTCCATGGGGTAGTGAGTCCCTTTACCGTGACTGTAATTGTTCACAGGGTCTGGCTGAAGTTTGTCACCTTAGTACTTGCTTTTTATTTGCCTTACCTTTTTCATGTTTCTTCTTTTCCTTTCTTATTTCGAATTACATCTTTTTAGTACCCCCATTTTATATCTTCTATTAAATTAACAGCTGTACCGCTATTTTATTTTTTTACTGGTTGTTCTAGAATTTATAATGTGTGTCTTTTTTTATTAAGGATTTTACTTATTTGTCAGAGAGAGAGAAAGCGAACACAAGCAGGGGGAGTGGCCCTCAGAGGGACAAGCAGACTCCCTCCTCTGAGCCAGGAGCCAGATGCGGGACTCGATCCCAGGACCAGGATCATGACCCGAGCTGAAGGGAGAGCTTCACTGGCTGAGCCGCCCAGGCATCCCAGCAATGTCTATGCTTATCCCAGTTTCACTCAAATAACACAGACTCCCTCACATAGCCTTTCCTTTGTGCTATTTTCCTTCTATAGTTCTTACAATTCAAAAGTGCAGTATAATTACTTTTGCTTAAAACTGTCAATTATCGGGGCACCTGGGTGGCTCAGGGGGTGAAGTGTCTGCCTTTGGCACAGGTCATGATCCCAGGATCCTGGGATCAAATCCCGCATCGGGCTCCCTGCTCAGCAAGGAGCTTGCTTCTCCCTCTCCCCTCTGCAGTTCCCCCTGCTTGTGTTCCCTCCCTCTCTGTCAAATAAATAGATAAAATCTTTTTAAAAGCCTGTCAATTCTGTTTCTGTAACAATTTTATTGAGGTGCAGTCTAGAATGAACTGCATGTACACAGAATGCAGAGAAGCTTTGACACATGTATTCACCTGTGGAACCATCAAAGCCATCAAGATAACACATCCGTCCCTCTGAAAGTTGCTCGGAGCCCCTTGATGAGCCCTGCCCCACACCCAGCCCTGTTCCTGGCATCCTTCTGGACTTGTGTCATGAAACACAGTTATTTTGAGTTTCGTCCAGGTTCTTGCATGTGCCAGGAGTATGGCTTTATGGCTCAGGAGCTCCCCATTGCCTGGAAGGACTGCAGTTCGGTTCTCCAGTCTGGGGTTAAGGCCATTTGGGATGTTTCCGGTTTGGAGCTATTACAAATAAAGCTGTAGTAAATACGTCTGTAGAAGCCTTTGCGTGGACATATGCCCTCATTTCTTTTGGACACATAGCTAGGAATGTAATGTCCCGATCGTGTGGAAATGTATGTTGAACTTTATAAGAACGGACACATTGGTTTCTAAGGTGGTGCCGCCATTCTACATCCCCACCAGCAGTGTGGGGCCCCAGTCCCTCCACATCCTCACCACGACCTGCTGTGCTCTGTCTTTTTAAGTTTACACGTTCTCATGGGTGTGGAGTAGCCCTCACTGGACTTTTCATTTTTATTCTGGGCTCATATATGGTACAGAGTGATAGCCTTGGATCGGAGATGCTGTTCTCCAGAGAGCACTTACATTTGCTTCTTTTGAAAATTTTTTATTTAAATTCAAATTCATTAACATATACTGTATTACTGGTTCCAGCGGTAGAATTTAGTTGATTCATCAGTTTGCATTTGCTTCTTCTAGGCTCCAGGGGGCGCTACTAATCTGTAGCTTTTTTTTTTTTTAAATTATGTTTAGTTAGAGGTAATTAGGCTTTTTCTTTTTAAAGATTTTATTTATTTATTTGACAGAAAGAGAGACAGCCAGCGAGAGAGGGAACACAAGCAGGGTGAGTGGGAGAGTAAGAAGCAGGTTCCCAGCGGAGCAGGGAGCCCCATGAGATGCGGGACTCTATCCCAGGACCCTGGCATCTCGTCCTGAGCCAAAGGCAGGCGCTTGACGACTGAGCCACTCAGGTGCCCCTAATCTGTAGCTATTTTAACTTAGTTTGATGGGTGAGATTTTCCCCTGCCAGGGAGTGCAGACTTGATCCTCAGACACACATGGGAGCAACCTTCTGGCTACACATTCACGGGAGAGACTATTTATTTATATCACCTTTGGCTTTTCCACCAGAGGCAGCCGATGTGGACAGATTTGTTCATTGATCCACATGGCACCGGCCTGTGTTCCTCAAACTTGAAGCTCCTGTAGGTGTTTGTATCCAGTGGAGGCCAGACTTCTGGCTTCATACTCCGGTCTGGGCTGATTATTCCTCTTTTTGTGAGGAGGCGTGTGGTCCTTGGGTATTTCCCAGGATTTTCCTGTGAGTTCAGCAAGGCATTTTGGGAATGTTGGAGATAGTCCCCCATCTCAATATTTTCATTTGACAAGGTATTGCTGTTGAGGGCTTCGTATCTGAGCATGCTATTGGGATCCCAAAGTCTCCCAGTGTGATTTTTATTGTTTGCTTTATTAATTTAGGTCTTTGATCCATCCAGAGTTTACTTTTGTATTTGCTATTAGATTGGAGTCTATTCCCTTTTTAGCTGGCTAGCCAGTTATCAGCAGTATTGATTAATAGCAAACCTATATACATGCACGCCTACAGCATTTCACAGAACCTTCAAACACCCCTGTGATGCTATTAATACTAGCTCTATTCCATAGAGGAACAGAGAGCTTTCCAGACTTCTTAGTTGAAACCCTCGGTTGGTTAAAAAGAAAACATGGAAATGGAGTTGGGAGCTTTGGGGAGTAGGAAAAAAGCCAAATTATATCTTTACACAAGGATTGCTCGTTACCCTTGATACATGCAGAAGAACTCCGAAGCGGTAACTGGCGTATTTACTGAGTGCCTCCCTTGTACTTCAGGAGCACTAACTCTTCGATCCCACAACTGTGCCTAATAATAAGCACTATTATCACCCCCACTTAACCGATGTAGAGATTGAGGCCTAGAGAGATGAAGCAAGCAGCCCGAGGTCACCCAGCAGAGGCAGGCCGATGAACCCAGACCGCCTGGCTCTAGAAGCCGTGCCATCCCATAGGCAACCTCAAAATTACCCAGAGAATGTGTGAAGCCCCTGACCGCCTTCCTGTCACCTGCCACGGACGGGAAGGGAAAACGCGATCGTGGAAGTGTTGCCATTGGAAGGCGAGGTAGAGCTTGTGGCTATTTTTATATGTTTAGAATTATCTTTGAAATTATATTTGGAAAAAAAATGTTTAAGGTAAATGAGGCACCAATGGGTTAACACGTGGTTGGTTGGCTTCATTTGAAGCGCTAGGTTCCGGAAGAGGGGCTGCTCTGAATTTTCTAATTTCGCCATAGTGATAATGCGTTATGTATTCTGGTGTGATTTGAAAATATTAAAAGACATAATTCAAAGATGAGCCATCGCCGATTGGCTCTTCCCCGTCAACCAGGCGCACTTATTATATAACTGCGGCGCGGGCGGAGCGACAGGCTCAGCCAGAAGCGGGGGCGCCGGGAGAGGCTCGCCCTGCCCTCCGCCCCGCCCCCTCCCCCTTCTGGCCGCCCAGCCCCCGGCTTCCCGGAAAGCCCGGAGCTCCGGATATCCTGAGCGGCTGGGACCCCGGC
>NC_048228.1:105797832-105843608 GCF_002007445.2 Ailuropoda melanoleuca
CCGGGGCGGCGGCCCGGGCGGGCGGGCGACATGCAGCGGGACAGCGGCCAGGCTGCGGGTCAGTGGCTGAACTTGCGCCCCTCCCCGTCGCGCGCGCCCCGCTGCCCGGGAGTGCGGAGGTCGTCCCCGGGACGGGGTGGGCGCGCTCCGGTGCAGCCAGCCCCGCGGCTCTGGTGTCCACGCCCGGCGGGCCCAGGCCCTGGAACGTCACCCGGCCTGCGCCCCTCCCGGTCCTCTCCCCGCGCGTCCCGGGGCACAGGTGCCCGCCCCGACTTCCCGCCGCCTGGCTGCGGTGCTGTCTGCGGCCGCCAGTGCCGAAGCCGGTGCGGCCCGGGCTGCAGGGCTGGCCTGCGATCCGGGCCGCCGCTCACGGTCCAGGGCGCTGCTTGGGGCACAGGGGCGCGCGCAGTCAGCGGACGACTCTGCTGTTGAGAGCGGTTGCGTCATGGGGCCCTCGGCCAGGCTAAGGCTCTGACTCAGCGAACCTGTGCTCACCTGTCCGATATAATGCCCCCAGCGACCTGGGGGCGGGCATTGTCACATCTCCACAGTGAGAAACCTAAGGCGTTCAGTAACCTGATCTGGGCCCCGCGGGTCTTCAGGGCGTAACCAGGATTGGAACCCAGTTCTGCGGGTGCCAGATGTTCCTGCCAAGTGCGCAGGTGTCAAAAGCGATGCTGGAAAGGTTCAGGTCTTTGTCCAGAGCCTTCCCTTTCGCAGAAAATCCCATTTTCTAACCTCATAGGAGAATTAAGTGAAAATGATTTAATTTGCTCCTGGCTTCTGGCACTGGAGGGCAAGAGGCATTCGAGCCTAAAGTTGAACTGGCAGAAGGTATTCTCACGTTCCAAAGCAGGCTTTGACTTAGAATAGGAGCAGTTCTTGGCTATTGCCTCCTTCCTGAGTGCCAGGCTCTGTAACAACAGCTTCAATCTTCACTGGCCCCTTTCCATTTTACAGGTGGGGAAACCAAGGTACTGAGCAATGATATGGCTGGTAGATGGCAGAGCCGGACATTCTAGCCAACTTATAGGTGTGAGCACTGCACTGTGCAGCCAGTGGGAGCCAGGGCTCCAGGGTAGGCACAGCTTGTCTCCGAACTGGAGATCATTAGGACATCATAGAGCATACCTGAGCTTCCATTTACTCATAATCAAAACGAGGGCAATCACCATGGCTCTTGTCCTCCAGGGAACGAAGACTCAGTGTTAATCAAGAGCTCTGTGTAGTCTGTGCTGTCGCCAGTGCTGTTTCTGCAGCCTCTGCCTGGGGCCTGGAACTCTGTCCGACCCTGGTACTTATGTCTGTCCCATTCTTATGTCTGTCCCCTGAATGAATAAATCATCCTACGGCTGACTCCCAAATGGGCCCCTCCCTGTTGCCGCTGTGCTGGGCCTTTGGAAGGAGGCCAAGGCCGGGGAGATTTGGGACTGGGCCCAGCAGGATGAGGGCATCTGAAGTCAGGCTGTACTGAATGCGAGAGGATTTCTGTTCATTAACAAGGTGGCTGGGAAGGTGGAAAGGACAGACAGCCCAAAATGGAGGGTCCCATCTGCCCCTACCCTGCTGTGGACATTCAGAAAGTTCACTGACGTCCCTGAACTTCCTTCTCCACCTGTGGATGTCACCATGGTGATGAGCCATGCTGAAGATTAAAACAAGATAATACACACGAAGGGTCTAGTGACCACCCATGTTGACTCTACCTTTCAGTGTCATTTAGATCAGTTGGATGCATGTGGGGCTGGAGAAGCACAAAGGCTCAGCCTCCTGGAGCCTCAAATGCTAGGCCAGGGCATCAGGACTTCATGCCGAAGTCAAGGGAGTCATAGAGGGATGTGAGCAGAGAGGGAGATGGTGGCACTGTCATCTCTGGGCCCAGAGGCAGAGATCTCCAGGAGGAAGCTGAGTCTTACATTGTTGGCAGGCATGAGATGGGTCCAGCCCCATGGAAGGGAATGTGCCAGCCAGGGTGTGTCTGGTCTATCTGGACCACAAATACACATGCCCTTTGACCCAGCAACCCAGTTCCTAGAGAGCCCCCCACATGCATGTGATGCCATGTTCAGAGACCAGGGATAACCTGCATGTGTTACCAGGGGCTGCTAAATGCACGGTGGCCCATCCACACTGGGAATATGATGCAGCCTTCCCAAAAACTGTGGCAGCTCTAAATGGCCAGCAGAAGGAGCTCCAAAGCACAGTCAACAACAGAAGCAAATCAAATTCAGTGCAACTAGTTTGCCATTGTGCAGGGGACCAAGTGTATGTAAATGTGCAGACTAGATCCGGAAGCGCATGTGACATGCCCCTCACCATGGTTGCCTCCAGAGAGGACCTGGGTGCTGCAGGATGAGAGAGGGGTGAGCTAGCTGTAGCTTTTACCATTACCCCATGAATACCCCCCTTGAATTCTAAGCCATACGCATGAGTTATGACTCGAAAATACTGTCTAAAACAAAACAAAACAAATCAAAAAAGAACAGTGAATGGATTACAAGGTCTTGGCCATGTGGCTACAGAAATGGGGACAGGCCAGGAAGGTTCTGGAATTCTGGGTTTGGTTATCGCTATTTGCCACCTTTGCTCTTCCTTGGAAGCTGAGAGGAAAGTCAGTGATTCCTTCCTGCCTTTCCTCATTCTCGGATGAGTCAGTGCCTGGAGCAGTTTGGCAGGGGGCATTTCCTGCATCATGGCTTGTTAATAAGCCAGGATACTGATGGGGTCACACTTGAGGACATACCTTGTGAGTTGTAACCTTCCTCTCAGCATGGGGAACCACAGCCAGGACAGGTAGAGGAGGAGGACAGACCACTGGGCTGGCAGCCAGGAGACCTGGGTTCAAGATTCCACTTGGCCTTTCCTACCTGGGTTTTTCTGGATGATCGCTCTGCTTCCCTGTACCTCAGTTTCCCCATCTACACATGGACCTGCATGTGTGTGTAGATAGGAGAAAGCACAGTCAGTCGCACGTGCACCTACTAGACCCGAGCTATGCAGTGTCCCATTCCCACCTCCCTCCCATCTGTAAAATGGGATCAGGGGATAACTTGGCTGCAGTTGACATTCCCGAGGGATACATTTCTGCTAATGCACCAATTTAAAATGCCACCAAAATAAGAGCCTACTAAGTGCCCTGTGCTGTACTTTACAAGTTTCAGTCTAATCCCCACCCCCCAGAACGTCAGCTCCAGGAGGACTGGATTTCTGTCTGTTGTGTGCGCTCATGTCCGTACACCTGACGTACAGCAGGCATCCTGTTGATCCCTGTTGTGTGACTGGCCTCTCAACACCTCCACGAGGCAGGCATGAATTCTGCCCCAGCATGTGCCACAGGAACTGCAGTCCCTGCGGGTGAAGCGTGTTGCTAATGACATGAAGCTCATCCATGGGAGTGGGGGTCTGACCCCAGATGGTCAGGGTCCAGAGCCCACGCTTTTAACAATGGTTAAATGGTTAATATGTTAAATTGCAACAGATGGTGGAATTTGGATATTTGGTTTTATAAACACAATTTTGTTTTTACATTTAACCATTTTTAAATGCTTAAATAGTTCAAAAGGCTGTGCCAGCTCCCTGGGGCCTCACTTGTTTCTATGCACCAGCTCCGCTATGTAGCTACCGTTTGTGCCCCAGAAAAGTGACCGCCAACTCTGGTTTCCAGAGTTCGCTGTCACTTGTGAGCATCTGAAAATGCACGCGTCACACTACAGAGTGCCTGTGCCAGACAGACCCAGAGGGTGGCGATGATTCAATACCTCGGACCTTATGGGGCCATTTCTTCCTGTTTCAGCACCTGCAGAACCCCTTCTCCCATCTCCAGATAAGACCGGCGGCCTGCCCCCAGGATGCTCCGTGATCCGCACCCACTGCCGGGACCCCACGTCTCTGCCCATGCAGCACGTCATGCTGGCCAACCAGGGTAACCCAAAGGAGCAGGACACAGAGGAGCCAAAGGCAAGTGCAATACCCAGGCCAGGCACGGAGCGCTGGGCCAGCATTGTTACCAGCTGCATGCTTAACATTTCCTGTGTTCTGAGCTCTGGACCGGGAACCCCTGTGCCTTGTCTCTGAACCCTCTCAACCTTGTGAGTTTGGTATATTTACCCCCACTTTTCAATGAGGATAGAATTAAGGCACAGAGAAGTCAAGGAACTTGCCCAGGATCACACAGTAAATGGCAGGGCAGGATTTAAGTTCAGAGTGCCTGGGCTCCCAAGCCCAGCCACTCCAGGAAACTCAGGGTTGCTGGTTAACATTCTGGGATTAGGCGAGCCATTCTTACATGGAGACAGCCTGATCTATTCTGAAGTCTAAATACAGATCATCTACCAAAAAGTTTGTTCCACAACAGGTGCACAATTATTTTTTTTTCTTTTTCCCTTATTATTGTAATAGTTCAAGTGAGAGATGACCAGGTCCGCTTAGAAACCCGAAAATAAAATAACCCTCTGTATGCATTAAGATGAGCCTCAGCTTCACATAACAGAAAATTCCCCAAGTAATAGTGATTTAGACAACATCGAAAGTATTTCTTTCTCATGGAAATGACATATAAAGGTAGGTGGTTTGGGGCACTATGGAGGTATCACACCCAACAAGAGCCCAGACTCTGTCCATCTCATTGCTCTATTATCCTTAGCATGCTGCCTCATAGTCCAAGGTGGCTGCTTGAGCACCAGCCTTCATGTCTGCATCCAGCCAGCATGGGGGAGAAAGAGGTGAAAAAGATGCCTTCCTTTTATGAAGATGTTCCAGAAGTTGCATACCATACTTCAGTTTTTCGCTATTGGCCAGATCTTAGTCACATGGCCCCAAATGGCTGCAAGGAAGGCTGAGAAATGTATTTATTCCAGGTGGCCATGGGCCCAACTAAAAATCAGGGTTCAATTTCTTTTTTTTTTTAAAGATTTTATTTATTTATTTGACAGAGATAGAGACAGCCAGCGAGAGAGGGAACACAAGCAGGGGGAGTGGGAGAGGAAGAAGCAGGCTCATAGCAGAGGAGCCTGATATGGGACTCGATCCCAGAACGCTGGGATCACGCCCTGAGCCGAAGGCAGACACTTAACCGCTGTGCCAACCAGGCGCCCCCAGGGTTCAATTTCTAATAAAGAAGGGTAGAATGGATGCTGGGGAGATGACTGGCAGTGTCTGCCACAGCCACAGAGAGATGTGTGAGGAGCTGAACTCAGGCTTGGTTCCCCTTTAAGCCACAGCTAAATCCCAATCATGGTGGCACTTTCTTGTGTATATCTTCTTCGTGTGACCGTCGCAACAAGCCAGCTCCACTTTCTGGGTGGATGTGCACTCAGAAGTCTAAGGACTTTCCAGAGGCAACAGGTGCAGAAGGCGGTGGAACAGGATTAGAACCCAAGAGGGCTGACCTCCATCCCAGTAACAGCCACCCCACAGGCTTCCTAGGCCCTGGCACCTGTCTGAGCCTGTATGGCCCTTACAGACAGTGAGGGAAGAGCTGGCACCTCCCCGCGCAGAGGAGGACACCGGGGCACAGAGGGGTTCGGTAATGTGCTGGAGGTTCCACAGCCAGTCTGTGAAGACGCTGGGATGCACACGGGGACCGTCATGCTCCTGAATCCATGCTCTGACCACCACCCTCTGTTGCTACACAGAGTCATCAATTCTCCCCGAGGCATCTGGTCTGCAAAGCTGGTTAAAGCCAAGATGAGAGATTAGCTAGGGGGTGTCTACTAGGCTTCCATTAGAAAAAAATAGAAAAGCACTTCTCTTGCAGTGTTAGTTTATTTCAGAAGTAAATGAACTAGAATTCTGACTTAAGAGGACCGTGATATCTAAATGCAGGGACCCAGGTTTTAACAGTTTAACCTTTCTCATCGTGTCTAGAACCATGTGATGCACGAACCATCTTGTAATAAACATCCTCACTTCAGGTGCGGCGGCGCAGTGGGGAGGGGGCTGGTGCTGCATGCCCTTTAACTAAGCCCCTACTGCCCTCGTGCAAATAGCCAGGACCCAGACTTTGCTGAGGAGTTGACTGTAAAACGCACAGAGGCCCAGAGTCTTTCCCTAAGCATGCTTATAAGTAAGCATCATCCGAGCTTTGGTCTGGTTCCCAAAAGAAGGACACGAAAAGTTGCATAAACTGAACTATTTTTCTCTTTGATGCTTGCTCAGTCTCCTTGTAGAATCCTGTTCATGAGCGTGTCCTTGAGGTCTTCCCTCCCTGGCCAGGAGAAGACGCATGTGCAGAGTCCCTGCTAGGTGCCCGGTCCTGTGCTAGCCCTTTACAAACACTAGTTCGCTGGCCCAGTGCTGCCTTTTGCATCATACGTAGGAGCTGCAGGGGTAAGGACGGCTCTCAGACCCATGGCGCATCAGAGCTGGTGAGGGGTTGGGGAGCCATGTCTGTCACTCCAGCCCCTTGTACCTCCCACTCCACCTTGCTGACAAGAAAATTCTGTCTATTGAACCAAATATCCAAAATTCACCATCTGTTGCAATTTGAATATGAAAGGTCTGTGCTGGTCAAGAATCGTCTCAGAAAGGATTTCACCCCCTTGGATTTTGCCAATCAAAACGGCAAAATTGACCCTCTGCTCTGCTGAAAGTGGGCTTTCTGCTCCACTGCCAACCACACTGTTTTCTTCGCTCTTGTCTTGCTCACTGTGTTCTGTGCTGCCTTTTCTTTTTTAATGGATGTCCTCAAGTGTGTGGGAATGTTCTCCACGCAGTAGCACCCTGTGGTAATGACCAGCTCACGGTGTACGTGGCTCTATTTAGGGCAGAGTCAATTAAGTGCAAATCCTGTGTGAGAGATGGAGGAAGAACAAAAGACTGCAGAGAAACATATCCCAAGTGCCTCTGTCTCCATGACTATAGTTTGTGGGCAAACTAAGAAAACATTCAGGACAGATTTTCTTGTAATAAAGAAGCTGAAACAAAGGGCCAGCGACAGCAGTAAAATGATAAACAAGCACACTTATTTTGACTTTTGATTTATAATCCGAGGAGATAGAGAAGTACAATAAAATACGTGGAAATATTTCCTCTAATTGGAAACAAACGACTTCCCCTCTGTGCTACAGCAGGAGAGCTGAGCAGGGAGAGGGAAGGGCGCAGCTCTGGCTGTGATGCAGGGCAGAGGTCACCTTGCCCATGTCCCACTTGACCCCAGGCAGCTATGGGGTCTCCCTCAGGAGGCACAGCTCCAGCAGAAGCCATGGCGTGCTCCTGGCTCTCGGCTGGGCTCAGCCACTCAGTGGCCAATCACACCATCTTTGAGTGTCTTCCTGTGGCATGGGATGATGATCATATTTGCTTTCACTGGGGAACGTGAGGCTCACATTCAGGAACACGGGTGTTGGGAAGCCCTTGGTGAACTCCACTGTTCAAAAGTGTTCACTACGAGGAATCAAAGCTGACCACAGTTCCTGGGAGCTCTCCAGGGTCCTGAAAGAATTGTCCTTCACTTCCAGATTCCAGGGATCTGCATAGTCTGTGCATCAGAAGGGAGTGAGAGACAGTGTCATTATTGTGCACCTACTGCATGCCTGGCACCTTGCTAGGTGCTCTGCGGCTCTATCTCATTACCACACATGCTTGCTAGCCTGGCTCTTTGCCTCTTCCTGGCCTAAGCTCTGCCCTCCCGCTCCTTAAGCCCCCCGATGCCAATTGCTGCCCTGACCTCTGTCCTTCAGTCCCCAGCACGTCTGACCTGGCTGTGGCAGTGCCGAATCATCACCCAGGCAGCCAGCTGAACCACTGACCAGCTTTGTATCCCCTGGCTCCGGGAAGGCCGAAATGCGCATGTCTGGGAGGAAGTTTTGAACAGGAAAGCTGGAACAGTTGAAACAGGGGTTTACAAGGGCACATTCTGAGTTCTCTCTACCATTCTGGGCACATGCCTGTGTTTTGTTTAGGAAACTTGGAATCTGAGCCCTGAATGCAAGGACACCCAGGCTGTCATTCTGTAACCCCTACCCCTTGTAATGAGTTGTTGCAATTATTTATATACAACTCAGCCTCCAGCACTGGGCTGTGAGCTGCTTGAGGGCAGGGCCTGTGTCCTACTCAGCCATCTAGACTCCGAGCAGGCACAGAGCCCTGGTGATAGCAAGGGCTCAGGCACTGTCAATGGATCCAACACGCACAATGAATGAAGAGTAAGTCTGCAGCTTGGGTCTCTCTCCCAAGACTGGCTTCAGTGGAAGAGAGTTCAATCCTAGTGGCCTGCACTGAGTGAGCATTTCCTGGGTACCTGGCCCTGTTTTAAGAGCTACGTGAATATTAACACATTTAGTCCTTACCACAGAGCACAGGTAAGGACTGTCATGATCTCCATTTTACAAGTGGGGAAACTGAGGCACAGGGATGTTCCTAACTTGTCTAAGGCCAAACAGCAGGTAAGTGGCAGAGCTGAGATGTGAACCGGGCTGGGCTTCAGTCAAGTTCAAGTGTTAACCTTCTGCCCCCTGCCCACCTGTCGCCCCAGTGCCGAGGTTTGGTCCCAACCCCCTGTGAAACTAGTCACCTAAACCTTGGGTTGCTTTCTTGATCACACCCGATGAGCATTCTGCAGCTTGGATGAGAAGGAACATCCCAACTCCCACACCTGCTGGGGACTGGGGCAGTGATCACATCTCCGTGCCTCGTTCCCCTCATGATCAGGGGATGATCTCTACTCTGCAGAGTTGCTAGGAGGTGAGAGGCCACGTGGACAGAGAGGACACTTTAGTGTCCTGTCATTACTGATGTAAACTGTGATGGGAATATGGTAAATCATGACTGATGGTCTCAAGGTTTTCCTATCTGCTATTTCTGTTTCAGAAAAGGAAAGGGGGCTGGCCCAAAGGCAAGAAAAGGAAACCCCCGAGGGATATTTCTGTTCCCCGCGCTCCTGTGACAGGGTAAGATGGGGCACACTACCTGATGGGGTACTAAGACAGTGGCCATGTGTGCAGGGCGTGGCCATGACCCTATCTCAGCCTTGATTTATTTTCTGCCAGGGGCCTCACATCATAGGGAGGGGATGTGAGTTGTTAGTTCTTTAAGCTGTAATAAGGTTCTGACGCTCAAAGGTGAGGACAGAAGAACTGTGTGTGGGTCACAGACCAGAAGGGGGTGGCTTTGGGGCCCACAGATCTGGTTTCCCTTCCAAGCTTGCAGATGTGGGTGCTCTGGAATGAGCTAGTTAACCTCCATCAAGGCTCAAGATGCCCCTCCCAGTGCCCCCAAACCTTGTCCCTTGTCTCCTGGCATCTTGGGCTGCAGAAAACAGGTCCCATGACAGTCACTGCTCTGCAGGTCACCCTGCTATTCTTTATCCCCATGTTTCCCAGGGTGAAGGCCTTCTTCTCCATCTCCTGTAACCCTGTGGACAGGTGGTATTACGTATGTCCATTCCACAGAGGGGGAAACCGAGGCTCAGACTTGCCGCCCACTCTTGGCATGCCTCGTGCCCCGGCCTTGGGGAGCCTCCTCTGGCTCCTCTCTCTTTCATGAGTCTCTGGATAAATCAGCCATTCGAGTATTTCTCCCTCTTGAACTAAGCTCCATTCACTGGTTAGATTGAAATATGGGCAAATCCATGATTGCTTATGTTTATAAAAACCAGGAAGTGGAAATCGCTCCCCTGGGCCCGCTGCCCCTCCCCGCCCCCTGCGGTCGGTCACTCAAGCTGCTGTTTGTTCCGTTCCGGCCCAGGTACGTGATCTTTCTAAACGAGCAGAGGAGCCAGCTGAGGGCCAGGCACCCAGATCTGCCTTTTACGGAAATCACAAAGATCTTGGCAGCGCAGTGGGCTCAGCTGTCTCAAGAGAAAAAGCAAGTAAGTCCTTTTCTGCGTAGAACGAGGAGAAAGTGGCCCCCTCTGCCAACAGCCTCCATTCGGGGCTGTTCCCCTCCCCCAGCCCATCTTTTCACACAGGAGCCACAGGGAACCTTCTGGAAAGCAGGCATGAATTGCCTCTCACCCCACCCCTTAAAAGAAATGCTGGTTCTCCCTTGCTTTTGGCTCCCACCATTTAGCAAACTGGGTTAAGCAGAACCACTAATCCACGAAACATAGGTAACTTGTCAAATAAGTTTAGGAAATTCTGTAGTAAGTCATGTGAAATAGGCTTTTCCCTCTGTAGAATGTTTTGGGAGCATTTAATAGGCTTCTGTTCCCTTAAAAAGTATTTCAGTTGAGGCCACGCTCTCGCGGAGGGAGGCATGGAGGGAGAGACGGAGGAAAGCACTTTGAGGACATGAAAGTCTCCGAGTCTCAGCTCTAAGGTCAGACATTTCTCAAACTAATTCTACATGGAATCCCTTTTCCAGCAAACACTTGTAATCTCCCCGGGAAGTATGTTCTGGGGGTCACAGGGGAGGAAACACCAGCTTGTGGGGTAGAGCCAGGGCATATGTGTCCACCATCAACTTCCACCACCCCCTCTTCTGTACTTGTCAGCCACACTGGTCAAGCCATGCCCCCTCCAACGTCACCTCCTACAAGAAGCCCTCCCAAACCCCCTCTAAGTAGGTCTGACCCGCAAAGCCCATACTTTTCCCAGAACAGCCTCTTGCCTTCAGAGTGTCATTTTTTGGGGTCAAATGCCATGACTCTGAGATAAACTTCTTCAAATCTCTGCACTTTCAGCTTGTCTTGGCCACAGAAAGCCCTTGGTTCAAATTAACTATTACAGAGAAGTCCTAATTTGGGGTGGGAGGTGTCAATATCACCCTTCTTCTTACAACCCAGCTTACAACCACTTGGGAAATAGATCCAGTGGCCAGACACTGGACAACCCCTAGCTGTCCTGGAGAGGACAGGCCCCTGACTATGGCCAAGAGGAGACAAGAGCCCTTGCTCTCCACCAGGGTCTCAGAGGAAGGGAGAGAGGGCGGGACTCCACCCAGCATCTCTGATTCTAGCCCTGGCTTAGCACTCAGAGAAGCCACTCCTGCTAGTGCAGGAGAGACCGGGCGGGGTAAGCCAGTGGGGCTCCCTCGGCACAGAAGGAAACATCAGGAGTGGGGAGGAAGTGTCCCCATCACACATGCTAACTTGTCAAATCAATCAAAGCAGAGCTACTGTGGTTACACCTGGGTGAGGATGATTAGGGTCGGTCTCCACCTGTTACAGTGACTTAAACCCCTAACATTCCAGGCTGAGCAGCTGAGCCAAAGCTACAATTTGCCATGCAAATTAGCAGGGTGCTGGCAAAGCCTAACACATCTCTGGTGGGACAGCCAGAAGCAGAGTCTCTGGTCCAAGGTTTTAGGGAGTCTCTGAGCTATTTTCATGATCTCAGAAATCCTTCACCCTCTCCCTGCTCCAGCTGCCATCCTTGGAGCTCCTCCAAAGCCTAGTTTTAAAAACCCTGCCTTACACAATCCTCAGCTGTCCCCTTGGTGGGACTCAGGTCCCTGCAAGAATGGGGCTCAGGCTGTGTGCCAACTGACAGGTAGAAAGAGGGTCCAGAAGCCTGAGGAAAGAGGGAGGCCATCTGAGAGACTGTCTGCTCCACACTTTAGAAGGACGAACCCAGCATATCAATGCTTTAAAATCATTTTAACTTAATAACGTGATTATTTATTTCAAATTACCGAGTGTCTAAAGTAAATAACCGCTGTGGATAGTCATTACCTGACAAGCGTTCTTCGGGCAAACTTTTGCCCTCCATACCACCCATGCTTTCCCCCTGCTGTCCCTGGGTTACACCAGCCTGGTGTGGCTGGAGATGAGTCAAGGTTCCCGCCTTCGGGAGCTCACAGTCAAGGGGGTCAGGACCTGAAGTGGACTCATACAATCCAGGGTGAGGATTGCCCGGGACCAAGGTCTGTTCCAGGACTGGCGTGCTCCAGCAGGTACCTGAGTGTGGTAGCGCACAGCCCAGCCTGATGGCATCAGAAAAAGATCCTTGAGGAGGTAAATAGATGCTCTATGATGGATCTTGTAGGAAAAGTATGATTTGGCCAGAGGAGGACAGGCGAGATGGGTGTTTCTGACGGAGAGAAAACAGTAGCCGAGGGGTAGCTTGGGGCTGGCTCTGATTTGTCCTTTATCACCAGTGCCCAGCCCGGCACGCTGCACAGGGTAAAGCACTGATTTTGCATGAGTGATGATTGACTAGAAGTGACATGTCCCTCGCAAGGGACCTGAGAGTGCTACCCTCCTCTGCGGTCACCAGATCACACGTGGCAGAAGGGTGAAAGCCGTGGGACGGGGAGAGGGACAGATTCCAATAGGTTGGAAGAAAACCTTCTGTGGGGTCAGCATCATTCAAACGAGGAATGAACTTGCTGGTAGGTAGTGAGGTCTCCATCCCAGGGGTGTGCAAGCAGAAGCTGGGTAGTAGCTTCTTGGGACCTTCCTAGAGAAGTCAAGGCAAATGGGATGAGGAGCCCCCCCCCCCCCCCCCGCAGATAAGGAGAGTCTGAGAATCACTGCGCTCCTTCTTCCAGAGGTATGTTTACCAGGCGGATGAGGACAAGCAACGCTACCTCCGTGAGCTGCAGGCCTACCAGAGCTCCCAGGCGTACCGGGCCTTCCTGCGGAGGCAAGCGGCACCCGAGGCACATGCACTNGGGCGGGGGGGCTGGACTAGCTCTCCGTGACACTCTGGGATGTTTGACAGCAGGAAGTGGGTTTGGAAAGCCCTTGGGGCTAGTCCCGGCCCCACCTGGTGTTCGCACCAGTCACTTTCAATTTAAAGGCCACATCCTCATATCTTTTGGAGACAAACCCTTTCTCCAATAGATGGATTGTGGTGGTCCCTGCCCAGCAAGACACCTGCCCTGGCTTTCTTCCCTCCTTCCACTCACCAGCCCCCTCCCCCACCAATGCTTCCTGGCATCACCACCCAAAAAACACCACTCACACCCAAATCCTTGCCTTGGGGTCCAGCTCTGGGGGGTCCCAGCTGAAGGAAGAGAAGGGAGCTCCATTTACTGAGTGTCCACTCACCGTGCCTTCACCGTGGAGGGCACCCCCCCATTCATTGTCTCTTCCTCCTCATTGGAAGTCATCACCAGTCTCCTCCCAGGGGTGCGTGCCCATGGGGCAGTGTTGGGAGTCCTCAACCGGCAGGAGTCCGGGAGCTCAGGTCTAGGGAGGTGAGCTCCTTACCAGTGGTTCGGGGTCCACCACCATCCACGGGGAGCGTTGTTCCCTGCGCTCTCTGTGGTCAGGGCTGAGCAGCGTCCCCAGGGCTTCCCCACAGAGCCCATCGGTCCCCCACGCTGCTGCTTCTCACTCCCACCCGAGCTCTCTCCTCTGCTCAGGGTGTGGGCTCACGAGTCCAAGTGCCCGGTTCAGATCCCAGCTCTGCCATGCGCTGGCTCTGTGACTTAGCACAAACGCTAAAGCAGTTGGTGCCTCACTGTCTTCATACGAAAATAGGGCTGTAATCGGTCCTTCTGAGCAGGGCTTGGTGCAGAGCAGAGGACTTAAATCACAGGGAGCAGCACGTGGCAAGAGTTCAGGAGGCATTCACACTGGGTCCCCCCTCTCTTGCTCTGCAGCAAAGGCACCCCGTCTCAGCTTCATCCAGAGTAGGGATTAGCAAGCTGCTCTAAAGGGTTAGACTGTAAGTATTTTACATTTTGTGGGCCCTGTGGTCTCTGTCACAACCGCTCAACTCTGTGGTTGAAGTAGGAAAGTGTGTATTGTGTGCCATAGACGGTGTGTATTGTGTGCCAATAAAACTTTATTTATAAAAATAAGCAGAAAACCAAGTTGGTCCCCAGGCCTCTCCACTCCGGCACATCGTACGTCCTGGGTTTCCACCTCACGTTTGTTTTTAATCAAGCACTGGCAGATAACAAACCATCGATCTGAAAACCCCTGATCTAGCCTGTAACTGTGAGCAGACACGCTCAACCCCCTGAGCATAGTGGGGCCTCCGGTCCTCGTCACGAACGTCGGAGCTAAGGAAACTGTGTCCTGAGACCCTTGGCCAAGGGTCCACTGAGAGCAGCTGTCATTCCCTGCGGGTGTTTTCCTCCCTGAAGATGCCACTGGTCCGACTTAGCAGAGAACACCTCATCTTATTTAAATCTTCAGTCTCGCGGGAACCCCGCGGCGTGCTAACGGTTGTGGCTGTTCGGAGACTGTCCCCGCACGAAAAGCTGCAACAAAGAAAGTCCATTCCAAGAGAGCGTGGTCTGTAAACCAATAAGCTACGTTACTGCCTGATGTAAAACGTGGCAGTGGCTTAGAGCTTATCATATAAAAATCTATTAATTACAATAAATAATTTTTTTAACATCACCTAGAATCCGCCATGCTAATCAAAAGAATGAACTCTTTTCATTTCTCCTTGTTTCTGGCTCATCGTTCCATACCTGGCCAGGTGCTCCTTCACTGAAGTCAGGGTAGCCTCGTGGGTTTTAGAGTCAGGGTAGCCTCAGCGTGGCCTGAAGCCAAGCGCTGGTCCTGCAGCAGGAGCCTGGGGTCACTTCTTAGCCTCGGGGTGATCACCCCTCCGTCAGATGCTTTCTAACTGATGCCAGTTGTGTTCCAGCAGGACCAGGCGCACCAGGAAACAGACTGGAGAGGGAGGGCCTTCCCTTCTCAGCGCTTGGTGTAAGTATTTGTTTTCAGGGGTGGGGGGCGGGCAGTGGTTTACGAAACATCACCTCATTGGGCACGGGAGACTGAAAAATGTTCATCCCCAAAGATATCGAGGTCCCAATCCCTGGGACCCGTGAATGTTACTTTACAGGCAGAGGGGTGGGTCTTTGGGGGTGTGATGAAATTGAAATAAGGGCATCCTATAGCCACAGGTGGCCTTGTAGGAGGGAGACAGAAGAAAAGGCCACGTGACCACAGCAGCTGAGGTAAAGGCGACGTGGCCATGAGGTGAGGGATGCCGTCGGCCACCAGAAGATGCTGGAAGGGGCCAGGAAGCGGTTCTCGTCTAGAGCCTCCAGAGGGAGCATGGACCGGCCAACACCTTCATTCTGGCCCAGACAGGCTGATTTTGGACTTTTTTTTATTTTTTTAAAGATTTTATTTATTTATTCGACAGAGATAGAGACAGCCAGCGAGAGAGGGAACACGAGCAGGGGGAGTAGGAGAGGAAGAAGCAGGCTCATAGCAGAGGAGCCTGATGTGGGGTCGATCCCAGAATGCCGGGATCACGCCCTGAGCCGAAGGCAGACGCTTAACCGCTGTGCCACCCAGGCGCCCCTGATTTTGGACTTCTGGTCTCCAGGACTGTGGGAGAATGAGTTCTATTCCTTTAAGTCACCCAGCACGGTGACTGATGACAGCAGCCACGGGAGACCGAACTATTTGGGCGCAGGATTTTCTGTCTTGCTGGAGTGTGGCTCCTACGTCAGTCTCTCGTGGAGGCCTTTACTTCTGTGTTCCTGAGGCACGTGGGCACTGAGCCCCGCTCTGTGGAGGCCGTGAGGGTGCAGAGGAGGGGAAAGCCGGTCCTACGGCTCCTGGCCAGGGGAGGCTGGCAAGTGCGAGACAGATCATTCCAGGAATCGGCTGTGGTGGAGACAGGCCAGTGCTGAAGCCTCTGAGGCTGTCTAGGTGTGTTAAGGGCAGGTGGTTCTGACTCGTCCTAATGAGGAGTCATAAGAATACATGGAAAACTTCCAGAAGGCATGCTGGGCATGACAGAAGTGGATGGAAGTAAAGCTGGGGGTGCTCTAGGCAGAGGACACAGGACGGACAGAGACCCAGGGAAGGGAGGCCACGTCAGGCATTCAGGGCACCGAGGGCCGTTCGGGCTGCCTGGAGCAGACAGTGGGCACATGGGGACCAGACAGGGCTGCAGTGCCTGGAGTCACCGGACAGTACGAGCTTTGATGTAATTGGTAGGTGTTTCCCCTTTAAGCTTTAATTGACAAAGAAATATCTATTTCACTAGCAAACGAAGAATAACTGAAAATGAATTTTAAGGGGCAGCTAGATGTGTTTGTGATGACATTTTCTGGAAGGCTACCCAAGAAACTCTCACCAGGGGGAGTAAAAATGGGATGGGGGGAACTTTTACTTTACACCTCCCTTTTTTTTACTTTAAGCACACATTCATAATAACTTTTAAAGTTGTTTATGTGCACTACCTTTTATCATGACGATAAATTGATTTGAGGACTACAGTGCCAAGGACTTCCTAAATCTGTCATCTGCCTGAACGGTCAGCCCCTTGGGGCCCAGGTGGGGCTGCGGAGGCAGAAGCCCCCCGCCCCTCCTCTGCCCTGTTCAGCCAGCTGCTCTCCCACTGACCCAGCCACCCCTCCCTGGAGCCTGCACTGGCCCCCTGCCTACCTGTCAGGCCGTCCGTGACCTGGCATCCATCCCCCCTCCGGTCTCCTCTGCCTACACGTGCCCACCTGCCCTGGAGGGGTGCCAGCTGCTGTGCCAGAGCCTCCCCTTTCTTCCTCACCCACCCTGTGACCTCAGACAAGCCCCTACTGTCCTCGCGACACGCAGCTCAGAGTACGACTATGAATGGATCCGAGCCAGTGACTCAGTGTCTCGTCCACAAAGAGTGAACTTCAGTAATTGTTCCAGTTGTCATGACCGATTGTATGATAAGGATGCATTTCTGCAAGCAAACGCGAGAGTGCAGAACTTCGTGTTGACGTGTATGTGCAGTTTGGACGTTTACTCTGATGTCTCGGCACCAGCCCCGGGGCGGGGCGGGGGAGGCCTTTCTCGGACGTGCTGCACCACAGACCTCTCTCCGGTCCGTGAAGTTCCCTCCGGACTCAGGGCTCTCCAAGCCCTCCCCCATCTTTCTCTCTGGAGCTCCCAGGGCTCCTCCCCCGCTCCCCTCTCCTAGCAGTCCTTCCGCTCATTTAGCAAGAAGTAGAGCAAAGTCTCACAGAGGTTGTGCAAGAAATCACACGACCTCTTCCAGGCCAGGGGCACATCTCCAGGCTGAAGGAGTTCCTCTCTGATAAGGGACAGAAGTCCTAGGGATCAGGGAGCAGCAGAATATCCCGAGCCTTATAGCTGCTGGCTGGCCCGGGGTCGGGAGAACATCTGAAGTCTTTGTCAGGAAGCATCTCTTACGAAAGCTTAGGAAATGTTTACATCCCTGAACTAATAAATGTAAGCAAATGCATACAGTTATGTATGTTTCTTAATTAATTAGGTTTTTCATTTAAAAATAATATATGTGCAGGGCACCTGGGTGGTGTAGTCCCTTAAGCGACTCACTCTTGGTTTCAGCTCAGGTCGTGATCTCAGGGTCATGAGATCAAGCCCCACAGTGGGCTCCGTGCTCAGTGGGAAGTCTGCTTAGGACTCTCTCTCTCTCTCTCCCACTCTGCCTCTCTCCAAAATAAATAAATAAATATTTAAAAAGAATAATAATAAGATGTGCATGGTAAAAACAAATGCAAACGGCACACAGAGGCTTCCAGGCGCCAGCCCGCCTCTGCGTCCCAAGGCCTCCACTCTACCCAGCTTCTGGTGCATCTTCCAGAAATATCCGTGGCTACATGCGAGCACCTATGGGTTAGTGCACAGGTATTTTGATAAAAGGACCCATCTTTGTTATTTGATCCTAGAGCTCATTTTGGTTTAAGATTTCAAAGTAAACTCTTTGCAAAGAAGCAGAACCCAGAGTTGGTTGTGCAGTTTCTCAAACAACACTGCCAGTTACCAGAACTCCCCGCTGTTCCCTCTTGGCCTCATTCCTCGCACTCCCCACTCAGTGACAGAGGTCTTGGGATGGCTTGAAATTCTCAGCTGAGCTTGGAGAGCCCTCAAACCAGCAAGTGGTTTCCCAGAGGGAAAGGGACGCGCAGGACACACGGGACTCAGCCCAGCCCGTGGGTCGTCCGGAAGCCCATCTGAGCCAAGTTTACGTTCAGAGACCATGGGAACCCTGCGTTTCCGCCCACCTCCGAAACGCTTCTGTCCACAGGGGGATGGAGGCAGCGACCTGTACTGCAGGACCTGCAGGCAGTTCTTCAGCTCCCTGCACAACAAGAAGGAGCACCTGCTGGGGAAACAGCACCTGCAGAACCTGACAGGTAACCCGCCGGCCGCCCGCCCTGCTTTTCATCTGAATTTTAAGACTAGATCTAATCAAACACTCTTAAGATCATGTGTGTATTGGGAGCGGTTGGGGTCTTCCAGGGAACAGCTTACGGAGTCGCCTCTTCATTCTTTTTATTCACTCTTTTGAGTGTAGTTGACCCACGATGTGACATTAGTTTCAGTCGTGCGACCTAGTGATTCAACAAGTTGCAAGGTCATGCTCCGCTCACAGGTGTGGCTACCACCTGTCACCACTCAACGCTGTCACAGTGTCATTGGCTCTGTTCCTGGGCTGTGCCGTTTATTCCCATGTCTTCCTCGTCCCGTACTGGAAGCCTGTACCTCCCCCTCCCCTTCGCCCGTTGCCCCCACCCCCTCCCCTCGGCAATCATCAGTGTGTCCTCTGTACTTATAGGTCTCATTCTGCTTTTTGTTTGTTTCTTCATTTGAGTTTTTTTTAGAACACACATATGAGCGAAGTCATGTGGGATTTGTCTTTCTCTGGCTGACTTATTTCACTCAGCATAATACCCTCTAGTCCCATCCATGTTGTCGTAAATGCCACAAATATGTATACCCCACCCCTTCCTCATGCACACTTCCGTGGATGGCCTCAGGCTGCTTCCGTGTCTCCGCTATTGTAAATAATGCTGTGATAAACGGGGGCGGGGGGTGTGTGTCTTTTTGAAGGAGTGTTTTCATTGTCCTTGGGATAAACACCCAGTAGTGGAATTACTGGATCATATGATAGTTCTATTTTTAATTTTTTGAGGAACGTCCATATGGTTTTCGGAGTGGCTGGACCAGCTTGCATTCCCACCAACAGTGCGTGGGGGTCCCTTTCTCTCTGCATCCTCGCCAACACCTGTTGTTTCTTGTGTTGTTAATGTCAGCCATTCTGACAGGTGTGCAGTGATCTCCTTGTAGTTTGGGTTTGCATTTCCCTGATGCCGAGCGATACTGAGCATACTTTCATGTGTCTGTTGGCCGTCTGTAGGTCCTCTCTGGAAAAATGTCTGTTCGGGTCCTCTGCCCGTTTTTTAATTGGGCAGTTTGTTGTTCTGGTGTTGAGCTGTATGAGGTCTTTACGTATTTGGGATATTAACCCTTTACCGGGTGGGTCATTGGCAAATATCTTCTCCCGTTCTGTAGGTTGCCTTTTGCTTTATTGATGGTTTCCTTTGCTGTGTAATTTGCCCCTTCACTAACCTCAGGGCCTGGATTCCACACTCTCCCTGCCTGCAGCCTCCGTGGCCAAGTCACTGGGGGCTCCCTCCCTCCCTTCGCCCCACCACCCAGGTCTTGCTCAGGTGTCACCTCCTGGAAGACGACCCCTGCTGGCCGTGTGCACAGCTGTGCACCCCCCACCCTTCCCTCCTCCCCAGCCTTCTTTCTCTTCATCTTCCATCTTCTAGCGGCCTCTTTGCTCTCTATGTTGTTTGCTGTCTCCCTCCAGGATATAAACCCCTTGTGTTTGAGGATATTTCCCTTTCATTCACGGCAGTACCTCCTGGGCCTAGAACCACGCCCGGCACGCCCAGTAGGCTCTGCATGCCCGTTTGTGGAGTGAATGCAGGGATGCATGAATGAATATGTTCAACATATAACCCTTCAGCACGTACTCTTTCCTTACTGAGCCACCTGCCAGGGACACAGAAAGAATGACACATGGGGCGCCTGGGTGGCTCGGTCATTAAGCGTCTGCCTTTGGCCCAGGGCGAGATCCCAGGGTTCTGGGATCGATCCCCACATGGGGCTCCCTGCTCTGCTGGGAGCCTGCTTCCTCCTCTCCCACCCCCCTGCTTATGTTCCCTCTCTCGCTGGCTGTGTCTCTCTCTGTCAAATAAATAAATAAAATCATTTAAAAAAAAAAAAAAGAATGACACAGAGCTCTGTCCCAGGGAAACTGAAGAATGTGGATTAATACAACGTCCCATTAAAATGTCTTGCATTCAAGTGAAATTAAAACAGCATCCCATTAAGATGTCTTGCATTCAAGTGAAACGAGTCCCACAGCCCAGGGAGGCCCCACAATGATTAAACCACGTAGCATCGCAGGTGTGCTCTGGGGCTGGCAAAGATCCCCCAAGAATGAGAACAGCTCTGTCAAGTGCTGTAGTAAGGGGTGACATTTGTTTCCCTTTTCCACCATTACTTCATGTTGTTAGAACTAGATCAGACCTAAGCTTGCTGGTAGGCAAGCTGGTAGGCACCATGCTTGCTGAGTGGCCTGGGGCCAGTTACTTAACCTCTCTGTGCTACCACTGCCTCATCTGTAAAGGAAAGATGAAATTGCCCACCCCTCAGGGCTCTTCTGAGGACCGACGTCAGTGCCTTGTGTGGGCCTGGCACGGCCCAGATGCCACTTTCTCCACAATGTCTTCCCTGATCCCGGACTTGGGAGGGGGCTTCCTGGGACCCCTGAAGGTCCACACATACCCTTGGCTGTGCAAC
This sequence comes from Ailuropoda melanoleuca, assembly GCF_002007445.2. Classification (NCBI taxonomy): domain Eukaryota; kingdom Metazoa; phylum Chordata; class Mammalia; order Carnivora; family Ursidae; genus Ailuropoda; species Ailuropoda melanoleuca. The sequence goes on from NC_048228.1 coordinate 105,818,264, forward strand.
GATCATCCCGTTGTTGTCACCACCCCACAACATACACATGCACCCGCATCGCTCTGCGCTCCCGGCGGGAAGATGAGTGTGGGTCAGGACTCATCTCTGGCCCCGAGCAGATAGTCAACACTGGATGAAGGCGCGCATAGACATACGGCAGGCCCACGTTAAGGCTGGGGTTTAACAGGAGATAAACCACTTTCACTAATGTCTTGTTTAAGGTGAGTTATGGCAACGAAGATAGAAATGCATCTCCTTACCTGCATTGAGCGCGACCTGCGCGTTCCGATGCTCGGAGCTGTACTGGGTAAATTACCCGCTGAGGAGGGTTAAGGCTCATTTCAAAATCTATAAAATCGTGTGCTGGGGGACCATGAAGTCATAGCTCCCTGTGGCTGTGATCGCTGTGACTCTCTGAGGGCCTCTGCTGTTCTTTAAAAGGAAACAGACACGGGCAAGCCTCACTCCGTGTTCCCTCTAAACTGCCTACAAATTCCACCTTGATGGCCGGGCTCTTGAGAGCTTTTCAGTTTCTACTCGTATGGCTGCGATTTTGCTGGGAAGCGGGGCTTTGGGCAGGTCCGTCTCTGAGTCTCTGAGGCTGGGTCCTGCGGGGGAACGGGGATGTGCCCCACTCCCCTGGGGGCCCAGGACTCACCTGGCTTTGTTGTCCTGGGGTCCCCCGAGGGGCAGTGAGCCCCGGGATCGCCTGGCCTCGTTGTCCCCACCCCGAAAGAACCTGAGCTGTCCTGTCCCTGGTCTCTGCTTCCGCTCACGGAAGACTTGTGGAGACAGAGTTCACATACCCTCAAGTTCACACTCTGATAGCGGTTCTTGGAATATTCGGATACATTCAACCATGACTACAATTAGGGTTAGCATGTTTTCATCACCCCAGAAAGAAGCCCTAGGCCCATTAGCAGCCACCCCACTCCCCAATCCCAGGCAAGGACTGAGGCGCCTTCTGTCCCCATAGGCAGGCATAGCTTTGTAACACTGGATGTCTGCTTTCCGTGGAGGGCCCACCAGGCTTCTCCACCCCGCTGACATCTTCGGGGGACAACAGCCAAGGGTCTGAGTATGACTCCCTGCTCTGCCGATTGCTCCCTTTCAAGCCCTGGGCAAACCTCCACCCGTGGCCTTTGTCCACAGTGCAGAAGGGGGACAGTGACTGAGGACCTCATGGGGCTGACGTAAGGGTTGGAGGAGGTGATCTTGGGGCAGCCTCTGCCCGCGCCAGCACACCCTGGGTGCCCCTAGCACTGCGGGGAGCTCGGCCTCAGTGTGTCAGCAGCGCCCTGCCTCCCACCACCCCTGCCCGGCGACACTTGTGTCTCCCCTCCAGTTGCCTTGTCCCAGAAGGGCCTCCCTCAATCCATGCACCCATCTTGCTCCTGTTCATCCTTCCCAAGACCCTCAGAAAGGCAAGATTGGTGAGGATGTGGGGGAATTGTAGCCCCAATTTGCTCCTGGAGGAAATGGCCTCATGGTTCTTAGCACGTTATATGTCGAGTCCTCATATGACCCAGCAGACCCACCCCTGGGTGTGGACACCCAGCCAACCGAAAACATATGTTCACATGACATCGTAAACGTGCATAACAGCCTTATTCATGCTAGCCCCAAAGTGGAAAGAACCCAGAAGTTCATCACCGAGTGAACAGACACACAAAATGTGGGCATGTGCCATGGAATATTATTCAGCCCTGCAAAGGAATGAAGGACTGATGCATGGCACAGTGTGGGTGAACCTTGGAAACGTGGTAAACTGAACAACTGGTCACAGAAGACCACATAGTGTCTGGTCCCAGATATATGAAAGGTCCAGAACAGGGAAATCTATAGAGACAGGAAGCGGATTGGCTGTTGCCAGGGGCTGGGGGAGGGGAGAGCAGGTAGAGGAAGTGAGGGGAGGGGAGAGCAGGTCAGGGGGGCACCAGCTTCCTTTTTGGGGTGATAAGTATGTTCTAAACTTGACCATGGTGATGACTGCACAAGTCTGAATATACTACAAACCCCTGAATTGAGTACTTTAAATGGGCAAATTGTGTGGTATGTGAGTTAGAGCTCAACCAAGGACCTCTCCGCCAGGAGGTCCCCCTGCTGCCGCCCATCTGGCCCCGGGTCCGCTTATTTGTCTGTTTGCCTGGGGACTGGGACGGAGCAGGGACGGCCTTGCTCGCATCTGGACACGGGGCCCAGAAATACCGCTCATTTTTGCTCATGGGGCTGCCCTTCGCCACGGGATTTCTTTGCTTTTTAGGGAAATTCGAAAAAGATTCCACTGAGTACTTAAAGCATCTGGAACCTCGGGTGAAGGAGGAATGTTGGAATTTGCACAAAGGGAACTTGGAGGAGGACGCCGAGTGCCCTGATCCACTTCCACTAGGAGGCCTGTTTCCAGAGGAGCGTTTTTCTTCACTCGACTTGTGTTTCTTGCAAGAGTTTATCTTTAAACTTCTGAAAAGTAAGTCGTCAAGTTCAGCACTTTCCTAATGGCTTTGTGATCTGGGGTTTTATGATCCGTCAGAGTAACCAGCAATAAGGAGTTACGATATTCAGTGGAACAAAAAAATGTCATCTAGGAGAATAACAGTGAGTAAAAATAATAATCACATGGGAAATAACCCATAACATCCACTGAGCCAGGCACAGGTCTAAGAACTTTAGACAAGTTACCTCTTTTAATTCTCATAAAAGTATTGCAAGGTTGGTAATAGTATCCTTTCCTTTTAAAAAAAGGAAAGTGTGGGGCGCCTGGGTAGCTCAGTTGGAAGAGCATGCGTCTCTTGATCTGGGGGTCATGAGTTCGAGCCCCACGTTGGGTATAGAGATTACTAAAATAGATAGATAGATAGATAGATAGATAGATAGATAGATGTTAAAATAAAATAAGGAAAGCGCAGCACAGAGAGGTTAAGTGACTTGCCCATGGCTGCACAGCTGGTTGATGGCTGAGCCGAAATTTAAACCCAGGCCATTGGGTTCCATGACCTGTGTTCCTCACAACTTCCCCACAGCCTCAACTATGTGAAATTACATGTAAATCCGCACAAAGTTTAATGGTGGTTGTCTGCAGCAGGCAAGAGGAGGGAATTATGTTTTACTTTATTCCTTTCTGTGTCTGCACATTTTGCCCCAATGGACAGAGATGTTCTTTGTATTATCAGAGATAGAGAGATCTCTGCTAGAAAGGATTTGGGGGATGACCTGCCCATCATGGGGCCTCAGCTGGTGCCTGGAGGGGGGTATAGTTCAAAGAGAAGGGGAGCTGTTTGATGGGAAAGAACAGGAAAGGATGTCCTTCTCGTACCTTTCCTCCCAGTCAAGGAATTCGAGCTCCAGGAGCTGAGGAAGACTCTAGAAAGAGCCCGAGTGGAACAGGAGGACTTGCAGAGGCAGCTGGTAAAGTTCCAGGTGAGGCACCCGGGGAGGGAAGCACCCACATCCCGGCTCCGTGGCCCCCTGCTCAGCCAGGGCCCTGCAGTGCCGGGAAGCCAGGGATGAAGCCTACACGGTCTGCTAAACACCGCGTCACAAACCCTGATGTCCATCGCCTGTGCACCACCCAGGCGCGAGCGAGTGTCCGTCCGTGTTATGTGTCCTTACAAAGTGCAGTGTTCTGTCTGGATGTGAGGCCCAGGGATTGTGCTGCGGGCCTGCTCGTGCCGTGTACTTGTTCAGCTCAGCGCTCTGTGGTAGCCACGTCGCCATGTGGCATTTGGCCCGTTACTTCTCACTGGGGCGGTTGTCCCCATTCCCTCGTGGGGGCCCCCGGTGTGTCCCCAGCCCCTCCCGACTACGGCTGGGGGTGTGATGAGTGTCCCTGCATGTGTCCGGTGACGGCATCCGTGGTCTGGATCACACGCCCCCAGGGAAAGATCCTCTCCCTGGGCAGGTTTGCATAAATTCAGGCGTGCATGGGTGGCATCTATTTTAATGAAAAGCTCAGAGAAGAAAACGAGGGGAAACCATGCAGAAAATCAGTTTTTAAATGTGTTATTTTATTCTGATTATAAAATTAACATATTCATGGAAGAAAATTTTGAAATTTCGGAAGAGTGTGTGAAGAACGTTTAAATCCAATCCTTCGAGAAACATCCTTAGCATGTCAGTGCGGCGGCCTCCAGGCTGCCTTCTGTGTGCCTCTCAGTCTGTCTATTCCTGTAGATGAAGGGAACTATATTGTCCGTAGGTCATCACGGATCTCTCCAGGTCTAGATAAATATGTCTCTCTCTGTGGAGGGAGGGAGAGAGGGAGGTAGGAGAGACAGACTGACAGGAAAGATTGGGATGGGAGACCACAGTTTTGAGTCCTACGCTTTCCATTCTATGACATGGTGAGCCTTTGCGTGTCTCCCTCCCTGTGCTTTCACGAATCACTCTCGTGACCGTACAGTTTCATCAGAAGGAGGAACCGTAGTTGAGTCCCCGTTTCCCACTCGCTGGGCGCTTGGGTCACACCCAGGAATTCTGTCACAAATGACGCCGTGCTGAACGTTCTGTCCATCTCTGCACTCATCCTCAGCGGCGCCCCTCAGAAGGGGTGCCTGCAAGTGCCATGGGCAGGGGATCGAATCGGGCTCTGCCCTCAGCAGCTGTGTGCCGAGGGAATGTCCCCGGTCCTTGGTCTTTCACGTGTCAGCCGGGGATCATGGCGGGTCTGCCCCCTTGGGTGGCCGTGAGCCATGAAATGCCCGACTCCATGTGGAGCTCCTGGAGGGCTCTCTGGCAGGGTACCTGGTGCCCGATGATGTCACCATCACACATAGCCCTCTGGGGGCTGTTCCCCGCATGCTCCCTCCAGCAGGCTCTTCACCCCAGACTTCTCTGTTCCCCAAAATTCTGCTGCAATTCCTGGCTCCTTTGAGTGTAGTTCGTCCCCTTTCCTGCAGCTTGCTAAAAAATTCTGAAGAACGCTGAATGTTTAAATAATAATAATAATAATAGTAACAACAGGAAAGAAAACAACTAGCTATCCAAAGACGCCACAGCCTGACCCAGCAGCCTGGGCGGCAGGGAGGGTGTGTGCCATGGGGGGTGGGGGCCTGCCCCTTACTGTCCATGACCTGCGAGCAGGGTGGCTCACTGAGATCCCAGTCCACATCGCAGGGGAAGACAGCTGTGCCCCCATGCTGGCGAGGCCCTGGCATTCAGACACCCTTTCTCCGTGGGTGGGAGCCCAGCCCTGCACATGCTCCTTACCCTGAGGCCGCCCCATGCCTTCCCTGGCCCGGGCCTGATTGCTGCTGTGGAGCCGTGCGGCCGGGAGCCTGAAAGCAGCCAGCTCAGAAGTCCAGTGCCACCGTGCATCCAGGCCCCCCTGCCTGGCTGTGGGGCTGGGCGGGCATTGACCCCTGGGAACCATGCTTCCCCAGCCTATAGAAGGAGCTACAGTGAGGCAGAATGGGCCCAGGGAGGGGGCGGGGTAGAAGGATTTTAATGGTTGGGGACTGTGTCTGTGGCTGGCTGGCCTGCTTCCAGGAGCCGTGTTGGTGGGGTGGGGGGGTTGCCCTTCCTGGTTTAATTGTTGACTTAGGAGTTTACTTATTTACTTACCTATATTTACTCATTTACTTGTTTTGTACTTTATTTCCTTATTTATTTCCTTATTTACTTTTAATTTACTTACTTTTTTTTTGTACTTTCCTATTCACTTATACGTATATTTATGCACTTCTTTATTCACTTTGTTGTCTATTTACTCCTTCATGTGCTCACGCATTCATGCCCTGGCGTGTCTTGCTGCTGCCGAGGGCTGGCCGGCCGTGAACACCCAGGTACCCCTTGCAGAGCCAGCAGCAGAGGCTGGAGGCGGAGCTGGCGGGCCTGAAGACCTACCGCATCATCCTGGAGAAGGAGTTTGAGAACCTGAACATGGTGCTGATGCTGTCCCGCTTCGGCTGCAGGTGATGGACACGGGTGAGCCCCTGTCTCAGGCAGCCCCTCCCCACTCCCCTGGCCCCACGCACCCCGTGTGTGTTCTCCGCCCCAGGCCCAGTGCATAGTAGGACTCCAGGAGTATTCGAGGGGAGGTCAGGTGAATGGAGGGCAGCTGTGGTTTGTGCCGGCATCTGCAACAGCCCTTGGGCTCCATCACATTTTTGTGGCGGTACACTGCTCTGAACCCCCCTTCCAACTCTGCAGCGGAGAGCAGTGTCCCTCCCCCGCACCGGCGTCCGGCCCTCTCCCAGCGGCTCCCGGGTCAGCTTCCACACGGAGGCACCTCTCTCCTCGGAGAAAGGACCGAAGATCCTGGGACTTACGTACCGGACAGTGAGAATGGCTCTACTGACGAGAAAATAAATTGGGTGTGTATGTTTGTGCAGCAGACTCGCTCTGTCTTTCTGCCCCGGTCACGGCAGGGTCTGTGCTGTAGGTACTCCTCCCTCCCGGGGGGGGAAGAGTTGAGCAGCTTTGATTTGGGAAGATTTTGGTCGAGTGCTTCTGTCTTTCCACAGCTAAGCACTGCAGGGACTAGGGGCACCCCACCCCTACCCCCACCCCTGCTCTGGGAGCACACCCCCTCCCTCCCTCCGGCACGCTTTGGTTTCCTTGCTGCTTTGTTACAAGGACAATAATCACTGCCCATCACCCTCAAAGGATGGGGTGAAGATCAAGTCAGATGATCGGCTTGTCTGAGTTTGGGCCCCCCAGGGGACAGACCCTGAGATCAGGATTTGCATGCAAATGGGTTTTTGGGGAGGCTGGGGAGTAGGGAAGGGGAGACAGCCAGGAAAGATTGAGCTATTTGACCAAGAAGCCAGGGAGGGCGACTACAGGCTAAGCCCTGGGGAAACCCTGGGAGCCACTACAGGACACGTACCCGAGAGCACTCCACCTGCTGGCCAGGGAGCTGGGGTATTTATCCACGCACTCCCTTCAACCATTGCTGGAGGGTAGTTTCTGGAGGGTTAATCCCCTGTCCTTCCGACCTGCACCTGCGGTGCGGCTGGCAAAGGGGGCACAGGAGACCAGAAAGCCTTGGGCTGGGAAATGCATGCTACAGATGGAAGGCTGGCCAGGGTGCCCCCTGGGGTGGCAAGAACAAGGAATGTGGGTGGGGCACCAACACTGTCTGTTGTGGGAAGGTCATAAGGCTTTCTAGCCTATTAATGGATTTGCAGCCAGAAGATGAGGGTGAGGAGTCATGGTGATTTCTGCACACACAGGGTGTAGACACCAGGGACTGGGTCTGGCTGCCTGCAGCAGAGACCTGACCACAGTGGCCTCACCACATAACAAAGCAGCAGGGGCTGGGACAGCAGCCACCAAGAGGGGTGCAGGCTCCGGCATGTGGCTCTTGTGTGTACATCCATTGCCCCCAAGGTAGCTCCCCAGCATCCAGCATCGCTTCTGCTCTCCAGGCAGGATGGGGGCAAAGAAGAAGGACAAGACGCAGGGGACAGCTGGTCTGCCTCACTTTTAAAGAGCTTCCAGAGAGCCCTACTTTCTAGAAAGAGTTTCCAGAAAGCAACTCCCACTTACATCTCAGGGACCAAGATGGCAGCTTTTGAGCGAGAGGGCTGCAAGGAAGACTGGGAAGTGTAGTTTCAGCTGAAAGCTGACTGCCTGGAGCAAAGCTGGGTTGGGCTAGGAAAAAGGGAGCAGAACAGAATAGGGAGGGCTGATGGCAGTGTCTACCCTGGGGGACACGATTTCTATAGCAGGAAACCAGCTTCTTCTGATCCTGGGAAGGCCTGTGCGCAGTTTGGCTGGAGTCTTTGCAAAGGAGCCCAGCGTCATTCTCCACTCAGCAGACATGGACGGTGTGTCTCCAAGCACATTTATCGCTAGACTCGGCGTCAGGGTGATAACCATACGCTAGTTTTGTTGGCGGCCCGCTCTGTACTTGGCACTTTGTACACATCATTTCATTTCCTGCATCCAACACCAGTGCAAGGTAGGTCTCATCAAGCCATTTACGCATGGAAAGAGAGAAGCCTGGTAATTTGAGGTCATCAGTGAGCAGGCCAGGTGTGGCTTTCCTTGTGACCATGTCCCATGGGAATCCAGCTCTTGGCTCTGACCTTGTGGCCCGCAGGGCTGTCAGCCCCTTGGCACATGGACATCTTTCTCTTTCTAAACCAGCTCAGCCTCTCCCTCGCTATGGTTACCCCACCCCTGTTCATCCTGACCCCCCACTTGCCGACAGCCCATGGTCATCGGCCTACTTCTTTCCCTATGGTCAAGAGCTCCCCCAAACAGAGGCTGGCCCCGAGTGCACACTCAGCAAAACTTACTGAACAAGAACAACCAAATTATCCAAATGAGACCGTAAGAGGATTGCCAGATTCAGTATATAAAAATATAGGATGCTAGTTAAATTTGAATGCAGATAAACAGCAAATAACTTTCAGTATAAGTATATCCCATGCAATATTTGGGACATAGTGCTACTGAAATGTATTATTTATCTAAAATTCAAATGTAACTGGACGTCCTGAATTTTATCTGGCAAACCTAACACGATTGCCTCACCGGCCTGTAGTCCCTGCAGCTCGGCCCTTCATTTCATCACTGGGAAAACAGATGGATTCTCCCAGGACACACAGCAAATTGGTGGCAGTCCCTGAGCTCTCCCCGGCTGCCAGGGTCTGAGACTCCTACTTTCTCACAGAACAAACAGCCAAGGGAAGCAGGGAGGGGCAGGACCCAAGTGAGAAGGGGGTGGGCCCAGGGCTCCGGGAGGTGAGGGCAGGCCTCCTCAGGGGGCAGGTGGAAGGATTTACCTGCGGGTGCTGGGCAGTCTTGGTTCGGGCTTCGGCTCTACCTCTGAAAGCCCGCGGGACCTGGAGCCCACCTCCACTTACTGCGAAGGAGCTAGACTAGCTCGGGTTTAATACTTGAAGTCTGAAGGCCAAAAACATACCCACACCCAAATGTTCTCTCCATGTAGACCGCGGGGCTCTGAACAAGGCACCTGCTCCCTGAGCCTCAGTGTTCTGATCTGTAAAACAGGGACATCAACGCCTGGCAGAGTTGTTACAAGAGTAAAAGCAGCTGTTTTGTAAAGCCCCCGGCACAGTGCCTGCACACTGGGGCTCTGTAGGGGCTCCAGATAACGGTTGTTCCTGTTGTTACATAGCTATGCCAGGACCCATGCTGGACATACAGTGATGAGGACCCCTTTATTGACCACCTGACAGGTGCTATGCATGTGCCCAGGCGTGTTGCTTGTCTGCTTGTCCCCACATCCGAACCTCTTGAACGAAACAATTCCATTCCCTGTGCACCTGCAGCACCCCCACCCCACCCCACCCCCGAAATGTGATTCCCTGCAGGTCTGGCTCTGAGCCCAGGCCTCCATGGAACCCACCCCAGGGAAACCAAAGCGCTTGGGGGTAGGGTGGGGCTTGGACTTCAGGAATGGGGGCCACACCTGGACAGCGTGTCCAGGGTGCCCCCCCACCCCCGCCAGTGGAGCTGAAACATAGGAATCTGAGCAGGACTTGTATCTGAGGAGGCGCAGAAAGAAACACAATTTACACAGATAGAACTAAAACTCAACCCCATGCAAAACAATAGTTGCCCTACTTCAGGGGTGCACTCTGACCCTCTGTCTTCTTTTCAATTTCATGGTTTCAAACTGCCGGGCACAGCCCACCAAATTGTCAGGACTTCCTAATCGGTCACTGTCCACAGTTTATTTCTGTGATATTTCTCGGTCATCCTCACCCTGGCACCCTGAAGTTTGGTTAGTGGCATGTATGGCTGGGAAGGTGGGAGTTCCAAGCCAGAAGTCTGTCCTCTCTTCATGCTGGAGGCAAGAAGCCAGGGCTGATCCTCTGGCTCTGCCTCCCTGCGGGGACGCACTGGGGCTAGACACGAATGCTCCTGAGAGCCGGAGGTGCTGCTCTTGCTCTCACTGCGAGGGGAGGATGCAACAGCCCAGCTCCGGAGCCGACGTCTGGTGTCCGGACACGCCCACGTGCTGCTGCCTGACCTTGGGTTGAGTTTGCCTCCAGCATGTTGAGTTTCCCCATCTGTAAAACAGGGAGATAGCAGGTCCCCACCAGATCGTTGTGAGGACTGAATGGGTCGGTAGACCAGGGCCTGCCATGTGCTGAGTTGGGTCCATATTGGCCGTGATGATAATCAGGGCCAGCTTCACGGGTGTGAGGCCTCCGGAGTCACACAGGGGTCCGCTGGGGTTCAGTTCTGCTGTTATCCTCTTGATAATCTTGGTAAGTTTCTCTTTGAACATGTGTTTTGTAAGTGACTGAGTAGAGGGGCAGGGCCAGGCGACCATGCGCATATGGTGGGTGGGGCCTGTGCTCCAAGCAGTTGGCTTGGCAATTGGGTGACCTACACCTGTGGGGCCCCGGTTGGGGGTGGCCGGGGCTGGGTCCCAGGCCAGGTGCTGGTGGTGATGATGGCAGCAGCGGTGGGTGACCCTGGGAGAGGGAAGGGCTCTGGAACCCGGTGGGTGACCAGCTGGCCCTTTCCGGCCCGGAAGCTGTCCCTGCAGCACCTGCATAAATATTAACTCTCAGGCTTGAGGACCGGGACAGGATCTGCCAGGTTTAGGCAGTAAACTTTGTCAATAAGTTATTACAGAATAGAAGTATACACGTGGATGCTGCAATAAAGTGAGCCACTGGTTAGAATTCTTCAAGGAGTTTAGAATCTGGTTTTAAAAAAAACTATTACAACATTGTAAAGCAAATATCCAGACGTTTAGAACTAGAAATAATGTAAAGATGGTCACATTTGGTAGAAAAGAACAGTACCTCTGTTTAAAGTTTGATGAAACAATTATTAAAGAGGACGACAATTTTGGGGTGCCCGGGTGGCTCAGTCTTTTGGGCGTCCAATTCTTGATTTCAACTCAGGTCATGATCTCAGGGTCATGTGATCAAGCCCCACATCAGTCTCCGCTCTCGGGAGTCTGCTTGAGCTTCTCTATCTCTCCCCCCCACTCTCTCTCTCCCACTCTCTCTCTCAAATAAATAAATAAATCTCTTTTAAAGAAGAGGAAGACTTTTTTTTAAGTTTTCCCCTGTAGTTCAAGATGGAGTGATAGAATGCATAAGCAGGAGAGTGAACTATATACAAATCATGGAGCCACTGTGGTTTCTTGTCAAACCTCCCCGGGTTACAGGGACTGTCAGACATTAGCCAGTAAAATACCATGTATAAATTTACATTTAAAACTAAATTCAGACTTACATGAAACTGACTTACTAAAAAGAGTTGAATCTTTTTAGAAAAAATGTTCTGCAACAATTGTCAGCTCTAGATATGCTAAAAGTTGTATTTCAAATCAATAATTGATCTGAAATTTATCCCAGTGTTATCACAGCCTATGAAATACTCAGCAGCCCCAATAATGGATGCATCAGCAGAAAAATCCTCAAAATGAAAATTTATCAGAAATGGTTTGCGATCTCAAATTTGCCAAGAGCAATGGATGTCACTTTCCATCATACTGATTGAAAACGAGTTGCTAAAAGTACGTATTTCGATGACCTACTAAATGAATTTGCAGTAAAGCAAATCTGCAAATCTTATAATCAAGCGCTCCCATTAATAAGGTATTATTATTTGTTGTATTATATAATTTATGACACCAAAAATATTAGTTTTACAATTTGTAAGTTTATGTTTTCACCCATAGGTCCCTGTTGTCTCCCCCATAGTGTATAAGTAATACAATATTTTAAAGGGAAAATCTTTATATTTAACACCTTCAGCTGCACTTTTCCCCTGCTTTTAAGTTAAATCAAAAGAGGCCCCACATTTTTATTTTCCACCGAGCTCCACCAATTACATAGCCAACTGATGGTAATGCAGGTGAGAAGCTCTGTATAAACTGTTGTGTGCTGTCCACAGGGTCTCCTGACCTGTCTAGCAGGTGGGGGATGCTGGCTTTCCAAGGTCCTTGGTGGAAATCCCACCCTCACCAGCTGTGTGTCGGGGGCGGGGGGGAGCCACAACTGCGCCCTTTCTCTGACATCAGGGTGACAAGGGAGCAGGTGGAAGCACTCCGCAGGCACGTGCTCGGAGGTGGGTGAATGGAGCTGCGCCGTCTCCTCCCAACACAAGGGCCCTGGGCACCAGCAGTGACACCAACCGGGAGCGTGTGACATGCAGAATCTTACTCAGCCCAGACCTGCGGAGGCAGGCTTTGCATTTCCATGCTATTCCCAGGTGATGTGTAGGTGTGTGAGATTCTAAGACCCACCACCCTAAGTAAAGTGCTTGGGGAAATCTTTCCAGGGTCCTTGTCCCTTTGCGTCCTCAATGTTGCTATTAAAAGTCTGTCCACTAGAGGTCACCAGAGCCAAGTGATTAATGATTTGTTTTGCCAACCAAGAGTCTGGGGAAGGGGGAGGCTGTCAAGAACAGGGCTGGGAGTTCCCATCTCCCCCAGTACTGGAACTTCTGCCTACCTCCTCAAAGGCATGTTTAATCAGAAATCTACATTTGCAGAGGGCACACCTCTGAGGTCAGATCGCTGGTTTTCCCAGGGGAAACCCCAGATAGAGGCCAGCCCGGTGGGTTGTGGGAGCCAAGGACGAGTGCTCGGCAAGCCACCTCTCCTCTCTTGGCCGACGTGCCTCCATCCATAAAGTACGGGCAGTTGGACCATGAGATTTTCGGGGTCCCGCTCACTTTCTGTTGCAGCTTTCTGTTCTGGGCCCCCAACTTTGCCAAGGAAATAGAACAAAGCTCCAGGTTCCTGTCTCCATAGGTAATATGTCCTCTTCTTGGCCTTCGGGGCCCTAGGAGAGCAGGAGCTGTGCCTCGGAATTCAAGATGTCTGGCAGGTCTGGACTTTTAAGGAACATTCTAGCATCCTGGAGGCCATGGCACATTCATCCTTGTGCCCGCTAGAGTGGGTTCTGAGCCCAGGTGGAGAGGCATAAGATGGCCCAGGAACAGAGCTGGACTAAACCAACCATCGCACAGATGGGGAAACTGAGGTCCAGGGAAGGATGCGACTATCTCCCGGGTCCCTAGAGCCCAGAGTCAACGGGGAAGCTGGACTAGAGCCTAAGTATCCAGGGGCTGAGGGCAGCAGCGCACTTGCTCAAGGCTTCCTTCCGTGGGAGTTGTATGGATTCTCGTTGCCTGGGTCCCTGGGGGGAAATGGTGCTTGGGGGCTGACGTTCTCATGGGGACCTGCTGCCAGAGGGGAGCTCAGATCCTTGGCCAGCAGATCAGAACAAGGCGTGCAGATACTGCCCACGATCTTAGTGTTGTTGGGGTTTCTGCCAGAAAGAGAGCAGGGGTCTCTCTGCTCACAGCCAAGTGCCATCCGGTTCTGCACTTGGCTCCAGAGACATTAACTGGAGACCCTTTAGCCTGGTGGGCCACATGGCGGGGTCTGTCATCCAGAGCCTGGTCACAGATCTGACCGTGCCATTCCCCTGCTCAAAAGCCCCTAGTGACTGCCTATGCCTGAGTGATGGAGCAGATGATCCCGCGCTCCTCAGCTTGGTGTCAACGTCCTTCCGAGTTGGGATGCCACCACCCTGCTAATGCACACGCAGCCTCCATAGTTGGGCCCACGGGCTGGGCGGGTACATAAGCCCAAGTCAGCCTGCCCTCCTGCCTTCTCTCACCCCTATTATAGAGCCCTTACCAGGTGCCAGGCATTGCTCTAGGCCCTGGGGAAGCAGCAGTGAGCAAACAGACGTGACCCTGCCCTGGCCAAACTCATGTTCAAGGGGAGACAAGCAAGCAAGAAGTCAACCATAATCTATGGCAGTGAGCAGGGAGGGAAGCAAGGGGGGTGGAGTGGCAGGGCTGCAATGTTCCATGAGGTGGTCAGGGAAGGCCTCTCAGTGACAAAGCGGTACGTGCACCGAGACCAGGAAGTATGGGGCTGGGGAAGAGCATCCGGGAAGAGGAAACAGAAGGTGCAAAGACCCTGAATCAAGAGTAGGCTCAGTGTGTCCTGGGACCAGCAAGGCCATCATGAGGCCAGGGAGCAAAAGGAAAGGAATGGAGGATGGGGCCCAAGGGTAACATGGCGCCAAGGGCCTCGGGAGCCATTGGAAGGACTTCAGATTCTATGCCGAGAGAGCCAGGGCCCCTGGGGGGTTTTTACAAGGAATGACAAGACTAAGGCAGAATGTGATGACGGCGATGATGATAGTGATGATGGTGATGGTGATGGTGGTGATGGTGGTGATGATGATGGTGGTGATGATGATGGTGGTAATGATGATGGTGGTGATAATGGTGGTGATGATGGTGATGATAGTGGTGATGATGATGGTGGTGAGGGTGATGATGGTGAGATGATGGTGGTGATGGTGGTGATGATGATGGTGGTGATGATGGTGATGGTGATGATGATGGTGGTGATGATGATGGTGGTGATGATGATGGTGGTGGTGATGGTGGTGATGGTGATGGTGATGGCAGTGATGATGGTGGTGGTGATGGGGTGATGGTGATGGTGGTGACGGTGATGATGGTGATGATGATGGTGGTGGTGATAATGGTGATGACGGTGATGATGGTGATGGTGATGATGGTGATGATGGTGATGGTGATGATGGTGGTGGTGATAATGGTGGTGATGGTGATGATAGTGGTGATGATGATGGTGGTGGTGATGGGGTGATGGTGATGGTGGTGACGGTGATCATGGTGATGATGATGATGGTGGTGGTGATAATGATGATGGTAGTGATGGTGCTAGTGCTGGTAGATGGGCTCCTGTGTGCTGGGATAGTGATTTCCTCAGCACGGGGATACACTGTTACAGGGGCTGGAGAGCCCCCACTCGAGTAGCCTCAACCATTCACCACAGTCTGCACAAGTACTTCTGTGTGTGCTGTGATGTGACAAAGATTGGAAAGCCCCACTTAACTGGATGCTGTTCATTTTACCTTCTGTTTGTTGCTTAGTAACATTGTCTCCCATTTCTTTTTTTTCCCCAAAGACAAAGTCTTCCTACTTGCCCTTTTCCTTCAGCTAAACAGACTCGTTAGGAAGTCCTTAGGGGAGGAGAAAATCAGAGCCCCGAGTCCAGCAATGTGCCTCTTTAGATGACATAGTTTCCTGTGCTGACCACGTGTGACAGAGAGGGAGCACTGGCCTGGTGCCCTGGACCGAAGCTCAGCTCTGACTTTGCACGTCTCGGCGGTGACGCCGAGCTGCTCACTTAACGTCCTGGGATCCCTTGCTGCAGGACGCGAAAACGATGGGCTGCACGTCCTGCGTCACCCATCACGCCGAGTCTGGGCTGGTTTCTCTGTGACTGTTTGGAACAAAAGCCCGTGCACCTCTTGTGGGAAGAGATGCTAACTTCTGAGGTGGGGCCTTAAGAGATGTGCGCCTTCTGCTTTGCGTGCCTCCGAACCACGCCCCGCGTGGAAGCCAGCAGCCGCGCAAGATACGGCGCTGTCCCAGACCGCCACGCCGGCAGGAAGCCCAAGCAGCCCGGTGGACAGACGGAGGCCACCTGGCGGACACCCAACGTCCACTTCATGTGAGTGAAGCCGTCGTGGACCTTGCAGGCCTGCTCACCTCCGGCGCCATGCATCCGAGCAACCTCCCCCAGCTGATGCCGCATAGAGCAAAGAAACCCCTCGACTGACTCCCGCCCCAATTCGTGACCCCAGAATTATGAGCCAGAAAAGCGGTTGTTTCAAGCTGCTAAGTCTACGTGTGGTTTAGGATGCAGGAAGAGATGACCAAGGCTCATGAAATATGCTGTCATCCTCCCCAGGAGACCACTTTGGGACAAGCGAGTGTGGGGGATGGGGTGCTATTCCTTTCCCTATCAGACAATTTCCACCACCACCACCACCCCCGTCTGGTCCTCTCCGGCCTCATGGGCAGCCCCCCCACCTCTGCGCTCGGCAGCCCACACATCTGCCAGGACCCCCTGCTCTGTCACTCTCCATGGCTCTGCACCCACCCCATCCTGACTTCTTCCAGAAGGGCCCCGCTCTCCCCTTCCTAGAGCAAACCTCTCTTTCTTCCTTAGGCCCCAGCTCCAATGTTACCCTTTCCCCAGCGGCCCCCAGGCACCTCTGGACTCCACAGGCCTTCACGCACGTGTCTGAGCCTTATTTGGAAAAGCACTGCCTGCTGCCCTTGACATGGCGTGTGTCCTGGGCCCCCGCGTCTCCCCGGGCCAATCTCCGTGCTGACGCCAGGCCAGACCCTCGTCCCCTTTGCTCAGGGATGGAGAGCAGATGTATGCAGAGGATGGCAGCCCATGGTCCCTGCCTTGGGTAGGACAAAGGCAAGCGGAATCAAGATTAGCCACTGATACCATGTTTCCTCCCAGAAAAATGTCCAGTTCAGTGAATTCACACAACATCTCATGCCCCACCCAGTAACAGTCCCACAGTGAGCACCAGGATAGTCTCGAGCCCCGGCTCCTGCTCCGTTCTTGTGCCAGAAGTCCCCTGGCACGTCACAAAGCAGGTTGCAATCAGAGCCTGACAGCTGCCATTGTATCGAAATTTTAAGGAAAACAATTATCTGTGATCACAGTGAGCTTTCTGAGTAATTTATATTTCCAATGATTGTCAAAAACAGTATCTCTCCTGGTTAAAAGTCCAAATTGCTCCCACAAACATCAGAAGTGCTTTTCCCCTCAGTCTCCCTGTCAGTCTCCCCGCACCACCTATCTGTTATTCTGATTGCTGTCTGCAAAGTCTTGGGGAGGGTTTTGAAGCGGGGAATTTTCACCTCCCCCTGACATTTCCCCAGAGCTGAAATGCCTACATTTTATTATATTGTTTCCTGGTGAAGTGAGCAAAACTTCACCTCTCCCACCAGCTCTGGGTTTTGTCACAATGACAGCTGGGACTCAGGACTGAAGCATACTTGGCTTCAGAAGGGAGGGAGGAGCCACCGCGCCCTCCTCCAGCCCTGGGAAAGCACGGAGGACGGAGGACGAGAGGAGCCCACACCCCGGGGGTGTGTGTTTCAAAGAGGCCCTTTGTGAAACAAGGTGTATGTGCTCTAGGGCCCCACGTGGGAGCTTGTTGGTTTCAGACATTGTGTCTACGGGGGGGGGGGGGGGCATGCCACCAGGGACTGGGGACAATCCAATCAAAGAGGTGTCTCAGCATGACCTTGCACATGTTCCTCAACCTGTCAGAGCCTCTGCCTCCCTGTCTGTAACCTGGGGGTAACACCTGCCTCCCAGCGTCATCGTGTGGATGCGATGAGCCACCAGGTATAGTAGCCATTCAGCACAGGGTGCTGACGGTTTCTGGGTGCTGTGGAGGGAACCAGCATCCACCAGTCCCGCTGAGCACCGGCGCTGTGCAGGCCACTTCCCCATTGGTGAACTCGTGGACTATCCCGACACCCAGCAGGGTGCCAGGGGAGGTGAGGTGAGTCACCTGGGCCAGACTCACCCGATGACCTCCTCGTGCTCAGTTCTGTGATGTAAACTCAGCACCTCCTGGGTGCTCCAGCGGGTGATGGAGAAACTGTGGTCCATCCACACCATGGAACGCTGTTCAGCGCTGCATGCGATAAGCCATGGAAAGACCTAAACGAGACTCAGATGCACATTACTCAGGGAAGGGAGCGTGATTCCAGCTACATGACCTACTGGAAAAGGCAAAACTATGGAGGCAGGAAAGGACGGGTCGTTGCTGGGGTTGGGGGGAAGATGAATAGGCAGATCACAGGGGATCTTTAGGGCAGTGAAAGCACTCTGTGCTGCTGTAATGGCAGATACGTGTCATCACACAGCTGTCAAACCCCGGAGAATGTATAGCACCGAGGGCGACCATGAAGTACCCTGGGGCCTTCGGGTGATCGTGCCGTTGACGCAGGTTCATTGATGGTAACAGATGTGCCACTGTGCGCGGGACGTCACCGATAGTGAGGAGGAATGTGCGTAGGGCAGGAAGCGTACGGGAACTCTGTGCTTTCCGCTCAATTTGGCTGTGAACCTAAAACTGTTCTAAGAAATAAAGCCTATTATTAAAAAACAAGATCATAGGGGAAGGGATGGAAAAATGAAACAAGATGAAATCAGAGAGGGAGATAAAGAGAAGAGACACTGAGCTCTAGGGAACAAAGTGAGGGTTGCTGGAGGGGAGGGGGGTGCAGGGATGGGGTAATTGGGTGACGGGCATTAAGGAGGGCACGTGATGTAACGAGCACTGGGTGTTATGTAAGACTGATGAATCACTGAACTCTACCTCTGAAACTAATAATACACTATATGTTAATTAATTGAATTTAAATAAAAGAAATAAATAAAACAAGCAAAGAAGAACAAAAAAAATTTTAGGTCAGCACCTCCCCCAGGGAGCCTTTGCCGACCGCCGCAGTTGGCTGCAGTTTCTCCCGATGTCAGGAATCTGCAGGCCAGCGTGGGTTCTCCCTGGTTATCCTGTGCCTGCTAACAGGTGGGCGGTGTTCTGGCTTCTGAACCCAACCAGCCCTTTAGCCCCTCCAGCCCAGGGATGGGGTGTTTCTTTTCTTGCCAGCGTGGCACCCAGGGAAGTCTGTGAGGCAGCTCCCAGCAGGTGTTCACAGACCACCTCTCCGTGTCCCCGTCCATGGGGGACGTGTGAGATGTCCTGGCCGTCAAATGGGAGATGATGTGGTGCCAGGCTCACGCACGTGCTCAGCAAACATGGCCGCTGCACCCCCTGGGTCCAGCCCTGGTGACACACAGTCCCATGGCCTGTTGACCAAGCCCCCTGGGGCCCCTGTGTCAACTCAGCTGGGCTGAGTGGCGTCCAGAGAGCTGGTAAAGCACATTCCTGAGTGCGCGAGGATGTCTCCGCAAGAGCTTAGCAGCGCAACCTCCCCAGGGTGGGGTCACCATCCAATGCGGCCAGGGCCTGAGGAGAACACACAGGGGCAGGAAGGGCTCCGTGCTTGAGCTGGGACCTCCATCCTGTCCTGCGCCCGGACAGCAGCGCTCCTGGGCCTCAGGCCTTCTGACTTGGGCTGCAACTGTACCGCGGCTCTCCCGGGCCCCCCGCTCACAGACGCCGCGTCGTGGGACTCCCCAGCCTCTGCAAGCCTGTGAGCCAATCCCCCGTATGTGCATCTATCTATACTTGTCATATTGGTTCTTGCTCTCTGGACAACGCCGACTAATGACTGATGACTAATGGCTAGTGTCAGTGGGGTGATGGGACCCCGGGGGAGGTCTTGGAAAAGCGCTTCTCTTCCTGCGGGACCTTTGTCTTTCTTCTGCCTCAAAGTTACATTCCTGTTCTCAATGCTCTTTTTTGCCATTTGAAACTTCACAATGTACCTGGTGATTCATCACAAGGCCATTAAGTGGCATTAACTCTCTGCCTTTGGAGATGAGTAAATCACGACTCAGACTCGTGGGGGGCCTCAGCTGCTTGGCCACGAGGCAATATGTGGCTGTGCGGGTGGAAACGGGTGGGTGGGGAAGGCGTGGGCGGGTGGGGCGGACACAGAGCCGAGTGGCCAGCACCCAGCCCTCCATCGGGGAGCGTAGAAAAGGAGGGAGGGGAGCTGCTGGCGGGACAGGGGGTGGGTGGGTGGAGGGATAGGGGGAGCAGAGGGCAGACGCTTGGGAGCCCAAAGGCTCTGCCACTGACTGTGGTGTGATCGTGGGTAGGCTCCAGGTCCTCAGAAATTGGAGGGAGGCCACGCGATTGGCCATGGCATCAGGAAGATCCACCTTCCTGCCCTAGATGTGGCCACGGGTGGGTGGGACAGCCTCCAGCAAGGAAGTTGGGAAGGGGTCCTGCTTACGGTGGCAGCATGACCTGAGCGCACTCTAGACCTTGCTAAATCCTGACTGTGGCTCTCTGCTCCTGTCTCTGCAGGACTCCTCATGGAATCCAGACTTCGGGTTTTGCAGGCCTGGGCAGGACAGGCCCTACAGGTGCTCCGACATGTGTGCAGCCTGGGCTGGGAGCCGCCCGCCTAGAGCGGGGCCCCTCCGACTTTAATATCTATACAAATCACAGGGGTGTCTCTTTAAGATGTGGATTCTGACTGTGGAGGTGTGAGGGGCTCTGCACTTCGAACACTTGTCCAGGTGAAGGATGACAGTGCCCCCTGGCCCGGTGACGGACCCATTGCAAATCACTCAGCTCTACAGTCATGGGTCTCAAATCCCCCTGTAGGTCAGAACGCCCTGGCAAGCATTGTAGTGCAGATTCTTGGGCCTTGCTATGGGGGTGGAATGCTGATATGGGGGCTCCTGAGGTCACGCTGTGCTAACAGCCCGAGGTGGGCCATGCCAGGTGTGCTCCCATGTGTCGTTCTTATCTGACTAACCCACACACTCAGAGCTTAGGTCACCGAGTGCCACAGATATCCCGAGGGCCACACAGCCTCTAAAACACTCGGCCTGGTCCTTTGAGCACATCTCCCGACCATCGATACAGCTGGCTTATTCTCCTGGGACTCACAAAGTGTGCTTTGGCCCCTTGGTTCCTTGATTCTGCTGAATATTGATTTGAATGCCAAGGGGCTGGCTCAGTCCTCCCGTTACGTTACCCCAAGCCAGTTTGCCAAGAGTTGGAATTTCTGTGCCCCATGCAAGCTCATCTGCAGGCTCCTGAGGGGACACCAGATGATAGTGACACCATGTTCTGACACATCACTGATTATATCAGTTTCCTGTGGCTGCTGTAACAGATTGCCCCAAACTCAGGAGCTCAAACAACAGAAATGTATTTTGTCAACATTCTGGAGGCCAGAATCTGAAATCAGGATCACTGGGCCAAAAAATCAAGGAGAATCCGTTTGTTGCCTCTTTTAGTTTCCAGTGACAGCTGGCTTTCCTTGGCTTATGGCCCCATCCCTCCAATCTTCAAGGCCAGCTTCTCCATATGTCTCCCGGTCTATCTTCATGTTGCCTTTTCTGCATGTGTGGTGGAACGCCCCTCCCCAACCCCTACCTCTCTCCTGAAGGACACCTGTGATTGCATCTAGATGCCACCCGGGAATCCAGGAGGATTGCCCCATCTCATGTGACCACAGTATATGTAATCCAACCACATCTGCAAACACCTTTTCCCAAATAAACCAGAAGGCGCAGGTTCTGAGAAGTAGGACCTGTATCTCGATCATTTACAGTCTAGAGCACTGAGGGTCTGCAAAAGCCCCCAACCCAGCTCTCCTCCAGAAGATAACTCACCAACCTCCTTCTTCACTCTTCTTTGTAGGGTTGGCATGCAGCCCAAGGCTTGGAATGGGTGGGAAGTCGATAAATGTCTGTTGGGTAAATTCGAGGGGCTTAAGCAGCAGTAGGGAAGAAGGGGACAGGGTCATGAATGCAGACTCTGCAAGCAGGCAGAAAAAGTCAGAGGGCTGAAGTGTAGGAGGCACTATTTAGATGTCACATTAAAGAGTCTGGGCACTGTCCTGACGGCAAGAGAAAGCTCCTTATGGGGTCCTTCCATAGGGCAACGCATTTGTTCATTCGTTCGTTCATTCATTCATTCATCCAGTACTCAACAGCAAAGCTCAGGGCTTGGCTCTGTGGGGGAGGGAAGACAGGCTTCCTACCCTACACACACACACACACACACACACACACACATTATAAAGACAGAGAGAGAAAGATTTATTTTAAGCAATCGTGATTGTGGGGGGCTGGCAAATCCAGTTTGCAGGGCAGGATGGCAAGCTGGAGACCCAGGGAAGAGTTGATGGCCATCTGCTGGCAAAATTCTCTCTTCCTCAGGAGACCTCAGTCTTTCTTTCTTAAGGTCTTCAACTGATTAGATGTGGCTCACCCACATTGCAGAGAGTAATCTGCGTTACTCAAAGTTTACTGATTCAAATGTTACTCTCATCTAAAACGTATCTTCAGAGCAACATCTAAACTGGTGTTGACCAAAGCTGGGTACCCTGGCCTGGCCACTGTGACATATAAAACTAGCACATCACACAAAATACAGCACATTCCAGCTGCCCTATTTCTGGCGCATTCAGATTTATGATTATTGAATCTTTGTGGATTGTACCCTGCACCATTACATAATATCCCTCTTTGTTCCTGTGAATGCTTTCTGTCTTGAATTCTTCCTTATGCAGTTACTAATTTGCCATTCTTGTCACTTTTTAATTTCAATTTTCAAACATTGTGCACTTCGGGCCTCTATTTCTCATCATTTTGGGGGGCACTTCTTGTAAATTGCATTTTATTGGATTTTTATTTTTGCCCCAATCTTACAGGCTTTTGATGGGGAAGTTCAGCCCATCCCCATTTTGTATGAAAGCCGATATGCGTGGTTTTATTTATTTCGCCTCACTTTGTGTTTACTTGGGCTGAACTTTGTTATTGCTGTCATTTCCTTCTTTCGTCCTTCCTTAATTTTGCTTCCCTGCTCACTCTCGACATCCTCACCCCCCCCCTTAACGTAGCAGCTCTACTCTGCTTTCCAGGGGCTGCCCCTTCCAGCTCCTGACAGTCATAATTACGCCCATACTCCCCCGTGAATGTATGAGAAGTAAGCAGTAACAGCACTCCCCCACGAGATTCTTCCTCTCCCACCCCTCCTGCCCGCACCAGAGCAAGCCCTTTCCTTCCTCCCTCCCTCCCCCTGCCACCAGATGCCAGATGTCCCTCCGATCTCTTGCTCCTTCAACTCCCGGGGCGGTGGCTGAGACTGAGTCTATGTTTACTTACAGATGACTATGGGTTTCCCTCATAATATGAGGCACAGATTTCAAGAACCCTTACTTGGCAATTATCGTACAAAATCCCAGGCATATTTAGATTAAACTGAGCATTTTGCAAGGGTCACTGCCCACCAGCATTTTCTGTTCTCTGCTTCTGCTCTATCTTGAGGTCTCCTCTGTAGTTGAACTGTCTTGGTGAGAGGGGCCCTGCCCTGGGTAAAAGGGACACTCTGTGCATCTTGCTGGGGGGGATATTTTCTTTCTTTTTCCCCAGCAGAGAAATTCCATCCTAGCAGGGGTAGGCCTCCTCGATCAGATCATCAGAGTCCCTGGAAGTTGTTCCGAAGTCCTCTAGGCACTGGCACTACACTGGTTCTCCTGCCTTCGGCTAGGACTGGTTCTTTCTGGAATTTTGCAAGACATTCTCCCATTCTGGGACTTGGAGGCTTCACCACAGATCTTCGGCCCAAGACATTTTCCTCTGCAAATTTCCTCATTTCTCTCACTCCTGTCTGCCCGCCGGCTCCTTCTGGTGCTCGCGAGAGGTCGGTGCTCTCCCTTCTGGAACTGCCCGCAGCCTCTCGTTTTCTCCCAGAGGATTTTCACGTGCTTTTTCCTCCACCCTGGAAGGCATTTGCTCCACGTTATCTTCCCGTTTGCTCATTTGCTTCGTCTTGACGGTTCTCCTTCTGAATCTGCCGACGACTTTCAAGGCCTTTCGCTCCATGGAGCGTGACAAGCGTCTCCAGGCTCGGCCTGGGCAGCTCAGCCATACTCTTCCTCTGCTTATTGAGTCCCCTCGAGGGCACTGTCTTGGCTTCTCTGTGATCGTGTGTCAGACACATAAGGACCAGGCCATGGTGGTCTCCTGGGCAGTGGCCAACCAGGAAAGGGGACAATGACGAGTCATTTATGTTCTTGTAGACGACGAAGGCAGCGTTGGCAAGGTGCTCCCACGTCCCTGGAGGGGGCCTGTCTGCTCCCAGCCTCCCAGGTGTGAGGAGGGCTGCTGGCCCCAAGGGTGGGCTGCACAAGCCTTTCACTTCGGCCACCATCTTGCCAGCTGAAGGGGAGAACAGGTGGTAAGGAAGGTAGGCCAGAAATAGAAGAACTCATCTCATGGGTTTTCAAAGAGCCTAAGGAGCCCATTCGATGACATGAGGGGTGCCTGGATGGCTCAATCTGTTAAGCATCTGCCTTTGGCTCAGGTCATGATCCCGGGGTCCTGGGATCAAGCCCCGCATTGGGCTCCCTGCTCAGCGGGGAGTCTGCTTCTCCCTCTCCCTCTTCCCCCCAATTCATGCTCTCTTGCTCTCTATCAAATAAATAAATAAAATCTTTAAAAAAAACAAAATTAAGAAACATGAAAAGTCTACCCTCATTAGCTAGCATGGAAGTGCAGATTACAAAGGTAAGGAGGCCATTTTTCGTTTACTGTAGTGGGAAAGAGGTTGAAAAGGTAGTTCCCCATGCCAGTGTGCACCTCTCAGACATGACCTGGAAACAATATTGAAAAATGTGTTTTGGTAAAAATGTATACAGAGACTTTTAGGTCAGAAAGAGCCTATTAGGATCAGTGCTTCTCTTTCTAGAACTTGGCCCTGATGAAACAGGCATGCGCACACATAGCAGTGTGAACACAGGGACTTTTGGAAACCCTTTCTTCAGTAGGCATAGATAGCAAACCATGGACAGTAATAGTCTTTGAATGCTTTTTTTTTCTTCTTTCTACCTTTTGTAATTCTCCAAATTTTCTGTAATGAAAACATTAAAAGAGGTGAAAGATTTCTGTGTGGCATTGGGCAAATCACTACCTATGTCTGAACCTCAACTTTCTCATTGATAAAAACGAGCCCCACGCACTTGTCTCAATGTCCCACTCATTAGGGGTGCAGTGAAAAACCTCATGGGGGCATAAAAGCCCCCAAAACTGAACCTGGGGCAGAGCAGGGGCTGCTCCATGCCCATTTCTCTCCTTCCCCTATGAGCCTGACAGCCTTAGATGAGATGGGGTAGCACCGCGGGAGGCAGCTGAAGAATCAGATGAGGTGACTGGTGTGAATCACGCAGCTTTGATGAAAGTCCCCAGGGCTGTGTGCCCAGTGTGTAGAATCCATCTCCAAAACCATCTGGAATCTTTGCTCCCCACATGTTGGTAACATATCTCTGCAAGCCACTCTGAGCCCGATTCTGTCATGATGACCCAGGACAGGCATCCCAGGTTGGCCATGAGGACCAGACACAGAGCAGACACAGCCTGGGGGGGGGGGGGGTGTCAGCGGCCAGGACCTCATATCCCAAGGGCCTGACTTAAGGATAGACCTTTACCCTCATTTGCAAACTATACCCCTCAGACATAGGGCAGGACTGAAAGAAGAGGGTTTCCAAACTGCCTGAGCCTTGCATCATCCCCTGGGCTGATATATTTTCTTGAACGAATCCCATAATTACCTTGTGAAAAGTGTGCGACATTGCATTTAATTTCGGGCATTTAAAGCTGCACTTGGTTACTTGTACACATTTAAATGGACCATATTTTTCTATTCCTGCTGCTTTAACAGAGGAGGCCTCTCTGTCTCCGGCAGGACTGGAATTATCAATATTTAGTTAATATTGCATAGCAGTGATAATGAATCTGAAGTTGGGGATCTTGGGGCCAGGGTGGTGGGTGAAATGTGGCCTGAGTCTTGTCCAGCAGTCCAACCACCTGCTAACTATAGAGAGGCAAGGGGCCTCCATCTGCGACTGAACGCCTTGAGGGCGGGGCGGGGCGGGGCGGGGG
>NC_048228.1:105843996-106015177 GCF_002007445.2 Ailuropoda melanoleuca
GGCAGTGATTGGCAGACGTGCCTGCCGCACAGCGGGCCGAGCCGGCGTCGCGTCTTCTGACCTGCTTCGGGAGTGGAGAGCGGCCTGAGGCCCCGCCTCCGGCCCCGCCCCTCCTCAGAGGGCCGCGCTCGCCGGCTCCCGCAGCGGCTCGCGTCGCTTGCTCGGCCAGGCTGCTTCGCTCCCGCCCCTGGACGTCTGGCTCCTCGCAAACAACTTTGCGACAGGCCCGGAGGCGTCGCGGCGCCGCGAGTGGCCCGCTCACGGACGGGTGAGTATTTCGGGGCGGGGGACGGGCGCGCGGGGGACTGGAAAGCGAGTCAGGAGGCGCCGCCCGCCTCGGGCCTCAGTTTCTCCATCTGCGCGGCTGCTCCCAGTGCCCCCCACCACAAGTTCCCCAGAAGGTGGCGGGGCGGGGGTCCCGCCTGCACCACGAAGCCCACGGAGACCCCCGCCCGGGCCTGGGTTGGGACTTCCTGGGGGACTCCGCGCCCCCTTGGGAGTCGCCGGGCCGCGCGCTCTGCGAGCACCGAGAGGCCGGCGGCCGGAGTCGCCCCTCCCTGTGCCCCGCAGCGCCGGTCCCCAGGTGCCCCGTCATGGCCCTTCCCCCGCGGCCGTCGGCCGGACTCGGCGGCACCCAGGGCGGCCGTCGATGCCCGCGGGGACGCGGATGGGGCGGCGGAGGCGACGGGGTTCACCCCGCACTGGGGACGGGGTCCGCCGGAGGGGGCAGCCCCTGGGTCAGGCTGAAGTCCCCACAGCCCACTTAGAATCAGTGCTGCGCTCACTCTCCCCCTGGGGCTCCTCCTCGGTAAGAAGGGTGGGCAGGGGCAGTGGCAGTCTCTCCCTGTCCCGGCTGGGGTGAACCCGGCCCTCGGCCGGCCCTTCGCAACATTAATTTCTGTTGTGGCAGACGGAAACTTTCTGAGGAATCTGGCCCAGCCCTTTGGGATGTGATGGAGCCATGCCCTTCCACCGCAGTTTCTGTAGTTGATGTTAAGAAATTCCAAGGAGCTAACATTTGTAGCATAGTTACACTCCCCTCCCCCACCGCAGTCTTATAGGAGTAGGAATTAGAGCCCCAGTGGACACACGATGGAGCTGAGGCTCACTGGGGATTGGTGACCTGCCCAGGACCACAAAGAGCCTGGGGGAAGACTTCCGTCCCAGTCTGCACTGAAAGCAAGCTCAGTCCTGCCTCTCCTCACCTTGGACAGTGACCCCTGGCATTTGGCCTGTTTGTGAAGGGCTTTCCCTTCTGCTGGGATCTGTCACTTGCAGAGTGCTCTGGGTATCCTCTGTGCTGGTCGCCTGTTCTTACTGCAGCCCTAATGAGAGAGCCATGTCAACAGAAGCCCCAAGGCCACACTTTCCACTGTCCAGTCCTGGCCCCTGTGTCTCCAAGGGGCCTGATTCTCACTGGAGCCCCATGGTGTCTGACCAGAGATTTAGAGGAAGATTCCCTTATATAACCACTCCTTTGCTGCACCCCCTGAACCCCCCACCCCAAGCAGATGGACCTTTGAACACAGGGAAGTTTGCTGGGAGACCACATCACACCTTCTTTCCCAGGATGGAGGACTACATGGAGGGCTCCCTGCTCACGCCTTCCCAGCCACTCCTATGCCACGGCTGGACAGGCCTTGGGGGCTGGTCAAAGGGGACCGCAGCTCAGTCCTGGCCCCCAGAGGTGCCTGAGCTCTGGGACAGAGAACAAACCCTGGTCCATGATGGTGACGATAAGAAGAATCCTGCTAGGGAGGGAGCTTTATGCTTTATATGGCTCTCGCCCTCTCCCACGTCCCCACCTCAGAAAGTGGCACCACTGCTGTGCCCCCCACACACAAATCAAGCCATCCTCTGCTCCCCCACCCTTCACATTCAGTTGGTGATACTCCTGTCTCTCCTGGCCCCAGAGCTGCAGTCGGATGCCTCCCCTGGACCAGGCCTCCTTATCCTTCCCTGGATGGTTGCCCAGCCCCTTCCCTGGGCTCCCCATCCTGTTCCCACACAGTCCCAGTGGTTCTTTAACTGTCACTTCCCTGCTCAGCACTGCCCTCCCGAACTCCTTCTGGCCCTAGGCTCAACTCTGCCTCCAAAGCCTGATGCTCCTTCAGGCCCTTGGGACCTGCCCTAGCTGCCTAGCCTCTTCTCTCATTCCTGTGTCCCATCCCTGGGGTCACTTCCCAGGCACCCGCACCTTCCTGGCCACATTGCTGGTCACTCTCTCTGCTGCCTTTTCTCCTGGGCAGTCCCCTGTTGGAATGCCCACACGCCTCCATTCCTCCTTCCTTCCACCCTCACCTGGCTCACACCTGCTTGTCTTGAAGGCCGAGTCAGGGCCTCTCTTTCACAATCCCTACCGTGCCTTCCAAAGCTGAGTGAGACCGCCCGTTGGGGGCTTGCACCCCAAATGCTGCTCCAACTTTGTGGTTGTCTGTTTGGGTGTCATCCTTCCTGCTGGGCGTGAGCTGCTCGAAGGCCAGCCCTGTGGGAGTGCTGTCTGGAGCAGGGAGGCCCCGCACAGTGCTTGGCAAAGGATCAGCCCCCAGTCCGCGTCTGCTGACCCACCGGGGCCAGGCTCAGAGCAGGTGCCAGGTGTGCCGTGCGGGCTCGGCATTGGGCAGACACTCATGGCTGTCCTTGATCAAGGACTTGGGCATGCCCACTTGCCTCCCACTTTGTTTCTATGAACTTGGCACATTGAGTGGAGTCGGAATGTTCCTTGGTTTGGCCCTTAATACTCTGGGGCAAAAATAGGTATCTGGGAGCCTCCAAGGGCTTTGTGCCCTTGTCTTGAGGAGAAGCTCTGTGCCAGGGGCCTGGTCTGGGCCACGCTGGAGCAGACCCCCCAGACCCTAGGGCCCAGTCATAGACAGGTTTTAAAATATATTTGATTTTCATTTCAAACACCTTATTCATTTATTATAGAAAATTAGGGAAATACATTTAGAAAAAGAATAAAACAAAACTACTCATAATCCTTCCACCCAGAGAGCCAGTATTAACAGCTTGGGGGGCATTTTCTTTCATCTTTTTCCGTAGGTAGACTTCATTTTCATTCTAAAGAGACAGGATAATTCTCATGCTGCTTTCAATCCTGTTTAACAATGTTATACCAACATTTTCCTTGATTTTAAGCATTTATTTGTATACAGGGTCACGGTTAACATCTTTGTAGGGTAGCACCTTGCTGGGCTGTAATGTTCATAACTGCCCTCTCTGGATGGTGCCAGAAAGTTTGCCTGTGTCAGACACCCTTGTGTGTGAAACCCGTGGGCATCCCTGCATATTCCTCTGGGCTGCGATTCTATATGGCAGCTCTGGTCAGAGGGCGCTTGAACAATTTTAAGGCTTCCCATGGGGGCTTGTTTCAGAGGCGGAGCTGCCCCCAAGGGGAGCAGAGTGGGGACCGGCCTGCTCAGGGATTAGAGCATTTGGGGCAGAAGCGGAAGGCCACATGAGGTAATTCTGCTCCATGTCTCCACAGATGCATGGTCCATGCAGCCCCTCTCTGGGGGTGGCATACCTCAGCCGGGCTCCTTGGTGCTGGTATTTTGTGTTTTGACGGGATAAAAATATGCCTTGGTACTCAGGTGGAAAGAATGCCAGCCACTTTGCTTTCTTAGATCTGGTACAATGACAGGTTCCAAGCTACCGCTCTGCCGTCAGGTGGCGGTGGGGCTGGCTGGCGGGCTAGCAGGCAGGTTGGAGGAGTCTTGGAGCTGGGGCCAAGCTGGATGAAGACGCTCCTGCTTTGCCGTCGGGATGCTGGGGTCTGGGGGAAGGGAATTGCTTAAAGTCACACAGCAGGGTCCTATAACCTTGTTGCCTCCCCGAGGGCAGGCTGTCCCAGTGTACCTTGCATGTTAGACTCCCAGTGTGTGCCAGGCAAGGGAGCAGGTGTGCCGGGGGAATGAGACACAGCCCCCCCTTGCAGGGCTCCCAGTATCCCAGGAAAGAGAACATGTTACAGCAGGGAAGGCCAGAGATGGTCTTCTGTGTGGGTCCTTCTACCAGGAGATGGTCTGTGAACCTCCCTGTGACCCAACCCTGGCAGTGAGCGGTCTCGTTTGCTTTAAAATAATAAGCCCTTCGCTCCCTACAGGGCTTGACCAACTCTCAGAGAACCCAAAAATTAATTTTCTTTTATTCATCCATTCTTACGAAGCAGAGATTCGACTTGGAACAGTTATCTTGACTGTCGTGTGCGTGCATAACACTCAGGCCACGGGCCAGCCACAACCTGTGGTTCCCTGCAGTTCCTACCAGAATGTTTTTCACCAGAATATGCCCTCGTGTAGCCCCTGGGAGAACTAGCTTGGGTTTTGTTTGTTTGTTTGTTTTAATGTTGTATGGTTTGCAGATTACTTTCTCTTCCTTCATACCCTTAATCCCCATGGCACCTGTACATGGCAGGTGTTATTCCCATTTTACACATGAGGAAACTGAGACACAGTGAGATTAAGTAGCTGCAGGTCCCCGGTAAAACTGGGACCCACTCCCTATGTCGAGTGGTAGTAAAATTGTGTCCCGTAGGCCCAGGCGGTGCTGTCCCTCCTGGCATGGGGTCTCCTGGTAGAGGGGGGTACTACCTGAGACAGGACTCAGCAAAGGCAGCGGGGATACTCCCAGGAAGGAGGCACGCTGGGCCCCAGCACCGGAGGAAGAGGGCGCTGTGTCTGCCAGAGCACGGGCGCAGAGGCCGGAGGGCAGCTCTGGGAGCGGCAGAGAGGGAAGGGAAGGCGTGGCCTGGGTCGGATTGTGAGAGGGCTGTTTTTCAGAAACAGGCTTTGTGGATTTGAATTCCAGCTCCGACACTGTGAGCTGTGTGGCCTGGAGCACGTATCCCACCTTTCTGGACCTGCGTTTCCTCGTCTGTGAAATGGGGTGAGGGTTGAAGGCTAAGCCACCTGTGCGTCTGTCACACTGGCTAGCGGCAGTACCTGGCTCACAGTGCCGCGTGCGGCACCCCGAGAACGTGCACGGGAAGCGCAGAGAGCAGAACGTACCCCAGACACACGTCTGTTCCTGCTGCTATTCCCGACACAGGTGCCCCAGCGCAGGTTGGCTCTCATCAAGGCCAGTTGCGCTCTGCTGTTCCAAAGAGGTTGCCCTTGATTCTGGGGGCAGCAGGCCACGGGAGGTGGCTTGGTAGGACGTGGCTCCATGTGGTCTAAGGGACTGACGTGTTTTCTGTCTTGGGTCAGGGGTGACCTGCGTGACTCGGTTCTGTGTGTCATGTCACCGCCGGTCTCCCCGCCCACGGCAGTCTGAGTGCTCACTCTGGTCTGCACGTGTGGCTAAACGGCGAGTTTCACAGAAGTCGCCTCCTTGTTGGGCTCCCGGAAGCCTGCAGTGTGGAAACGGCACAAGCGGCGCATTGATTTCCAAGCAGATTCACGTGGCTCGGCCGTGCTCTTGTCTTGCCTCTGGGGGATGTTTTAAAATAAGGACTCAGTCCCTCGGAAGGAGGAATGTTCAGATTGAAATCTGTGGGGTTGTTTGGCGGACACAGATCCTGTCTTCAGGACCCACTGTGGCTGGGAACAGGGCAGGCATGGTTGTGTAGCCCCTGGGGAACAGGCCTGTGGCACTTGGGTCACCCCAACTCTTCCTGTGACAACTGTCTCCAGAAACATCCAGGGGACCCTACTGTGGCAGGCCCGGTGCTTGGCGCTGGGCGCTTGGGGATGCCTGGCCCCCATGTGCAGCCTGTCGTCTCATCTGGTCCTCACGGGGCCCTCATGTGGGCTGATTGCCCCATTGACAGAGGAGGAAGCAGAGGGGCGTGGCCTGCTCAGGACCGCAGAGCTGGGGGCACCGGGCCAGATTCCACATTAGCGGCCTCTCCCTGCTCTATGCTCACTTTCCTCATTGCAGTGAAGAGGGTGGACGTGGCCTTTAGTCTGGGGAGGGTCATGGCATATTTTCGGAGTCAGGAAAAGCCACCCCGGGTCCCCCACCCAGTGCACATGTTGTCCTGACGGTTAAAGGGGTCTGTGTCCTGAAGCCCATCCGGGGCCCCCGGGTTGGAGATCCTGGGGGTAGGGCACCTCCCTGGGCTTTCAGCTCCGGGCTCTGTGACTCGTTGCCCCCAGTTGTGTCAGCAGTGGTTCCTGCCGTTTTGCTCAGCAGCACATGAGGTCTGTGTTGTTGACTGAGTGAGCCCCTTCCCCTGTCATGAGAGGGCTGTAGAGCCACCACTCTCCGGTCTGTTCCAGTTCATTCCCTGTTCTTAGGCACCTCTTTAGTGTGTCTTCGTGTCTGGTGGCATCTAAGTCTGGCGGGTTTTGTCCTGTGGTTCATGGAGGGCTCTGCAGTCAGGCACATCTGCCTAAATCCTGGCTCTGTGGGCTGTTTGCCTCCCCCCTTCCTTGCTCCCCACCCCTCCCCACCTCCCCTACCTGCCCTACTTCGCATCCTCCCTTCGACTTACCTGCTAACATTTATTTAATTCCTACTCTGTGGTTGGTTCCTTCGGGGGACTCTGAGACGTCATCCTTGCCCGCCTCTCTCCTGGCTTCTGGTGAAGGCTGATGACCCCTGGTGGCCCTTGTCTTGCAGCTGTATCTCCTGTCCCTGGCTCCGTCACGCGGCATTCTTCTCTCTGTGTTTCCTTCCTGTTCTCAGGATACTGGCCTTTGGATCGGGGCCCACCCTCATCCAGGATGATCTCATTTCAAGATCCTTAATTGCAGCTGCAGGGAGGGCCACCTTCACGGATTGGGGGTGGACACACGATGTGGAGGCCACCCTTCAGCCCCCGAGCCAGCTCAGTGCTCCATGTGGATTATCTCATGGGACCCTCCCAACTTGGCACCATCCCTGCCACTCAGACATGGACACCGAGGTCACATGGCTCATGCCTGGTAAGGCAGGGACTCCAGGCCTCAACACGTAGGGCCCAAGCTCATGACTGCTGTGGAGCCCGTTGAGCCAGAGGCCTTGAGTGAATTTCTTTCCTCAGTTTCCTCATCTGTAAAATGGGCATGGTCTTAGGGGGCTACTATGAAGTTGAATGAGATTCCAGATAGAACATGAGGTGGTCCCCAGCCCATTTCTCTTTTATGTCCCCTCTCTGCCCAGCACTCTAGGCCAGAGTAGGCTGGGCCTGGCCGCCCTTGTGTCTGACCCTCGGTTTTTCTCGCCGGCAGGATGGACTCCGGCGCCCCCCCTGCCAGCCCCTCTGGCCCACAGCCGCAGCCACCAATGCAGCCCCAGGCCCGCTCACGGCTCAATGCCACTGCCTCGGTGGAACAGGACAAGAGTGAGGTGCCCCGAGCTCCTGGACCCCAAGTTGGCCCTGGACCAGATGTGGGAGACACAGCTGCCCCCACTGTGGCCCGGGTCCCGAGTGCTCGGAGCCGAGAAAGAGCGGACCGAACAGGTAAGGGGCTGGGGCCGGAAGCCGACGGTCCTGAACGCACGCCAGGGCTGTTGCATGGAAGCCGGGCGAGCAGCAGGTCCTGGCACGCGGCCCAGGCACCCTGCCCGGATCCTCCTGCGGGCCAGGTCCCTGCTGTCACCTGCGCAGCGGGCTTTGCTCCTGGTGCATGGACTTGGGTGGTAGCAGAGGTCACGTCTCCCTATTTTATTTATGATCTGGTGGCTCCAGCACCGATCTGCTTACACTCTGCGCTGGGGACCAGGCACCTCCACACCAGGCATTGTGGTGTGCAAGGAGACGAAGGCTCCCCGTCCTACTCTGGTCCCCTGCGGGGACTCAGGGGAGCCCGTGTGGTCCCCTGCCCATCGTGGCCACTCCTCAGGGCCATTTGGTCAGACAGCTCTACTTGGTCTGGGGACCCACATGGCCACTCCCCTCAGGGGCTGGCTGCCACCCTGGAATGCCCCTAGGCCCGGGTCCCCGGTGCCCTGTGGGCCATTGTCCTCCGTCTCCAGGCTGGACTGCTAAGGATTGCTCACTCCAAGCCCCGCCGCTCTGGGGCCTTCTCAGGTTTCTGCTCCCCCAGGCCTTCCCCGGAGGCACCTCCCGCCCAGGGTCGGAGGTGAGCTGGTGTGAGGACCTGAGTGGGACAGGACGGTTGGTCATGGGGCTGGACACCTCACTGACCCTGGGGCAGGGCCACTAGGGCTTGGTCCATCCTCCGTCCACCTCCTGCTCCCTGAGCCCGGGTGGCACAGGTGAGTCAGGTCTGCCCCCGACCCCCAGCAGTCCACAGTGCTGGGGAGCAGAGGGAAGCATAGGGCCTGGGGAGCACTGAAGTGGCCCTGGACCCGGGGCTGGGGTTGTGGGAAGCCTGCTCTGTAGGAAGAGGAGACTCCCCAAGCAAGAATTAGCACGGGAGGAAAGAGAGGGCCTGGCAGGGGTGAGGGCTGGTGGGAGGAGGTGGCCTCCCCTGGGGTAGGGGTGAGGCCAAGAGAGCCCCAGTCCTCCCAGGTGACGGGGTGAGGAGGGGAGGGGAGCGCTAAGAGTGATAATGGTCGTGGGTCTGGCCTGTGATGGAGATATACCAGGAGGGACCTGGGGGCCCAGCCTTGTCTGGGACGTTTCTTCGTGCTCTAGGGACTGCCATGGGCGGGAGGAGCCCCAAGCCTTTGGCTCTGAAGTTTTGGGGAAATGTGGCTGCTGGATGTCTTACTCTCAGGGGAACCAGCCCCTCCGGGTAGACCATTTGCTCGGATTACAGATGAGGTCGTGCCATCCCACGCAGAGCAACTGGTCCCCACCTCCCTCCACCCCAGCACTGGTCCCCATTCTCCAGGTCTGCCTCCATGCTTCCCCACCTTCCTTTGCCAAGCAGGAGGTCCACCCAAACTGTGCCCTCCCCAGCTCCCCTGCCGAAATCCTACCCGCTCTGAGGGCTCTACTGCCCCTACGCTTCCTGAGCTCGACCCACGGCAGGAAATAGTGTGCCACCCTCTGCTGACATGCATGCCTGCACACGTGTGTGTATACACGGGCACGCACACACACACATATACACGCTCAGTGGGAATGGAAATTTCCCAAACACAGCTTTTCCCAACTGTGCGTGCTGCAGTCTGACCGGGGTCGTTCTGTCCCTTTTCTGTAAAAGCAGTGCTGCTTGTGGACAGTTAAATGGATTTTGTGATTCACTGTGTTGAAACCTACAGTTTATAAAACGCTTTCTGCAGTTTGGCTCCAGCGCTAGTTCTCCGTGAACATTTCCCAGCTGGGACTCCCCGGAGCACGTGTCTGTCCACACGAACTGTCACTCACTGGTGGTCAGAGCCCTGAGGTCCAGGGAGCGCCAGAGACAGGTCCCTCTCAGCCCGGGCCCTTGAGCCATGTGCCCTTGAGGGAGTCAGGAGGCCACACCGGGCCTGTTTCTGCCTCTGTAAAGTGGGCGCGACCGTACCAGCCATGTGGTGTCGTGTGGGGATCGCATCGGTGCCGGGACCGTGCGCCTCATGCAGACATTCCTCAGGCGCCGATGTGTGCAGGAGCTGGTGTCGGGACCGCGCTGAGACGGGGCCGCCTCGTCCCCATAGGCATCCGGCGTGGGGGTCCAGAGATGGTGGGTAGCTTGTGCTTCATGTCACCTGGCAGCCTGGTCCCCTGGTTCCTTCACCGAGATCCTGTTCAGACCTCCTGTGGGGCACCTGCTATTTTATGACCCCCCCCCCATGAACCTCTTTGGTGACTGGTCTTCATGTTAGCTCGGGGCCGTGTGTGTCTAGCTTCTGTGTGCGTGCCCGATTTCTCTCCCCCAGCGGAGGCTCGTGCCACATACTGGCCGTGTGCACGTGTGCATGGTGGGGGTTGCTTTCTTTACCTCCTCCCCCACCGCGGGCGGGATGCCACGTCAGCTCTCCTGGGACTAAGGAGATGCGGCTCCACTCCCCCAGGTGGTCTGGACGAGCGACGGAAGTCCAGCCCCCGCTGCCAGCTGGGCACACCTCAGCTCCCCTTTCTCCGGCTCACCCAGGCTTCGTCATCTTCTTCCTCTAGAGTGGCCGCTACTTAAGATGACCACCCCCAGCTCGGCCTGCTGCCCATGTAGGAACCCCAGACCCGCGATGAGCCCCTGCTGTGCACCTCTGGGTATACCACGTGGCCAGCCCTGTCCTCAGGGCTTTCCCTGGGCCACATCTGATCCCCTCATGTCAGCCTGTGAGGGAAGCTCTGTTGCTGCCTCACTTAGGGATGAGGAAACTGAGGCACAGACTTGCCCAAGTGTCCAGCTGCCGAATGACAGGCCCACAGGTGACCTGTGTCTCCTGGGTTAGCATCAGCCCCACCCAGCGGAAATCAAGCTGTGGTGGAAGCCGGCTGCAGTCTCCCCTGGGCAGTTCACGCCAGGCCAGTGCCTGATTTATTCCAGAAACTCACCCGGTCCTTGGGCACTTCTGATCTTTGCATCTCCTTGAAAGATCACCGTGTTCTCTGCTTTGTTTCCAAGGCTTCTGGGCAGAGAGGGGTCCTGACCCTGGGCTTTCAGCCACAGATGCCTCACGGCTGCAGAGCACAGAAACCAGGGCTACAAACACACTTGGTTTCAATCTGAGTGCAAACTGTCCTCGGAGGGCAGCGTCAAGACGGCAAGTTGCAGGTGGGAGTCAGGAAACAGCCGTGGGCTCTGTGTGCCATCCGCCACTCAAAAGAAGGAGAGAAGCAGGCCCTGGCATTCTTGCAGGCTTGGGGTCCCAGCCCCCACGTCCGGGCTGTGCTGCTCTGTGTCCCTCACTGGTCATCGAGGCAGGCGCAGAGGGGCCCCGCCATGCTGGCTCTGCGCAGCCCAGAAAGCGTCTGCCTGGGAACGACTTTGGGGGCCTGTTTCGGTTAGTTCCCTCACCTGTGCATCTGCAAAGGCGTAGCGAGCCCCAGTTAGGTACCCACAGGTCACAACGAGCGTGAGTGTGGAAGTAACGCCCACTGTGCCAGGCATCACGTTCGGTTGTTTCTACATCAGCCTGCTTGCTTCTCCAACATATTCAGGCAGGAAAACCTGGAGAAAGAGGTGAAGTGGGTGCCCCAGGGCCCCCAGCCGGTGAGCTGTGAGGTCGAGATTTGAACCCACTCTGTGACTCTCTGCTTATCGGAGGGCCGCAGGTGAGCACTTGCGTGTGCCTGGTGCTTTCGGCCATTTCTCCAGGGAGCCCGGTGCAGGACCGAAGCAGAGACGGCTGGGCTGGAGCCTGGGCTCCTCAGCTAGCCCTCAGGGTGGTCCCTGGTGAGGCTCAGTCCTGTCCTCCAGGAGCCCCGGGCCAGGGAGAGCCAGAGGCACACAGTAGCCGCCCTGGAGGGCAGGCGCTGTGCTAGGGACAGCTGATGTTGTGGGGGCCCGGGGAGCACGAGACGCCCTTTCTCTGACCTCGGTGGGCCACAGCAGATCACCAGCGAGACTGTCAGTGCCATGAGGCCTCCCAGCTGCGGGGCCACAGACGGGTGGTGGAACCCTTGGGCAGGGCTGCCGCTGCCAGGAAGTGTTCACCGCGGTGCTGACGGAGGACTTGCCTGGCATGTGCAGGAGACAGCGGGTGAGGCAGGTGGGGCCCTGTCCTCCAGGAGGGATCCTGCGTGAGTACATGAAGAAAGACCTGCACGGTGTCAGGGGCACACTGGACCCCAAAGGCTCCAAGTTTGATGGCCCCTGGGCAGGGTCAGAGTGTGAGGTCAGGAGGTCAGCCAGGCAGGCTCTCTAGGGTCATGATAAGGACAAGGGTGTTTGGAGGAGCATTAGAGGGTCTGAATTAGAGGAATGACATGCTCTGTTCACATTGAAGAGGAGGCCACCCCAACTGCTGGGCAGAGCGGTGGCTGAGGGGTGGGTGGAGAGGGGGCAGAGGAAGCAAGGCTGGCCCCCAGGTCTCTGGCTGGAGCCGCGGGTGGCGGTGGGGTTCAGAGCTGGGTTCAGAACCGATGTGGTTGTGGGAGTGGGAGCAGATGCAGATGTTGAGGCCGTGCTGTCCTGGGAACAGGGCACAGCGGGAAACGGCTTGGCTTCCTGTGCTCTAGTCAAGGTGCCCGGCCATTGACAATCTGGGGACTTTTCTACACACGCTATGTTGTCCTGACCCCGATACAAGCCCTGGTCCATCTGGTGTCCGTGCCTGTGCGGTGACCCCCTCGCTGTAGGATGCCCTGTCGTGAGCTGGCAGGATGGTGGGGTCAGGTGAGTTTTGGGTGTGGTGGTTTCCTGAGACCTTTGGAAACTTGGCCGTGTGCCCTCATCAGTTACCTTTAACCATCTACTTGTGTTCCAAGCCTCAGGCGTCACCTCCTCCAGGAAGCACCGCCCACCCCCCCATCAGGATTGATGACCTCCGACACCTCCGCAGCCCGCACTGATGAAATGTGACAGTCCTCGCCCGGCCCCTGGGGGGCCTTGAGGGCAGCAGTCCTGCCTCATTCAGCTTGGTGCCCTTAGCTCCTGGCACCCCGGGCTGGCTTGCGGGCAGTGCTCAGTAAACGTCTGTTGGGTGTATGATAAGGACCTGAATCCATGACTCCCGCCCGGGGCTGTCAGGAGAGTGGACCTCCTGGCCCGTTCCCCGGCTTTAGCTCAGCCAGCCCTGGGCAGAGATGGAGTGGCAAGGATTGTTCACCCTGTTTGTTCATGAGGACCAGAGTCAGCATCACAAAGGCTGATGAGACACCCCCTTGGTGCAAGGCAGCCCCAGCTCCCTGTGTGGGGGACACCCCGTTGGCATAGGGCAACCCGGCCATCCCATGTGGGGACACCCCATTGACGTAGGGCAACCCGGCCATCCCATGTGGGGGACACCCCGTTGGTGTAGGACAACCCAGCCATCCCATGTGGGGGACACCCCGTTGGTGTAGGGCAACCAGCCTTCCCATGTGGGGGACACCCCGTTGGTGCAAGGTGGCCACAGCAACGATGAAGACACACGATGTACCCTTGGTTGCTTTTCACCCTGCCCTTCCCTGCAGCCCCCCGTGGCAGGCGTCCTGAGAGGACCAGGGAGTCTGGGAGGCTGGGGCAGAGTGAGGAAGGAGCTGGGAGCAGCCTCCTACAGACGGGAGCACTGCGTCATCCTTTGGCTGCAGGGTTCAGGTGGCACTCCCCTTCCCAGAGCTGCTGGCATGTGCTCAACAATCCACAACTTTACCTCAGCTGCAGATCGAGCTAGCAGCAGTCGGGGACAAGGGCACCAGCTTCTGTCCTGCTCCTGCCACGTCTGGGAGAGCTTCGTGCACGGGCTTCCCCGCTCCCGGCCCAGGGTCCTGATGTGCTCCAGAGTGGGTGTGAGGCTTGCTCACCACCCTTCTCCCTTTCTGCAGAGCACCTGCTCCAGCTGCAGGGGCGGGGGCTTGAACTTGCAGCGCAGTCACCGTGCGGAGCGTGTCCTGTGTCCCTGCGCGGCAGACCCTGCCCGCCATCCTTCCCTCGGCGGCCCCCATCCTTGTCCCTCCATCCTGCACCACTTAGCGAGCCGTGGGGTCCAGCGCTGTGCCGGCGGCTGGAGTTTGTTGGGTCAGACCCACCCACTGGACAGTGTCCCCGTGAAGCCTGGAGGGAGCTGTAAGACACCGCGTCCCAGATTGCGGTGGGAAAACGGCAAAGGACCCCGCCAGGGAGAGGGGACAGTGTCCTGGGGGCTGTGTTGACCTCACGAGCTCCAGAGAAGGTGAAGGGTCACGTACCAAGTCAGCAGGGAGCACACACATCTTTCTAATGCAGGGAATCTGGGGAAAAGAACAATGAAAAGATAGGGATGCGTGTGGACGTGGTTCTGTGTGGTCTCTGGCTGAGGCGTGCAGACCTGCCCAAGGCCACGCAGCTCTGATTACTGCTGCTTTGTGACAGGAAGCCTTTCAAAAATGAGTTAGAGTCAGGACCCCTCTGGTTGTAAGTGACACAGAGACACGATGTAAATTGACATAAGCAAAAAAAAAAAAAAACAGGAGTTGAGAGGAATTTCTTAGTTCCAGGTGTCTGTGAGCGTAGGGGTGCTGGTGCCACACAGGA
The DNA here is from genome assembly GCF_002007445.2 of Ailuropoda melanoleuca. NCBI lineage: Eukaryota > Metazoa > Chordata > Mammalia > Carnivora > Ursidae > Ailuropoda > Ailuropoda melanoleuca. Next base: position 105,857,916 of record NC_048228.1, read on the forward strand.
CTGGATCCAGGGGCTCAAATGATATTGTCAGGAACCCCAGCTCCGCTTTTCCTCACCTCAGGCAGGCTCTCCTCACTGGGCGGCCCTCCAGGCTCCCAGCTGGCGTCCATCAGCCGAGACCTAGCAGAAGGAGGATGCCGGTTTCCCAACACTTCAGCACAAACCCCACTGGCCTGGCTTGTGTCTGTGTCCGTCCCTGAAAACCAAGCGCTGTGGCCAGGGAGACCGAGCCCTCTGATGGGCCAGGAGGGCCTGCTGCACACCCCCCTCCCCCCGCAGCATGGGTGAGAGACAATGCCACCAGACCTTGACGACCAAGGTGGGGAACGTGGGTACCCAAAAGGGACATCAAAGTGCTAGGACCAGAAAAAGCCAGGTATGCAGGTCAGGCATGCAAAGAAGAGCATGTTTCATGGTCCTTGGGCCACACTGACTCAGCCAGCTCTGGGGGGTATTCTTTATGACACTGAACAGTAAGCCCCTGACCTGCGGGAAGGCTCCTCCTTACATGGAAAGAGCCAGAACCCTCTGATTGGTCTGCAGCGCGGGCCTAACATTTGAGTAGTTGTAGAACTATTTCTGTCAGTGCCAAGTGGAAAAAACTGGAATCATGAAGGTGTGGTGTATATTTCAAGGAGTTTCTGTCTACTGGGGAGACTTCTTGAAATGCCAGGCTATGAATAACTTCTGTGAAAAATTAATCATGGACAGAATCTTTAGCCAACAGATGTATGCTTGAATCCTCTATATTCTGATTAAAACACAGAAAGAACGTGGGCTTGCAAATTCAGTTAGTCAAGAAAAGTTTTGAGCTTGTGGGTGGTGCCTGGTGGGCACTGCGGTGGGAAGTGCAGTGTCAGTGAGCAGCAGCAAAGGCCCTGCGGTCAGCCTCGGAGAGGTGGCAAGTGGGGAGGGAAAAGAAATCCACATTTCGGGAATGCCAGCTCTGGCCCAGTCACTTAATACAAAGTGTCTTGTCCTTCGTAACTGTCCCGTTGGATGGTCATTAACGATTGGGTTGAAAATGCCTCTGGCTAGGTCACACGGCACTTTGATGCTAAAGGTAGAGCCACACGCAGGCCGGACTTCCCTCCGTGCGCACACTCCTTCCCTGGGAGCCCGTGGAAGGGATCGGCTTGGAGCCCACAGGCTCTGTGTTCTGTTCTAGGCCAGAGAGTGCATCCAGGGAATTGAGGGGGTGTGACAGTGGCCAGAGGGGAGATGTGGCCTTGGCTCAGGAGGCACCAAGGTCCTGGGCACGAGAGCAGAGTGGGCATGCTGAGGCCACGCTGGGCAGAGGCCCTGAGGACCTCAGTGGGGAAGCCCAGTCTGATCTCAGGGAGAGGTGGCCTAGTATTTTCCAGCCGTCCCCCGAGAGGGCCGTCATGTGTACCTGCACTGTGAGGTCTTAAGGAGAAACCTCCTCACTCTGAGCTGTCCCCTGTGCCCCATGCCTCTCCACCTTTGCACCTGAAGGCTGCGCTGGCTCTGGCCGTGCCCCTGTTGCCTCCTCCCGGAGTCCGGCATCCCGTGGACTCGGGTGCCTGGAACGCAGGGGCTGGTGGCATTGGTGGCCACAGAGCGAGCTCCGAACCTGGCAGAGCTGTGCTGGGTGAGGCCTGGATGAACTCATCAGGAAGGTCAGTCCTCACGTGCTATTGCAGGGGGCAGTTTTTGTTTCCAGAGACATCTAGAGAGTGAGAGGCTGTCAGTCTCTACTGAGCCCCTACAGTGGAGTCAGTAGCCCTGGGGGTACATCCCACGAGTTGCCTGGAGCTGTCTCGTACTTGCCAAGGTGGGGTGTGGAGCGGGATGGAGGCCCCCGAATATTCATTGTATAAATCAAAGACAGAGACTGGTAACAAACAAACAATTTTTAAAAACTTTTTATTGTTAACGCTGCCTGTTGCTGGTAAGGTGGTGAAGTTGGCGTAGTTCCGTGATGCTTTCGTAGCTCGTAAGGTTTTAGAAAGTAGGCTAAGGCATGAGCCGTATGATTTTTGGGCCCTAGTAATGCAACCGAAGAACGTACGCTGGGAGAATAACCCCAAAGGAAAATAGATGCACTGTTTGATAAAATTAGTGAGTGTTGGGAGTGATGTAAAGGCCCAGCGGGGCAGAGGCCCAGCGCCTCCAATGGTTTCTGAGCCCTGGAGATGGTGCATTTCACCAGAGTAACGTGGGAAAGTGGCTACGATTCACCGTCGTAAATGTGTTTGTGTGTGTGCACACACCGAGTGTGACCCCAGAAATCACGTGCATACAGACGGCAGTCTTGGAAAACATGGATTTGGTTTGTTTATTGGGGCACAGGCCAGGGCTTTCACGCTGGAGTCCTGGGATCTTTCTAGGACTCAGCTCAAGCAGGCCTGAGCTTGGGGGTGAGGGTGGGACTGGCGTCTGTGCCCCTGCGTCCTTCCTGCCGTTCTGAGCTGCTGTGAAGACCACCGTCTGTGGGAGTTTTGCTGTCCGTGCTCCGGGGCTGTCTGCGTCACTGTTGGGCAGTGTTCCGGCATATTCTGTCTGCGTCTGACCTGGATTTTAACAAAGCTGCCCTGGGTCCGAGCCCATCGTTGTAGTCCCCTCCACTCCCAAACGGGCAACAGGGACCAGTCTCGTGACATTCTGTCTGCTTTCTCCTGTGATAAAGGGCCCGTGAAGGGAGATGTGGAAGTGCCCTTTGAAGAAGTCCTGGAGAAGGCCAAGGCGGGGGACCCCAAGGCACAGACGGAGGTGAGGACCGCGTGACAGTGGGAGGCTCAGCCCACGGCCCCTGCACGGCGGCCCTGGGAGAGGCCAGTGCTGTGTGAACGGGGAGCAGGGGTGCCGGGCCCATTTGTTTTGTTCCCATGTTCTCCGCGTCATTTGTCTCCCGCCGCCCTGTGCGGATCCTGTGTTCTCGCCCACGTCCAGCTCACACCCTGTCTTGGGCCCTCCTCCTCTGGGACACCTTCCCTGCCTGCCCCCCGCCCTCTCATCTGTAGAGGGGGGCCACACCCTCCCCGCGTCTTCTGAGGAGCAAGGGCCCCGAGGGTCCCACAAGCCCCACTGGGTGCAGACGCCCAGGGGACCCCAATCCCGCCCCCTGTCATCCTGGAATGGGCGAGCAGGTTGGGGAGGCGGGCTGGCCAGGAGCTCGGGGCAGGAGAGGGTCGGGACGCCCCAGCTTGGGAAGCAGGTCGGGTGAGGACGCGGAGCAGGAGCCCCGGCACGGCACGCGGGGGGCTGCCACGGAGCGTGGCTTGATGGGGTTCTCACCGCAGGTGGGGAAGCACTACCTGCAGCTTGCGGGTGCCGTGGACGAGGAGCTGAACAACTGCACCGCCGTGGGCTGGCTGATCCTCGCCGCGAAGCAGGGCCGGCGCGAGGCCGTCAAGCTTCTTCGCCGGTGCCTGGCGGACAGGAAAGGTGGGTCCGAGGGAGGCTGGGTGCGGGCGCCGCTGCCAGAGGGACGCGCGCTGCTTGCTAGGTCAGTGGGTGACAGGTGACGACAGGAAGATCTGCAGCCAGTGACGCTGGTGAGGAGCAGATGTGAATTCTGTTTCACCGGCAGTTTTGTGACATAGACGTTGTTTCTGGAGCATGACCTGGGATGTTTAGGCAGCAAAGCCGCTGTCGTCCTCCTGGGCGTGCGTTGATGTGTGTTGGTAGATCCCTTCTGGGTTCTAATCCAGTTCGAGGGGTGGATCATAGAGCCCGCGGAGGCCAGCTTCACCAGGGTTCGTAGGAGAATGTGACAGTGGTCTGAGGTCGGAATGGAACTTTCTGGGCTGAACGGCTGGGGCCAGTGAGGACCTGCTCAGCTGCATTCACTGCCAGGAAGCGAACAGGTGGGGGGGGACAGTGAGACGCAGCCCGGCCACACGCGGTCACTTACTCATCACGGTGCCATTGCGCGATGTGCTTCTGGAAGTTTCAGACCTCAGAGAAAATGGAAGCCTGTGTCTTAAAGCATCTTTTACACGATTTTCTCCAGACTGTAGAAGTGTTTTATGTTTATCGTGTAAAATTTGGAATAGAAAGAAAACGAAGAAATGAACTACCCATAACCTTGAAACCCAGAGAAATGCTCTGTAGTTTGGTGTATTTTTTTCTGGTTTTGTATCATAATGTTTTTTTTTTTTTTTTTTTTAAAGATTTTATTTATTTATTTGACAGAGATAGAGACAGCCAGCGAGAGAGGGAACACAAGCAGGGGGAGTGGGAGAGGGAGAAGCAGGCTCATAGCAGAGGAGCCTGATGTGGGGTCGATCCCATAACGCCGGGATCACGCCCTGAGCCGAAGGCAGACGCTTAACCGCTGTGCCACCCAGGCGCCCCCATAATGTTTTTAAGAGTTACTTTTATTATACAGAACCTTCTTTTTTTGTGGAAATGGGACTGATGCCTTTGAAAACACAGAATAGTGGCGTTCTGTCAGCCAGGATTTCTAACCAGCCACCCTCCCGTTGCGGCCGGGGCAAGTCCGTGCGGCCCACCCAGCTGGGTGCTGGAGCCGGTGGTTCCCAGTGGCCGGGACGGAGCCCGGTCAGGACCAGGCCTGAGGGCGTGTGCTGCGGGGGGCCGTGGAGGGCCCCACGTGCTCCACACCCCCCACTTCTTCACACCGAGTGTTTCCTGATCTTGAAAGAAATGTGTGCTCAGGTGGAAAATTTGGAAGATGTTTCGAAGGAGAAAAAATCCTGTACCCCATCTCAAGTCTTACTGCCCTTGTGGGGGGATGCTGACAGTTGGCCCTGACAGTTGGGAGTGAAGGGAGAAAGGCGGCCACAAGCCAGCCTGTGAAACCTGTGCCCATTTCTCTCCACGGGGAGTCTCTGTCTCCCTGGAAAAGGGCCAGCTGTGCGGGAATGGAGTTTCCCAGCTGCCTCAGGAGGGGCAGAGCCTGTGAAGAGCTGTGGGCGCAGGGAGGTCCTGCTCTTGCACCCAGGCCGATAACCCGATAACCGTGGTTACCTGTCTCTGATTCCCATAGTTACCGGCTGCTCTGCCTGTCTCTGACTCCCTGGCCACAGGCAGGCCAGGACACGCCTGTGCCTCGGCTTCCCCATCTGTAAATGAGGAGAGCAGTACTTACTCTCAAGGGTGCTTGTGAGGAGGAAATCAGACAGGGAAGTGGGCCAGGAGCACAAGAAGGTCTAACACACGCCTGCCTGGGGGGGTCACCTGGGGAGGTCTGCCAGGAGCATGGGAAGGCCTGGCACCTGCTTGCCCACAGGGTCACTCTGGGGAGGGTCCACTGAAGGACCAGGCTGACCTCCAATCTGGGGAGTGGGTCCCGGCAAGGTCTTTGGCCAAATGTCCTTTTTTGTCAAATGTCTGTTTCTGCCTTGGTGACGAGAGGTGCCTGCAAAGCAACTCGCATAAGTCCCCTGCCAAGCCCCTGCAGCAGGGCTGGTCAGGGCTCAGAGCACCACTAGCGGCACCCAGGCAGGCGGGACGAGGCCGGTAACGCCTCTTGTCTCGTAGGCATCACTTCTGAGAACGAGCAGGAGGTGAAGCAGCTCTCCTCCGAGACAGACCTGGAGCGGGCTGTGCGCAAGGCCGCCCTGGTCATGTACTGGAAGCTCAACCCCAAGAAGAAGAAGCAGGTGGCCGTGTCCGAGCTGCTAGAGAACGTTGGTCAGGTCAATGAGCACGGTACGCAAGCCTTCTGGGGACCAGGCCTTCCCATGGGGATGTCATGGGCTTCTCTGTGGGAATTCTGGGGGGCTTCCCTTTGGGAGCCCTGTGGAGCCTCTGGGAGCCTACCTCAGGTCTCCCAGGGACTTTGTTGTGGGGACCTCATGGGTCTCCTCTAAGGCCCAGGGAGGGTCCCTTCCTAGGGTGTCGTCCTATTCTTGGGGTCCCCTTCCTGAGCCCTGCCCTGAGCTCTGGTGCAGTCCACGGGCAGAGCCACAGATCTTATCGTTCTCAGGGTGTCCTGCTCCTCCTTGGGGGGGGGGAAGAGTAACACATGCAGGGAGGGACCTGGGTCCCTGAAGCCCCGAGGTTCCAGGGGCACTGAGCCAACTGTGTCTCTGACGGCCGTCCTGTGGCAGGCCTCATCACCGGCCTCCACAGCCTCCCCCAGCCTTCTGACAGCGGCCAGCTGGAAGGGCAGATGGAGCAGAAGAGCGGGCGTCTCTGACTGGGCGTGGCGCTCTATTTCCCGGGGCCCAGCCTGACTTTTCCTCTCCATCACTGGGGGGCCACCTGCCTCCAGCTGTGCGGATGTGATTTCTGCCCGGAGCCACACGCAGCCCTCTCTGGCCCCCCAGGGCTGCGGCCTCCTGCCAGCACAGCAGGGCAGCAGAGAAGGCTGCTGGGCGGACACCTTTGCCCCTTCTCCTGGGGTCTCTGGGCAGGACCTCTGTCCGACTAGACCCTCCGGGGACTAGCCTGCTCTCTGAGCCAGGGTTGGAGAGACTACATGCTGGGCAAGTGGAGGTGTCCGTGAGAGAGGCATGCTTGATGTGACAAGCTCGGGGCTGCCCCTTAGAGCCCCAGGGACCCTGCAGTGCCACAGCTTAGCCCCCACCTGCTGCCCCCCCCCCCACCAGGCCACTTCCAGGGCCCTCGGTCTCTCTGGGTCACAGCGCCTCGCCGCTCATGTTGTCTGGCTCCCACCTGACCTGACCCTGCAAAGGCACGCCTTGGTGCCCGGCATGCAGGAAGACTTGCATGTTTGCCAGATTGGGCTGCGGCCGGTGGTGGATGTTGACAAAAGAGCAGAATATTTCAGTCCGGGCTCAGCGCTCAGCCGCTGAAGAGACTCGTGTGGAGCTCCTCCCAGCACCAGGGCTGGGGAGACAGGAAAAGGCCTGGCCCCCAGAGAGCTCCGTCTTTTCCAGGGGAGAATCAGGCCGAGGGACAATGCCAGCAGAGGTATTTGGGGATACGTTATGCTGACCAGAAACCGGTGTGTCTGTCGCCGTGGCTGCATCAGTAGAGGGGATGGCTGTGCCCAGCGGGGGCCGAGTCAGCCTCGTGGCTGGAGGCTCAGACGTGGCTGCCCAGAGAGGTGGCCCTCACCGTGCCCATCAAGGGCTGCGTGGAGGCCCTGTGGTCCCCAGAGGTTGGGGATGCCCCGGCAACACATGGGCCAGTTGCTAGAGGGCTGCAGGGCCCATGGGAACAGCCTGCTTTGATTCTGTCTCTGCTCTGTCACCCACAGACGGAGGGGCACAGCCAGGCCCGGTGCCCAAGTCCCTACAGAAGCAGAGGCGGGTGCTGGAGCGCTTGGTTAGCAGCGAATGTGAGTACGGCCCCCCGTCCTGCACCTGTGACCCCTTTGGCCAAGCTGTTAGGCCCAGACCCACCACCCCGGGCACCACGTCCACTCCTTGGTGCAGAGTCTGGACCTGGAGCCTCCAGCGTCTTGGGGGCGTGATGGGTCTTCAGTCCAGTCCGTTTGGGGCTGTCAGTATTCCGGGCAGTGGGATCCGGAGCCTGCCCGGCAGGAGCACACGGTATGAGGGAAGACAGACACGGGACAGAGAGGGCAGTGGAACAGTCCGTGCAGGACAGAGCAATGGGGGTGGTGGAGGACTGCATCCGGGTGCCTGACCCGGTCAGCAAGGATGAAGGGGCAGTTAGCCCCTGAAGGGCAAGGGGAGGGAACCACCCTCAAAGGCCCAGTGAGGGGCACCCAGCAGGGAGTGTGGGGGCTCCCCCGAGCATGGGCTGTGGGAAGGTGAGGAATGCAGCGTTAGTGGGGCACGCAGAAGTGGGTGCCTTTGGGACATCCGGTTAGGAGAGGTCCTCGATCCTCCTTGGGCAGCTGCCTAGCTGTGTGGGCGGACTCTTGGTCTTGGTGCCCAGGGCCCCCGTCCCGGAGGAGACCAGACGGGAGGGACCCACGGGCTGCTCAGTACTGACAGGAGGCCCGGCTCTTCCCCCAGCTCTGCCACATATTCTCCTACCTCAGGCAGGCCTGGTTTTCCTTTCTGAGGCTCAGTTTCCCATTGTACACAGTGATGGTCAGATTAGAGGGCTGAGGGCCCCCCAGTCCTGAGAGCTTCTGTTGCAGCAGGACAGGGGGTATCATACAAAAGGGGCGCACACACCCCTTCCCACTGGGCCGGTAAGCAGTCTGTCCGGGAAGTGTCATTGGAACTCTGGTGACGTGTCGAATCCTGAGTCAAGCTTTCCCAGGGCCTCGGGCACACAGGGATGCACGGACTTTCTCTCTTGCTCTGTTTGGGGGACGCAGAGCGGTACAGGACATTGACATGGAGAGACACCTATGGCTGTCGGACACCAGAGGAACGGGAAGGTTCTAGATGGGTTTGTGTTTTTTTTTAAGATTGTATTTATTTGAGAGAGACAGAGATAGCGAGAGAGAGCATGAATGGTTCAGGGGGGTGGTCAGAGGGATAGGGAGAAGCAGGCTCCCCGCTGAGCAGGGAGCCCAACGAGGGGCTTGATCCCAGGCTCCTGGGATCATGATCTGAGCCGAAGGCAGTGGCTTAACCAACTGAGCCCCCCAGGCGCCTCTCTAGATAGGTTTTGAGTGCAGAGGAGCCTGGAATCTGACTGTGTTTGGGGTGAGAGGTGCCTCTGGGCAGAAGTCGATGAGGGGTAATTCCTCCTGAGAGAGCTCAGTTCTGCCTTCCCCACCCTAGTCACCTTATGGTTAGCCACTCAGAACTTTCCTGTGTACCTGGGAACTGCTAGAAGGTCCTGGGGTCCAGGGGAGACCATGTGCTCTGGGCTCAGAGGGATGGGTCTGAGGCCCACCTGCGGTGAGAGCTGGGCAGAGACATGGCCTCTCCAGGCCTCCGTGGGGGGTGTGGACAGTACCGTCCAGGGGCCCCTGCCTGGTCATCAGCCCGCCAGGCCTGCCTCCCCACCAGCACACTCCCAGCAGCCTGTGAAATGTGCCTGTTCCCCTCGCCTCAGAAAAAAAAAGGATGAGACCCTCTCCGGACCCCTCACTCCCAAAGCAACCACTCTGTTTCTCCCTTTTCTGACGAAGCAGAGAGGAACATCCGCAGTCACCATCCTGGCTCCCCTCCCCCTTCTCTCTGGGACCTCCCCCTTGTCGTCCTACCAGAATGGCCCTGTCTAAGTTCCTGGTGACCCGTCCTCAGACCCCACTGTGCCCACGCTCCATGCATTGGTGGCCAGTCTCATGGTGTCAGACCACCCACGACACCAGCGCACAGCCCGGGACAGGCCACTGGGCCCCGTCTCTTCCACCAGTTGTCTCGTGTCAGCTCACGCCTCGCGTGTCCACCTGCTACTGTCACCGGTGCTGCCCCATCTCATGGTGGCCCTGTGGCCCGCATGCAGTCCTGGATGCCTTCCGGCCCCCTGTGTTAGCACACGGGCCCTTGTCTGCACCCCTCTCCCAGGGGGGTTGCCTCATTCCTGACACTGTTGACTTGCTCTTGCTGCTGCTTGTTGCTCTCTTCTGCGACCAGCTTCCGTCCCAGTGTCCCCGGTGCCCAGAACACAGCCCCCACGTGGGCAGCCCCAGGGACACCTGGGGAGTGATGGCCCCTCAGCTGGCGGCCCGCTCGTGATGTGATCTCTGTGTTAATTCACTCCCCGCGCCTGCCCGGCTCCCCTCTCTGCCTGGAGGACGGTCCTGCCGTGGACACGACCGTGGTGAGCAGCCGGCCTCGTCTGGCCATCAGCCTTGTTGAGTGTGACCCCGCTCGAGCAGGAGCCCAGGCTTGGGCACACGCTGCATTCGTGCACAGATCCCAGGCACTCCCAGCGCTGAGGAAGGTGCCCGGCACATGGTCAGCCCTCGGGGGCTGGTGGCTGTGTGCTGAGTGGAGGGGTCAGTAGGTGGCGGGGCTGCAGGGTCACCGTCCGCAAGGCTGTGAGAAGCCAGGGCTGAAGGAGGTGGCAGGAAGGGGCCGGTGGTGAAGGTGACTGCAGGGACCACTCAGGCAGACCCTGGGCCTGAGAGCTGGGGAGAGGGAAGTTCAGGGCAGGGACCGGTGTCACCATGGCGAGGAGGCGGCGTGAAGTCCATCCTGTCTGCCTTTCTTCTCCCCACCGGCCGTCCTTGCCCTGCTGTCTGTCCCGGACAGAGAGGCGTTGGCTCCCAAGCCTGCTTGCCTTCCCTCTGGGCCCTGGCCGCCTTCGCTGCCTGGCCTGTCTGTGTGAGGTGACCCTGTGTCCTTCTCTCTTGGGCCCAGCTAAGAGCTACATAGCGCTGGACGACTTCGTGGAGATCACCAAGAAGTATGCCAAGGGCATCATTCCCGCCAACCTGTTCCTGCAGGACGATGATGACGACGAGCTGGCGGGCAAGAGCCCCGAGGACCTGCCCCTGCGGCTGAAGGTGAGTGGGGCCGGAGGGCTCCGACCACCAGGGCTCCCACCTGCCCTTCCACGCACCCTGGTGCTGTCCAGGGAGGGGTGGGTGGGAGGCCCCTGCCCTTGCCCGACACAGAACCCTTCCAGACTATGCAGCTTGTCGGGGGAGGTGCAGCGTGTAAGGATGGTCCCCGTGGTTATTCGCTCACTACATCTCCCGGGCTCCCCTCTCTGCCTGGAGGACAGGATGTGTTCTCCTGAAGGGGGCCTTTCCTTTGCCATCAGGCTCCAAACCCAAGGGTGTTGCTGGGGGCGGGCATGCTTGGGAGTGGCGGACAAGCCGTCCTGTTCTTTCCCTGCGAAGTGCCGTGGGCAGCGGCGTGCTGTGCGCTGGGGTCTGACTTGCACGTAGACTTTGTCATTTTGGAAAGTGATCCATCTGGGGCAGGAGCGGAGGTCGGCTTCTCAAAGACGCCTTCCCCCAAAACCTAAGTGCCAGTATTCAGAGACCGTGAGCACCCTGCCAGGTAGCTGTTTATCCAGATCTGCGGGGCGAGTGGGTGTGGTGTGGACAGCGGCGAGGAGGTCACCGTGCGCTGGCTGGAAGGGAGGCACCCTCGCCCCGCCGTCGGCCGGCGAGCAGCAGCAGCGGCAAAGAGCGTGCGCAGAGCACACACACAGGTGCAGAAAGCCAGGAATGGTGGGTCATGCCCCTGGGGTGACAGCTGTCACTCTCTCAGTCATGTGGTTGAGACTTACAGTGCAGGTGGTCGGCGTGGGCCATGGCAGCTCTCACAGGTTCCCCAGGTCAGCTCTCCCACTTTGCAAAGCACACCAGGGTGTCCCCAAGTGTAGCCGCCAGTCCCAGGCAGGTCCATCAGCACGAGGGGCTCTGAGCAGACAAATCGTCATGAGGCCCGTGACGTTCGTCATCCAAGAGTCCGTGGTACTGAGCTGAGCAGGAGCGTGTGTGACCCACCATCCGTGAGGCAGGGGGCAGGGGCCAGCCCGGCCACCAGCATGTGGGAGTGGCAGGGACAGGAAGTGCGCTGAAGTCCCCGCACTGGAGGCAGATCAGTGTGGCCCCTCCTGGGCGCCTGGATGTGGAGGTTCAGATCGGGCGCCATCCGGGTGGGGAGGCCGACTCGGAAACTGCATGGAGATGCCGCGGCCCAGCGTGGCCGGTATGGTGGCCACGCTCGGGACCATCGGGCAGAGGACAGGCGCTGTGTCCGGGGTGAAGTTCTGAGCCGCAGGCCAGGAGGGCCAAGGAGCTTGACCCAGGGAGCTCACAACTGTTGTCACAGGTCTGCTCGGGCAGGCCTGGGCTAAGTGTGTTCACAGATGGACGCTGTTAGTTTCCCTAGAACATGAGAGAAGGAGGGTGGAGCGCTTGCCATGGTTCTCGACCAAGAGGAGGCTTTCCCCAAATGCCAGCGAGGGTCAAAGGTGAAAGGGTGAGCCCGGAGAACTATGGGCAGGCCGCGTGGCTGTCCCAGCGTAGTTGCTAACAGTGCCCGCTTTCAAGGCAGCCTGGTTGGGACGGTAAATTATGTCACCCTTCTTATGGGTGACAAGCTCAGGGCTGTCCAAACATCTGAGAGTCCTTTTTGGGCAAAGAGATTTAAAGTATCCCAACAACAAGTAAACGAGGCTCTGTTTTCTTTCAGTTTTTGAAATTGTCAGAGCGCTTTGATGCCTTTACGGTTTGTCTCATTAAAAGTCTTTTGTAAAAGAGATGATGAGTCCTAGCAGGCGTCTCTAAAACCAAAGGCTTTTCCAGCTTTTCATTGCCTGTTGGAGCCAGAGGAAGGGCAGCGCGCTCGTCTTCCCACCCTCACGAAGTGCCAGGCGCCACGTGAGTGGGTGTGACTCCCACAGCCTGCTCCAGACTCCGGGCCCCGCGCTGCTCCAGCCTTTTGCGGCAGATGAAACCCTCATAAGAGTAAATTTAGTAATATGTAAAAATCCACAGTTTCACATTGAGTCATTGGGAAGTCCAGTGTGCACACTTTCACTTGGGTCTGAGCTGAGTCGGGTTGACATGGCCTTGCTGTGACCTGCCTGGTGACAGGTGCTGTCCTGTCATAGAACTGACTCCCTGCTCATTTTTTAAACCTTCTTTCCTGCTCAGAAAACAGCTCATTTTAATTTGTTGGACTTGGTCTACAGAAAAGGTTTTCAGTTTCCCAGCTGGGTGGGGCCCCAAGTGTAGGGCTTGGCTGGAAGCTACTGAGGGCCGAGTGGGGGCCCTGAAAGGAGGGGACTCCCTGGTCCTAGTGGCCCAGGCACCTCCATGTGCAGACAGAGGCCGGACACCACTGGACATCATGTTCGAGAAGCTTCATGGTCTTTTTTTTTTTTTTTAATTCAGTTAACGTGTAGTTTCAGATGCAGAGTTCAGCTGTTCATCAGTTGTGTGTAATACCCAGAGCTCATCGCATCATGTGCCTCCTTAATGCCCGTCACCTAGTTACCCCGTCCCCCACCCCTCCCCTCCAGCGGCCCTCAGTTTGTTTCCTGTGGTTAAGAGGCTCTCATGGTTTGTCTCCCTCTCTAGTTTCCCCTTATTTTATTTTTCCCTCCCTTCCCCTATGATCCTCTGTTTCGTTTCTTAAAATCCACATATGAGTGAAATCACATGATAATTGTCTTTCTCTGATTGACTTACTTTGCTTAGCATAATACTCTCCAGTTCCATCCAGATTTTTTCCTTTTTTTTTTTTTTTTGAGAAGCTTCACTGTCTTTTAAAGAACATCAGATTCATTTTCAGGCGCGGGCTGCTTGCACAGAGGAGGACGGTGAGCTACGGCAGCCCCAGGGGACGCCTGTGGTCTGTCCTGCCGCTGGCCCGGCCACCTCTCAGGGGATTAGCTGCACTGGTGCGGCTGACGCACTCCGGGACTCCGAGCCTGGCCGCTCTGGCTCTGTGTCCAAGGGGCCTTCCCAGGGGAAGCCTGGTGCGAGTCTGTGTTCCCAGCCGCTCAGAAGCACCCACCGAGGCTCACATTCCGGGGCCCGAAACTCGCTAGTGCCCATCCCCGGTCATGTGGGAGGGTGGTGGCTGTGTTCATGGCAGGTCACTGGCCCCCCGCGAGCTGCAAGGGGCCTTTTGTTCACTTTCCGGCTTGTTCTAGAACGAGAGTAAGTGGGCTGTCACAAACGTGTAAGAAGGAATGCGGCTGTTCACACACGTATGTGTCCGGACAGGCGGGCACACACCAATGTTCTTTAATATCTCCGACTCCTGTGTGAGCCCGGCTTCCTCTCCTCTGTGGAAAACGCACTATCCAGTTGCTTCCGGGTCATCTTGAGTTGACAGCCAAGGCATTTGGACAGATGACAGCCACATCCGGGTATGGTCACTCGGTTATCCTCCCCCAGGATCCCCCTCATTGGCCAGTCTTCTCCACGCTCTGGCCGGGCAGAAGAGGCTGAGGCCATGCTGCCCACCTCCCGGGGGGGTGGTGGGCGTCCGTCGCATAGCCCCTCCAAGAAGCTCCGGGCAGCAGCCAGGCTTCCCTGCCCCCACCCATGGGCGATCTTGTGCAGTTGGGGGTCCACGCCTTTGCCCCTCCAGACACACCCTGCCTTCCACACCACACCACCTGAGGGCTGGCACCTCCAGCCTGTCTCTTGTTTCCCTGAGCCCTGGCAGGGCTGGAAGCCTCTGGGAGTTCTGCACAGGTGTGGAGTCTGGCCCGGGTGGTGGAATCAGCCCCTGCCTCCTCCCCTAGGCTGCACCCCTGCTCACCTCCCCCATGTCCCTCATTCATCCTTTGCTGTGTGACATCTGAGGGTCACCCTGCCCTTTGCCCCGGGTGCAGATTGCAGGAGTGGCCGTGGGGGGTGTGTCTGTTCGGAGCAGCACGGGTGTGTGTAGGTGGCGGCAGGCAGCTGCTTCTCGGGGTCCCCTGCCACGAGCGAGCACATCTCCTCTGGCCCCGTACAGATGAATCGTCTCCATTTGGTTATGACATGCTGAGCCCCCGGTTCACATTTACACGGAGCTTTCCTTTTGGAGTCCCCACACCCGCCGCCACCCCTGGGACTGTTCAGAGCCCTTCATGGGCTTGAAAGTATGGGTTCCTCTGCCCTTAGCGGACTGGGGGGCCGAGGCTTGGGAGGGCAGCCCTTGCTGCAGGGGTGGCCAGTTTAGAAGCCCCGCTCCCACGCCGGCAGCCAGGGCTCCTGTCTCCACCAGCGAGGCCCTGTGGGGAGGGAGGAGGAAAGCCAGGTGCGTTCCTCCAGGTGCTTGAGGTCTGGAAGGGGACACTGGCTCGCAGGAGTCCAGAAACCCTGGCAGAAGGTTGGGACAGAAGGGGAGCCAGGGGATGGGCTCCAGGGGCCTAGAGGAGAGAAGCAGGACCTGCAGGACTGGGTGGAATTGAGGGAGGGTCGGTCTAGACAGTAGAGCCTGGGGAAGACGTCACTTCGTGGACAGGGTGTTGACAGGGGAAGGACCCGCTGTGACCAGGCGCTCGGGGGCGAGCTGTTCACTTCGAGCAGAACTCGGGTGCTTGGCGGAGTGTCGAGGACAGGGGTGGGGCTCCTGGGCTGACTTGCTTCCGAAGCCCCGTCTTTGTCTCCGCCCCCCCAGGTGGTCAAGTACCCCTTGCACGCCATCATGGAAATCAAGGAGTACCTGATCGACATGGCCTCCCGGGCGGGCGTGCACTGGCTGTCCACCATCGTCCCCACCCACCACATCAACGCCCTCATCTTCTTCTTGATCATCAGCAACCTGACCATCGACTTCTTCGCCCTCTTCATCCCGCTGGTCGTCTTCTACCTGTCCTTCGTCTCCATGGTGATCTGCACCCTCAAGGTGTTCCAGGACAGCAGGGCCTGGGAGAGCTTCCGCACCCTCACGGGCCTGCTCCTGCGCTTCGAGCCCAACCTGGACGTGGAGCAGGCCGAGGTGAACTTCGGCTGGAACCACCTGGAGCCCTACCTGCACTTCCTGCTGTCCGTCGTCTTCGTCATCTTCTCCTTCCCCATCGCCAACAAGGACTGCATCCCCTGCTCGGAGCTGGCCGTCGTGTCCATCTTCTTCACCGCCACCAGCTACATGAGCCTGAGCGCCTCCGCCGAGCCCTACACCCGGAGGGCCCTGGTGACCGAGGTGGCCGCCGGCCTGCTCTCCCTGCTGCCCGCGCTGCCCTTCGACTGGCGCCACCTGAAGCTCCTGGGCCAGACCTTCTTCTCCGTGCCCGTCGGCCCGTTCGTCGTCCTGAACGCCAGCCTCCCCTGCCTGCTCTACGTCTACCTGCTCTATCTCTTCTTCCGCATGGCACGGCTGAGGAACTTCAAGGGCACCTACTGCTACCTGGTGCCCTACCTGGTCTGCTTCATGTGGTGCGAGCTGTCTGTGGTCATCCTGCTCGAGTCCACCAGCCTGGGGCTCGTCCGCGCCTCCATGGGCTACTTCCTCTTCCTGTTCGCCCTCCCGATCCTGGCGGCCGGCCTGGCGCTGATGGGCCTGGTGCACTTTGCCCGCTGGTTCCTGTCCCTGGAGCTCACCAAGATCACCGTCACCGTGGTGGTGTGCAGCGTGCCCCTGCTGGTCCGCTGGTGGACCAAGGCCAGCTTCTCGGTGGTGGACATGGTCAAGTCGCTGACGCGCAACTCCATCGTCAAGCTCATCCTGGTGTGGATCTCGGCCATCGTGCTCTTCTGCTGGTTCTACGTGTACCGGTCGGAGGGCATGAAGGTGTACAACTCCACGCTGACCTGGCAGCAGTACGGCTTCCTGTGCGGGCCCCGCGCCTGGAAGGAGACCAACATGGCCCGCACCCAGATCCTGTGCAGCCACCTGGAGGGCCACCGGGTCACGTGGACGGGCCGCTTCAAGTACGTCCGGGTGACGGAGATCGACAACAGCGCCGAGTCGGCCATCAACATGCTCCCGTTCTTCATCGGCGACTGGATGCGCTGTCTCTACGGCGACGCCTACCCCGCCTGCAGCCCCGGCAACACGTCCACGGCCGAGGAGGAGCTCTGCCGCCTCAAGCAGCTGGCCAAGCACCCCTGCCACATCAAGAAGTTCGACCGCTACAAGTTCGAGATCACGGTGGGCATGCCGTACAGTGGCACCAACGGCTCCCGCAGCCCGGAGGAGGACGACGTCACCAAGGACATCGTGCTGCGGGCCAGCGGCGAGTTCAAGGACGCGCTGCTCGGCCTGCGCCAGGGCAGCCTCATCGAGTTCAGCACCGTCCTCGAGGGCCGCCTGGGCAGCAAGTGGCCCGTCTTCGAGCTCAAGGCCATCAGCTGCCTCAACTGCATGGCCCAGCTGTCACCCGCCAGGCGGCACGTGAAGATCGAGCGCGACTGGCGCAGCACCGTGCACGGCGCGGTCAAGTTCGCCTTCGACTTCTTCTTCTTCCCGTTCCTGTCGGCCGCGTGAGTGCGCGGCCCCCGCCGAGGAGCTGTCAGTGCGTGTCACGGTCAGGACCTGACCCCGTGTGGCCCCCCCAGCCAGACGGCACGACACTAACGCTGAGTGTATGTGTGTGTGTGCGTGCGTGTGCGCGTGTGCAGACGCAGTGCTTGGAGACCCCGTCACGTGCAGCCTGCTCACACCCCCGAGAGCGCCAGCTCTGTGCCCCCAGGACGCCCGGCGTCGTGGGAATTGCATGCATGGCGTCGACCCACGGTGCCGACCTCGCAGAGCGAAGCTGGCGTCCCGCCCCGAAGAGCACTTTACAGATGAGCTGCTTCCGTCTCCACTTCCAAGACCCCCTCGCCGGCCGTTTCCTTTTGTGTCGGATTTGTTTTTCAAAGAACCACACGTGCTGCTGGGTGAAGTCGGTGATGGCATTTCTTATTTATTCGGTCCCTGCGTAGCCTTGACAGCTGTTCGCAGGTCTGGGGCCGACGCAGGGCTGCCTGAGCCTGTCAGCCCCTGATCCTGGTGCTCGGAGGTGGGGAGGCGGCGGCTCTGGGCAGGGCGTGTTCGTGGGGAGCTCTGGCTCCCACAGCCCGCCACGCGCTCTCCTGTCGAGCGGGTGGGTGAGTTCATGAGGGTCTGGATGCATCCACGGGAACTAGGAAATGGGAAGAATCTGGAGTGTGGAGCGCTCAGAAAAGCCTGGCCACGTTCCGTACTGGGAAGCAGAAAGTGAAGGTCCGAAAGCAGCCAAAATAAACGTTTCATGAAATCTACTGTTTGTCTTGTCTTTATTTAAAAAAACTCTTGGGGCGCCTGGGTGGCACAGTCATTAAGCGTGTGCCTTTGGCTCAGGGCGTGATCCTGGTGTTCTGGGATCGAGTCCTGCGTCAGGCTCCTCCGCTGGGAGCCTGCTTCTTCCTCTCCCACTCCCCCTGCTGTGTTCCCTCTCTCGCTGGCTGTCTCTCTGTCACATAAATAAATAAAATCTTTAAAAAAAACCCAAAAAAACAAAAAAAAAAACTCTTGAACGTTCGTGACACTTGCATTGAACTCACTAAGGGAGTTACGAAGAGCAGAACTGACATTCTCAGTCAGCGCGCAGACCATGGTGCCCCCTCCCGCCCCCGCCCTCCCCCGGGTTTCGCCCACTGCTGCCCTGCTGTGCATCGGGTCCTACCAGGGGAGGAGCCCGCGTGGCCTCAGGGATCTGTGAGACTCCAGGCACCTATCAGAGGGCACACGTGGTTATTGTGGTTTGGATCAGCCACCCCGTTGGCAAGAAGTTGGTGAAGCCATAGCCCTTGTTCAGTGATGCGCAATGATAGTTCCACAGAAATACAGTCAACGCGAGCCATTTAGGGGTGCTAGAGCAGCTTGGGTCCCTCCGTGAACTTAGTGCCCCCTCAGATAGGGACCTGTGTCTGAGTCCCTCGGGTCTTTTGTTTCTTCCCTGACGTTGAGGACAAAGCCGCCACGCCGCTCCTCCCCAGTGGTGGACCCCCGATGAGCCGTGGGTCTGCGTCTTTGCAGAGGTCAGGAGACCTATGTTCTTTCTGTGGTTTGGAGACCTTGCACTGACCTTTGGGGGGTGGCTGCCTCTGTTTTCTGTGGACGTGGCCCATCTGGCCATGGCAGGTGGCAGCTGCACCCCTACCGGGTTAACTCCTGTGTCACCCGGGGGTCTGCCCGAAATCCCACGCACTGGGCGTGCTCGCGGGGTGGCATCCCTCTGTGCCAGAGCAGTGGGAGGAGGTAAGAGGTCAGCCCATCCCCCTCTCTGATCCCACAGATTTGCGAGGCCACAAGATGCATTCACGGTGTGTCTTTGCCTCCCAGACCCCCCGATGGTCCAGAGAGGGGGGAACGCGGGTGACCTTATGTGATCCTTGCACTTGGAGCGGGGAGGTACAGGGACAACCCTGATGCACGGAGAAGACAGATTCAGAGACGGGGTCACACTGCATACTAGCGGCAGGGCCAGGGTTGCACTGAGATCTGTCCCCTGGGCCACCACACTACCGCGCGGCCCCCAGCAGAGCTGCCTGCCCAGTGCAGGGAGCGGCGCGGTCTCGGGGGATCATCCCAGTTTGGGGGTTGGACCCCAGGCCTACTGCCTCTATCACAAACCCCTGCATGGCCAGCAGCAGTTCAGTCCCTGTCCCCAGGTCTGTGCCCCGATCTGCAGAACGGACAGTCTGGGCTGGGCCCGTGGTTTCCAAAACTTAGCCATGAAACCCTTTCTCAACTCCATGTTGTACAGAACTCCACAGAGTGCAGAAGGTGTTATTTATAAATTCGGATGGGACATCCACGGTAGGCGGGAGCAGAAGCCCCACCTCCTGGTGTGAATCCCACTTCTGTGCCTTCCCAGCTGTCTGACCTTGGGCACGGTCAAGCTTGCCGGGCCTGTACCTTCAGACCCTCACTGCACGACCTGTAAGGGCCCTTCGAGCTTTTTAATAAATTTGAGGCACCAGGGTGGCTCAGTCGGTTGAGTCCGACTCTTGGTTTCAGCACAGGTCATGGTCTCAGGGTCCTGGGATCCAGCCCTGAGTTGGGCTTGGCGCTCAGCGTTGGGTCAGCTTGTCCCTCTCCCTCTGCTCCTCCTCCCATTCCCTCCCTCCCTCTCTCTCCGTCATAAATAAAATCTTAAAAAAAAAAAAAAAAAACTTCACGAAAATAACCATGTTTATGTTGGGACTGATCACGTGGGCCTGGTGTCAGGATGACCTGCCTGCAGCCTGCCCCCCTCCCCCACCAGGCGCCCCAGAACACGGTCCCACCTTCTGTCCTGCATCACGGGTTTAACTCCTCAGGGCTGCACATCCAGAAAAGCTTGGCCGATACCTAAAACATTCCTTATTTAACTTAACTAATGAGCCTGGGATGCACCTGTTGCCGCCCACGAGCAAATATTTATTGCAGATGCTGTCATTCCACAGTCTGAGTCAGACCCAGGTCCCACCCCCAGGAGAGTCACGTAGGTTGGACGTGCGTGGCCCTCATTCCGTCAGAAGGGCCCCTCTGCCTTCAGACCCAGGAGGCAGGGAGGCAAGCACTCCAGCCTGGGGTGGGATCGGGGTCAGGAGGCTTCTGGGAGGACAGGGTGTTCCCCATTCTGATAGCAAGGGAGGGACTGAGTTGGAGAGGTCAGAGGACTACGCATCATTCGGGGCACCCACGGGACGGCGTCGGGCATGGCCCAGGAGGCCATGACTTCCCGGACACAGCTTCAGGTCCGGAGGCCCAGTTGGACGGGCACCTGGGTCCTTTGAGTGGCTGGGAAGCCCTCTTGGCTCCAAAGCCGGGGCCCCAGTAAGACCCCGAAAGGCCATCCCCCACTTCTCATCTGACCTGGCCGACTGTGAGCCGTTCAGTTCTGGGCATTTGCTCTTCAGACTGCTTCCAGGGAGCTGTAACCATCAGAATGCCCTTGGCCCCCGTGGTCCCGGGGCTCCCTGATGTGCTGGCTGTCCTGCTTTCCTGTTGATAACCAGGCTGCTGCCACCTGGCCCAAGACCGGTGGCAGGCTCATGGAGGCATTTGCCGAGCTCACGCTGCTGGGGGCCTAGGGTCCCCCGAAACAGGTTTCAGAGCTGGGCCATGGGTCTGGCACATTCCCATGAAGTCACTGGGGCTATACACAGTGGTCCCACATAACCCCCACATGTTACTTCACGTATGCGCGTCATTCGGCATCACGGGCAGGACATGCCACACGTCACCGGGCTAGGAGGGCACAGAGCTGGGATGGCAACCACGTCCCGCTCTTTTTCCCGGGGCCACGAAGAAATCACGTCGTCCTGGGGCTTAAACTCCCTCCACAACACGGCCCAGAGCAGCTGTCCCTCGGGCCTGCGGGGAGAGTCAGGGGCCACCGTTTGTCAGTCAACACTGTGTCCGACCTCCTGCTGCGCCCACCGTCCAGGGCTCTGGGAGTGCCAGGGAGGGCTGCGCTTGCGGCGGGGGGGTATCTGGTCATGCTTCCGGGGACCAAGCTGCCCACGAAAGACCCACTGGGTGGCACAAAGAACCATGAGGTCTTGTTGGAGTGTCGAGCTGACAGAGGCGGGCGCGCCCCCCATGGCAGGGACAGACATGTCCGTGTGTGACAGGCCGTGGGCGGTGGGGCTGGCACGGGCGCCCCTACCCCCGGGCCCTTGTGGCTCTTTCCCGGTCTGCTTTCTCTTCCTTCCCTCTCCTTCCTGTCCAGCTTGGAGGCAGAAGTGCCCGTCAGCACCCCGAATCCTCGGCGGCACAGCACAGCCCTGGGGTGGGGGTGGGGAGCCCCGCCATTCAAATTCTGCCTCCCCGACCTCAACGTCACTGCTGACCCTGACTGGTGCAGCCTCACCCCTGACCCCGCAGCTCAGCGTTGCTGGTCACCCGCCCACAGCTGGAACCTGGTGGTCTTTCTTCTGACTCCACGGCCCCAGGGACGCTCCTTGGGCCTCGGCTGATGGCCCAATCTCTCTGTGTCTCCTTAAACCCAGCACCCGAGGACTCATCCCACTTGTCCTTTTCCCTTCCCGGCTGCCTCCTCCATTCTGACCCTGGGGGACCCTCCCATGTGCAACTTGTCCCAGGGCCCGGTCTCCCAGGGCCCCCACGGTTTCTGATGAAAACAGGCCCTCTTGGCTTTTTTTCTCAGAGAGAGAGCATGGGGGGTGGGGGGGTGTTGCGGAGGAGAAGGGAGAGGGAGAGCAGCAGACCCCTCACTGAGCCCCAAGCCTGATGCGGCCTCCCTGTCAGGACCCCGAGATCATGACCGGAGCCGAAACCAGCAGTCGGACGCGTAACTGACCGAGCCACGCAGGCGCCCGAGGCCCAGGCTCTTTGATGGTGAGCGGCCCACCCATGCAGGAGTGACAGGGCGTCAGATGTGGGCGAGCGACAGGGCTGGAGTCCCCAGGTCCCAGCCCCCACTGCCCTTGCCCCGTGGTCAGGGAACATCCCGCTCCCCGCGAGCACAGGATGGCTGGAATGCTCCCCAGACCCCCCCCCCCCAGATGCCTCCTGCCCGGCTTCTTGTCCTTGAAAGTGAGGATTTCTCTTCCTTTTACCAAAACTCCCAGCCCCCTCCCCAAGTCAGCCACCGGGTCGCTGCTCTCCAGCTAAAGCCAGGCTGCAGGGCAGGCCCCGCTCCTCCTCCTGCGGCCTCACGCACCCCTGCCCTCAGGCTGAAGCGCACACACGCAGGACCGTGGCCGGGCCCCTGCCCGCTCCTCCCTGATCCGCCTGCTCGCGCTCAGGCGGCAGCTTCAGAAAGTGGCCACGTTTTGTCCTGAGTGGGTGGCTAACCTGTGGGAGAATCATCAGTCAGGCGCTGACGCCGGCGTCCCTGAGGCAGGTCCGTGGGAGCTGGCGACAGTCACACTGCGCGGGCGCTGTTGTCCACCAGCCGCGAGGACCGTTTGGCGGCAGGTCACAGAAACGCCCGCGGCTTCTGGCCGACCGCAGCTTCTCTGGGAGTTGCTTGGGCTCGCGCACAGGCGGGAGCACGCACCACCCCAACCTTCTGCCGACACCACCGCTATGTCCCCCCCGGTGCCCTCCTACAGTAGGAGCGTCTGACCCAGCCGGGCCCGTGGCTACCTGAGAAATACCGCATTTTCCAGCCTCCCTTGCCTGGTACCTCATTTCCGGCCAGTGGGAGTGATCACAGGGAACACGGGCCACTTCCAGGCCGAGGCCTTAAGGACAGAGGCACGTCCCGTGTCTGTTCTCCCTTGCCAGCCTTGCGGAGTGAAGCCACCACAGACACTTGCAGTCACGGGGCTCACATGGGCCTCCAGGCCATTCTTCGCTCTGCTCTCGGCTCTCGAGAGGCAGGAGCCACACGGCAACCCTCGGGCCAGAGGGGCAGGGCGCTCCCACTGACACCCCCAGGCACCCTGCGCTCACCGGGAGCAGGGATTTCCGGGGCCAGGGCCGAGCCCATTTACAGCAGAGGGGAAGAGGCTGCTGGAGCTGTGCGCGGCTGCAGGGAATCCAGATTTGGGCCAGCAGAGCCAGGGGTCCTGCGGAGACCCTCGGACCCCTAGACCAGCCTGAGCGGGTCAGCCTGTGGCTCCTGGCTGCAGCTAAACCCCATGCTCCCCACCCACCACCTCCCCCTGCTCCCTCCTCCCTCAGTGAGACCCCTCCTCATACTCAGCACGGGCATCGACTGACCCCGATGTCCCCCAGGGATGGCGGGGGCCACGATGCAGGCTTCCGCAGGGCTGCACTGAAGGTGGGCTGCCCGTGGGAGGGACCAGCGATGATGTCATTAACGGGCTCCCAGGGAGCTCGGGCTGCGGGCTGACCGCTTACGCAAAGATTTTCTCGTTTAACCCACACCACCTCCCCGAGCCGGGTACTGTCACTCTCCACGCTTTGCAGATGAGAAAACTGAGAAGCAGCACAGAGGTGGGGGTGGGGGTAACATCCCCAGGATCCACAGCCCCCACCGAGGCCAGGAGGTGAGTGCCAGCAGCTGGGCTCCAGTGCCCGGCTGGGATCCACGGAGCGTCCGCTCACACAGTGGGTGCCCAGAGGCCAAGGACTCAGTAGATTTGCCAAAAGAAAAGGTAATCCTTCCGAGGTGAAGTTATTTCTTATTTGGCATGTGTATGAACAAGGTGGTCACGAGCGCCTCTCACAGGCTTTGCAGATGAATTAAACAGAAAATTTACTGCTCCAAACCTTCATATCTATTTTGCGTGTTAGACTTTTATTTTTTGCATAATTCTAATAATGGATTCGTTTTCATTTTTTTACTTTTGTCCTAATACTGCCGCTGCCTTTTGCAGCTTTCAGCCCCTCCCTGAAACTCATCATGTCATCTGACTGCGTGGGCCCCATGGAAATGTGAACAGTCTCCAGGTAGAGATAATGGGACTTTGTTTTTTAAAAAAAAGGACATGGCTGTTTGAAATGAATTGCTCACGACCTGGGCAATTATTTCGAGCACGAAGAGCTTTTTTGTTGCTAGGAAACCACCCCAGAGCTGATAAGCCTTTGTTCAAGTTCTTCTCACATGGCTAACTTCTGCAGGTGGCCCTGAAAAGTAGTCTGGGAGAAACAGAAGACTGGGTGCCAGATCTTTCCTTCCAGAAGGAAGTGGGAAGGGGTGAGAGTCAATTGCTCCACACACAGGTTTTGCTTTTCCTGCTCTCCAGAAAGGCACTGTTTTCCTATTTAATTAACAGAATAACCTGTCTTTTGAGGATGGCAGAGTCCTCTGATGAGCTAATTTTTTTTTTTTTTAAGATTTTGTTCATTTATTCTATCGAGAGAGACTGAGTGCGAGAGAGAGCGACGGGAGCAGAAGGAGAGGGACAAGCAGACGCTCAGCGCGGAGTCTGACACAGGGCTCAATCCCAGGACCCCGAGATGACAACCAACCCAAAATCCAGAGTCGGCCGCTCAACCGACTGAGGGACCCAGGCACCCCGCCTCTGATGAATTTTAAAAAGTTCCTATGCTGAATGAATCCAGCCCAAGATGCTGATGGCTGGGCCTCGAGGTTTGGGAGAGCTCCCTGGTGAGACCAAGGGACACCTGACCCTGAGAGCCACCGGGAGACCAGCAGTGAGGGGGTCATCTCACCCCCGCCTCCCAATCTCCACAGAGCTGGAAGAGCCCCTGGAATGTTAGTCATCCCGAGGAGGGCACTTGGGCCCAGAGCAAGGGGGGCCGGCTGACTAGGTCTCTACAGAGACACAGCACCTCCCACGTGGAGAGGCAGTGACAGTGGCTTTGTGGACATCAGCACCCTGAGTCTCTCAAAAACCTGTCATGTGGTCGATGTCACTGTCACTGCTTTGTACATGAACCCTGGTTCAGAGAAGTGCGGTGGCTTGATGGGACCCCTGTGGCAGCCAGCCTCCAGATGACCGCCAGTGACCACCAGCACCTCCTTCTTGCCCTGTGGCTCCAGGATCGGGCTATGTGACCAAAGGTGGCACCTGGGAGATTAGTTTACAGAAAGACCATGGCTTTCGGCTTGGGCAGCTCTCTCTCCTAGATCCGTCACCCTGGTGAGTAGGCTGTGCTGGGAACAGCCCCGGGGAGACACCCACACAGCAAGAAAACCAGGCCTCGAGCCTCATACGTGAGCCTGGAAAAAGAACCCCCACCCCAGCCACTTATTCGAAGATGACAGCCACCTAGGAAGCCCCGAGCCAGAACACCCAGCTCAGCGACCCCCGATTCCTGACTCTCAGAAACCATGTGAGACCGTAAATGCCATTGCTTCAAACTGCTACACTGGGGGGCCATTTGTTACGTGGCAGCGGATAACAGATACAACCTATATGCTGGCCAGTGACGAGGCTGCGATTAAACCCAGGATGAAACCCGGGTCTCCTACGGCTGTGCCCCCAGCCCATCCCCAGGCCAGCAGCCCTGTCTCTTCCAGAATCTTGCCCCCAAGCCCCTTAAAAGTCCCCCAGGTGCCTTTGAATGTTGTCATGGAGTCTCCTAGGCTGTTGGATTTGCCGGCCGAGAGGGTGGCCCCACACTCTTTCCTTACTTGAATCAGTCGTATTTTTCTAGATGTTTTGATCACTCCTGCCTCAGTTTACTTTAATGAAGCTTAAGGCAAGCACAGTTTCTCTGCCCACGGGGCTGCAGCGATGTTCCAAGTCAGCCCAGAGCTAAGACAGATTGAAAAGATGCTGTGGGGTCACCTACACTGACTCCCGATCCCCTCTTGTCAACGCCACGCTCCTGACAAAATCATCTGTCTTCCTGGTCAGAGACTCCCCGTTGTCCTGCTTGAGGAGGGCATCACCCAAATCCCCATCCCACCAGCCACTGGTTACGTGACTTGGGGTTTGGCAGATGCCAGAGCCTCACTTCCTCATAGGTCCCTCTCAGGATTGGGGAAGATGAACAAGGAAGCATACAGCAGGCCCCAGACCACAGCGGGGTTCCCCACCCTGACCCCCCATCTGGCTCTTACAGCTGCTCTGACCCTCCGGACATGCATTCCCCGGGCACTTTCCGACCTGGAGGACTTTACATTTAGGTTAAAACAAGGAGGCTGTGTGAATTTTGGTAAAAGGGCTCCCTTTTCAGCGAAAAGTACCCGAAGTTCCCAGGCGGCAACTTTGGGGGGCACGTAAATAAGGAATCCAGTACCGGTAGGATCATAAAGCTTTCTCTCAATTTTGCAGGCTGCACGCAGTCGGCCACCCTTGGCCCAAGAGTGTCAGTGCCAGAAGAACCGGGCTCTGAGGTCAAAACAGGATTGAGGTCAGACCCCAGCTCCAGAACGTACTGCACAGGACAAAAGCCTCAGACACCTGGGTTCTAGCTCTGCCTTTACTGTGTGCTCCTGGGCAAGTACCCTAACCTCTCTGAGCCTCGAGTTTTTCTCTCTAGAACAGGAGCAGTAATAGCACCTACCACGTGGGTCGACCGTGACATGAAACAATGACTGTGAGGGGCTGAGCGCAGTGCCTGGCCCGGAGCTGGTGGCCATCGGTGGTCACTAGCGTCGTTACCATGTGGGCAGTGGGCCTTGGGCAGGTGTCCTAAATGTCCTGGGCTTCAGATAACTCTTCTGGGAAATCAAGACTGTAAGGAGCAGCATTCCAGAGTTGTTATGGGAGTCAGTGGGGACTACATTGCCCCTCATACCATCAGCAAGGTGTCAGCCGGGCAGTGTCCTGTCGAGGCTCCAGGGAGGAATCTACTCACGCCCTTCCCAGCCTGTGGGGCGCCCACGCTCCCGGGCCCATGGACTGCCCCCTCCCCCATCTTCAGAGCCAACAATGGCAGAAGGGACCCTCCTGCCACATTTGACCCTCCATCTCTTGTCTCCTCTCCCTCCGAGGTTCTCTGCTGACAAGGACTCATGTGACGGATGGGTCCCGCCTGATGACCCAGGATCACCTCTCATGTCAGGGTCACGCACGCACAGTCCTGAGCTGGTGCTTAGTCAGTGCTGGTTGCAGCTGGATTTGGTGGAGCTGAGACCACGACGTCCCTGACCGTCCTCTGAGCACCCACCACGTGGCTGGCATGTTTACATCTGAATTTGAATCCAGACTCCACCACTCCTTGGTTCTACGTATTTGGGTGCAGGTTAAATCACTTCACCTCTCTGAGCCCCAGTTTCTCCATCTGTAAAGTGGGTGTAACAGCAGGGCTCCCCTCTTCCGCTGCACAAGGGATAACATGAAGCCCAGACAAGTGTGTAGGTCAGACACGGTAATCATGTGAACGAGACTGTATGTGTGCAGCCCGGGGACAGTCCCACGCGGCTCAGTGATGGAGCTTTCACTATCGCATCAGCTGTCCCAACAACACGGAGGAGCGGCATTGCCCCCCAGCTACACATGTGGTTCAGAGAGGTCAGCCCACTCCCAGGTCGCTTAATTCAAGATACACCTACCTGAACAGTGCCTGCCTTCTTCCTGGTGCATCGGAAGCAGAAAGTGCCCTCTGCAAAGTGGACAGGGGAGGCCTGGGGCTCCCAGGAGGGGTGCTGGGATACCCCAGCACGGGGGGCAAAAAGCACTTCCCCACACATCCTCTGGCTTATCTCAGCCACTGTAGCAGGCTGGGCCGGGCCCCTCTGGCTTCTAGAACCAATCAGATGCCCTGTCGTTTCTCTCCTCCCAGGCTCCTCCTCGCTGGGACCCTGAGGCACTTGTGGGGTGGTGCTGCTAGGCGGGGGTACACTCCAGGAGTTATGCAGGCCAAGCTTGACACCCGCTCCAACACGTGCTAGCTGTGTGATCTCGAGCTAACTCCTTAACCTCTCTGGACCTCATCTGTACTCTTAGATTGATGTAGGGGTGAAAAAAGATCATGACAGAGTGTGAGAATACTGGAAATCATGGTGGGCTATGAGCACCTGCTTCAAAACAAAACAAAAAAAGGGCAAAACAATGATCGTTTATCGAGAGCTTATGTGCCAGACACTGTACTTTGCAAGCACTATCTGATTCGCGAGGTTAGCTCCATTTCTCCAGTGATGAAATCAGAACTCCGAAAGGTTAAAAACTTCATTAAAAGATAAAAGTTGCAGAGCCTTGAGGTGAGCCAGCCCTCCCCATATGGCCTCCTGACAGCACCCACCACCCTGGGGTTGGCCTCGTTAAAAACAAATGGCAGAGTCTCATGTTCGATGTAACATTTGTTATTTTATTGGAAAAAGCTGGTATTAACATATTTATAATTTTATTCAACAGTTGGATAATCTGAGATACCGAAGAAAACCAGAATGCACCCATGAGCTACGGAATCCAAAGTGATCCGGTCTGTCTACCCTACCACCACATACCCAACGCCACCAAGAGCTCAGTCCTCAGAGTATTAGAATAAAAACGAAACGACCCAACAACTTCACAATGACTATGTGAACGCTCATACATTCAAGAAGAGCAGAAAATTTAAACAGAGTAAGAAGCAGAGTTTGTGGCTATTTTACTGGCCTGTCTGCCGTGTCTAATCTTGCCCCTCCCCCCCAGCATATGTCATTATTCACAACTTGCTTTGGACATCATGATTTTCCAGGGATCTGAAGACATGTTTTTCCTCTAAGATCGTTTTCTTTCTTTCTTTTCCTTTTTGGTTTGGTATCCAAAGTTTAAAACAGGAGTAAAGAACCAGGAACTGTATTCAGACCTCCCTTTGAATGCAGTGTTAAGAGTCGCACTCCGTAGACGGTCAATGTGAAATCTACGAGCTGACACTCACCTCCAGCTGCAAATGCCAAGTCTCCTCTTCGCGTCTGAATCACAAAAGGAAATGGACTGTGCCAAATATCCGCGTAATTGTGTAAGGCCCTCAGAGCTGGATTTTGGCTTCAACAAGATTTCTATACAAGATACCACATTCTTGGACCTCTTTACAAAGGGGGGGAAAAGGAATCCAATCCTGTGATTGTTAATTTTAATTAGAATAGATATGTACATATAATACTGTCCAGGTCACCTGGATTTTACAGTGATATATAAACAAACATTCTTCATTCATGTTGATTTAAAAAACAAAAAAACCCAAAACGAAACCAGGGACCCATTTCCTCACGTAAATAGCATACGGTCAGAAGTGAATGCACACGCGTCTTGTGCTTTGACCACACGAAAGTATACCGTCATCCACAGAGAAAAATCTCGGGTGGGTCTGTTTCCCGGATTGGGTTACGTCTTGTAAAAAAAATGTTGGCTACGGCCTCCGCGCTCTGTTCTCCGAATCCCACGCACAGCCAGCGCTTTGCTGTAATTGCACGCAGAGAGACGAGGGGGCGGGGTGGGCGGAGCCGGTCTCGACGTCCACGCGGCAGGAGCAGGTGCTGGGGAAACACGGCATTCTCCGTGGTCCTCAGGAAAGAGCCCTCCGAGGCCGGGTCATTAAAGAAAATGTATCTTCAAAGGGTCATAACATGCAATTTCCTCTTGGAGGCAGCTCAGTGCACCTGAACAAAGGGCTGGGGTACAGATGTGGGTGCAGCAAGGCACCCCAGAGAGGGTGGGGGTCTGAAGTCACCACACACAGCGCTTGGCACCACCGGGGTCTTCTCCATTCTCTGTGCTGCAGCTTGGGTCGCCCCGCCGGACCCTCATCATCGCTCATCTGCTCTGTCCCCCCTCCCGAGATGAAAGAGGTGTTTCCAGAACGTTCCAGGCAAGAACGTTGCTTTAACATGAGCTGCCAACGTGGTGGGTTGGAAAGTGCCCAGCGCACGGGAAGACCTGCTCAGGATTCCTGACTCCACCACTTGGTCGCTGCGTGCCTTGGACAAACTGTTCATGCTGGAGGGGCCCGCTGCCTCGTGCGTAC
Source organism: Ailuropoda melanoleuca (assembly GCF_002007445.2). NCBI lineage: Eukaryota > Metazoa > Chordata > Mammalia > Carnivora > Ursidae > Ailuropoda > Ailuropoda melanoleuca. The sequence goes on from NC_048228.1 coordinate 105,887,351, forward strand.
AGGGGAGATGATAATTATTCACCTTCCATCCCCGGCACCTGCCACGAAGCCTGGCACTCAGTGAGGGGCTGGTGTTTATGGAGTAAGTGAATGGACACCCACCTTACAGGGTCACGGACAGAGCCCGCGTGATCTCCCACGAGGTGCCCAGTGACCATGAAGCAGGACAGCAGAGCCCCCCCGGAGTGGGAACTGAATCCACGTGCTTAACGGGCCGAGCACCGTGCCTGGCCCCCGGGCCACACTCAGCAAAGGCTGGGTACATGGTGAGAAGAAGAGGCACGCACACACACGGGTGGGTTTCCCTGCCCCCCTTCCTCTCAGGAAACGCCGGACCTGGGGTATTGAAAGACACTGAAAGAACCTAAGAGAGGAGCTTGCACCTGCCAATTCTCAGCATGAATCCACGATCCAAAAAGCCAAGGGAAGACCCTCTGGCTCTGAGACCATGGGAATTGCTCCATTGGTAATCAAAAGAATCCCTGGCTGGCTTATTTGAGTCCGTCCTCTGTCCCTAGAGCCCTGATCTGGGGGCCGGGAGATGGGTCCCAGGGTGCCCCCTACCCCTGAAAGTTGCTGCTGGAAGAAGTGAAGCGGGAACCCGGAGATGTCCAAGTCCTAATCGTGGAACAGGCAGCACAAGGTTAAGTACAGGAACGAAAGGCCCTGGACCCAAGGCGACCATCACGTCCGTTTCATGGTCTGTGGCTGTGAATCCTCCTGACTCCCGTTTTCAGACAGAGCGTGGCCAGCAGAGGCAGCCTGGCCAGGGAGGCCAGGAGGGACGGGGCCGCTCTGGGCCTCGCCACTTGGCGGTCGTGTCAGGAACGGGGCTCCGCGCACACCTAGTGCATCTCAGAGTTCACCTTGTCCTGGAAGATATACAGGTTGTTGGTGGCTGCGATGGCGATGATGTTCTCGGCTGGGTGCCAGGCCGTGTGCAGGATCTTCTTGGTGAAGTCCAGGCTGTCCACGCTGATGTCGTCCCGCCTGCGCTTGCCGCCCACGCACACGCGCCGGGGCTTGAGCACGGCCCGGGGCTTGCTGCTCTCCCTCGATGCCTCCAGGGTCACGTCGCGCTTGGTGTTCCGGTCAAACATGCGGAAGAAGTTGTTGTAGGCCCCGGTCATGATGACGCTGATGGGAGAAGGAGAGGTGTCAGGAGGGGAAGAAGCAGGAGGAAACGCACCACCCTTCAGGGGACAAACCCAGGGCTGCAGGCCACTCCCACCCCAGGGGGGAAGAGATGGGTCCCGGTGGTCCCCACCCTTCTTCCTCTCCGGCTCTGGTCCTCCCTCACAGCTCAGCTGCCATCTGCTGGCGGGTTCCGCGGCCAGGAGCTCTGCCCCAGACACCCCAGAGAAAGTTCTCCTGTACTCTCCCTTTCCTCCAGGAGAGGCCTGGCCTCCCAGAGCGACTAGGCAGCAGCAGACGGAAAGCCGAGGGCAAATCAACACAGAAGCCGCCGGCCCAACTGCGGACTCCAAGGCCGACCCAGGGCCGCCCGACCCCAGCCACCGTGCCCTCCATGGCGGGGAACCCAGCACCCCCTGTTCTGAGCAGCTGAGTCGCTAAATGCTCTTTGCACACCAGTGCTGTGCAGGTGCTCACGCACTTCCCTGTTCTGCAGAAGAGAATCTGACATTCATGATCCACTCCGTTTCTCTCCCCCCCACCTACCCTAAGGAGAAAGGGCTCCTGGGACGTGGGAGAAAGGCCGTGTCAGTCTGCATGTAAGGGCTGGGACAGCCGGAATGCCAGCCATGAGGCCTGGGCCTAGAGAAGGGGTTTTGGGGTTTTGCCCAGGACAGCCCCTGGAGCAGCCAGGCAGGGAGAGGGGGGCAAAATAACTCAGGAGGGAGGGAGGGAGGGGATTCCAGGAAATGAGGTCCCCTTCAACATTCTCCAGGGGTGTGTGTACAGATTGGAATTCCTTTCTTCCCTTTGGAAGCTGAACGTGTTTCTTGGGGGTGTCACTGCTCCGAGACAGAGCCCCGCGGACCCTAGTTAACAAGGGTTACGCACGTACACCAGGTCTGCAAGATCGCCCAAGTCAGGGGCACAAGGCACAGGAGCAGGCGATGCTGGAGGCAGACGTCCCCCTGGACAGACCAGGAGACGTTCTCCCATCAGGCACCTGGGCTGTGGGAGGCCAGGCGCCCACGGAGGGGTTTGGGGGCCCTGGATTATGCTGAATCACAGGCTGAAAGTGACATGTCTCCTTGTAACGTGTTCCCTTCCGTGGGAGAACGTGGGCTGGTAAACAGACACCGGGAGAGTAGACCCGGGGCGCTCCCCATGGCATCTCTACCCGGGACCTGCACCAGAACAGACAGGTGTAATCGCGAGTCACACTGTCCCCTCGCCTGTGGGCCATCTCTCAATGTCAGCCCCTTCTGGATGGTGGGCCGGGTGTGCGATGGGGAGGCCTTGAAACTGCCTGGCTCCTGGACCTGCTGAAGGAGCCATCTGCCCCCCACCTCTGCCGCAGAGGGCAGGGGCTGGACTGACAACCGTCTTGTCTCCTTTCTCCCTGAGAAGGCGACCCCTCGGAGTTCTGATCCTTCCCAGGAAGGACCTCGTGCTCTCGGGCCCTGGCGAGTCTGGGCCAACAGTCCCTCGGAGGGAAGTAGAGACTTTGGGTTCCCACCCCCGAGCGGCTTCGGGGCCTCCGCTTGCACACCCTGCGCGTGTGGTTCCCCCGGGACGGCCTGCACCCATGAGGAGAGGCTTTCCGCCAGAGTCCACAGTAGGCAGTGCCAGCACCTGGTGTCCCCTCCCCCGACACCCAAATGCCTTGTCAGAACCTGTGTGGGGAGATGGGGGGGGTGCTTGGGGGCAGTGGGGATGGAAACCTCCATAAAGGTTCTTTTGTGATGTTCCTGGGGTGTCCAGACAGACCCAGGCGGGGTCACCTGGACCCCAGCAGAGGGCAGAGGGCACAGGCCAAGTGGGGATTGGAGAAGAGCTCCATAAAGAGGTTATGCACAAATGTTCTGGAAGGTTCTAAGGGAACCACAGGGAAAGTGCCAAGCCCTAGGGCTGGAACATTTGGAGATTTTGTTACCACCTCCCAGGCCTGAGGAGTGAGGGAAGAAAAGCTGACACAGACAGAGACAGAACTGTGTGAAGAGACTGGCTGCCGGGAGATGCGCCCAAGGGGCACAGTCGGCACAGAGGACAGGGAGGGAGGTGGGACAAATACCCCGTCTCTCTCTCCTGCCCTCAGACCTCCTTCCAGGTCCGCACTGGTTAAAGCTGGCCAGAAGCCAGAGAGCACCGCGGCCGGCCTCGGGGCGCGGGGTCTGGGAGCCAGAGGGGAGGCGGGGGACACCTCAGGGCACTAACCACCGCGGGCAAGCGTCTCTGGGTGCCTCTGTCTCTACCACTGGGTGGGGGCTCCTGGGGCAGGCATGTTTTGTCTGAGCCCCAAGGCCGGGCTGGGCCTCATCGGGGGAGCAAATGCCGACCGTCAGTGGCAGCCAAACAGACCCAGACCAAGCGGAGAGCCCAGGCGTGGTGCTCGGGGAGAAGGCAGCAAATGCTCTGTAAACCGAAGGGAAGGAAGGGCTTCTCTCATCCCCTGCCGAACCTGCAAGTTCAGAAGTACCCCCCTTCCCCTCCTCCGTGGGTGCTCTGGAGGAGAGTATCTGCAGGAATGAGTGAATGCAGCAGACCCTGGGAATCCTAGGAATGGAGGAGGCCGCCTCGCCCATCCCCCTCCACACCTGACCCGGGAGGGCGGGCCAGGGGCTTCCCTGCAGCTGTGCCCTTTCTGGGGCTCTGCGGTGTCTCTGGAGAAGACAGCAGGTAGGCGGAGCATGCCAACATAGTCTCTAGCTCTACTCTCTTCCTCTAACACCTTAATCCATGGAACAAACCCATTGCTTGTAGAGACAAAGAAGTGGCTGGTGAGGAGGTGAAGGGCCCCGTTGTGTGGGGGCGGGTGGGGAGAGGCCCTCCTGCTCCCAACTTCCAGAAGTAAGCTCCTCCTCTCCTCGCACATCAGCTCATCCTGGGGAAGGCCGCGTTGGCTCGAACATCCCCCAGGTTATAAGCTGTGAGACCTCTCCCGTGTAGCACGGATCCCCCAGCGTAAGAATGGGGACTGGGATGGTGACTTTGTCATTGGAACCCAAGCCCAGATGTCACAGGGCTGGTCCTCAGAGCTGGCATGCCGGCAGCTCCTCGGGGTCCAGGCGTCTGGCCACTACAACCAACAGGACCCTCAGCCAGGCCAGGTCATCACCCCAGTGCCCTCCCTTGAGCTGTGGCCATGAGAAGGAGAGAGTGGGCAACAAAGTCGGAGACCCAGAGCTGTTCTCCTGGGGAAAGACACGCCCCCAACATTAGGACCTAGGGACCTAGGCCCTAGAGACCAACCGGAGACCTAGGGATGTCAGTCAGTCCAGGGGGCTTCTGGCGGCCCAGCCCATGGAGCGTCCGTGTATGGGGCTTTAGAAGGCCCAGGCTGGAGCACAGAGCCGGGGATCTGGGACCACCAAGGCTGGGGGGCAAGAGGGGCCACCCCGCAGCCCAGTGCCAGAGTCCCAAGGCTGATGGGTGGGGGGTGGGGGGCTACAGGGGGCTCGCTGGCTAACACTTGCAATAACAAGTGCACATTCAGGGACAAGGTGGCCTGTTCATTGTCAGATCCTCACGCAGCCTGGGAGGTGATGGCCCCACTGGGGAGTTTCTGCACACATCTCTTACTTTCCAGAAAAGGGGGTGTGTTTTCTCTAAGGCTCCATCCAGGTCCCTGTGGCCCCTGGGGCCATCCCCGAAGGTGTATGCGACCCAGCTCCTGCCCATTCTCAGATCCCCTGAAGGTGGTTTAACTGCAGCCCTTCCCCTCTACCTTCACGGCCCACATCGCCCTCGTCTCTGGCCAGAGCAACGGCTGTAACAGCCCGCTCACCGGTCCCCCTGCTTCTGACCCCCAGCCCAGCCCCGAGCCCTTATCTCCCATGCTGGCCTCTCTCGCGGCATCACCCTAGGGAGGCCCAAGAGCACTTATTCACCCTGAGACCTAACCTCTGCCCTCAACAGCAGCTACGGCCACTTCCTTTCCTGAGGCTTCTGCCATGCTATTCCCTCGACCCCAGTGCTCTTCCACCCTCTGTGGGCAAATTCCTACTGGCTTCTTGAGACTTGAGGGCACCTCATCCAGGACGCCATCCCCAGCCCCCTCCCCTGATGGCCCCCACCGCTCCCTCCTGCCCAAGGCTTCCCTCTGAGCTTTGCTCCAGTCTGTGCCCCGCAAACCACATGGTCCTGCCACGTAGGCACCAGGTCCCATCTCTGCTGTGTCCCTGGTGCCCTGTGCTTTCGGGGGTGCCAAGACTGGAATGTGCAGATCCCAGGCTCATGACTGCACAGACAAGAAGCCCATCAGGGCCAGAGTCTGCCATGAGCCCTGCAGTGGGGGATGCTCAGACTTTGGGGGCCGCCCGCTGGGATGAACTCTGACCTCCCAACCCATGACAGCAACCCATCAGGTCTGCCTCGCTCAGCAGATAAGGGCAGGGCGGGGGGACCTGCCTGTGGCCCTGCCAGATGCCCCCTTCACTCGCACAGCAGTGTCCCCTGGCGTCCGCTGCTGTGTCAGGCTGGGTCACAGGGAAGGTCCGCACCTGCCAGGAGCCCGCAGCAGATGCACGGGTAGGAGGCGCTGATGAGCCCAGGTACCCTTGGCCCCAAGCTTTCTTAGAGGGTGATTCCTGCTTTTGCTCCCTCCTTGTCACCCACTGTGCCCTGACCTAGGACGCAGGGGACACTGCTGAGATGCCAGCAAAAGAAGGGGGACTCTCCCCCTCCCCCAGGGCGAGCAGCTGCAGCACCCCCTCCCTCGTCTGGCCTCACCCTATCGCCTGCACTGGGCTGCCCTATTCGGTGGTCGCTCCCAGAGCCCGCAGAGGAGAGGGGCCACCTGTTGGCTGCAGACCCAGCCGGGGAGCTCATAAAATCTACACCAGCCCTGCTCAGGGTGGACTCTGGAGCCTGGGGCCAGGGCACGGCGGTGGTTTCCAACACCCACGCAGGACGGTGAGTCTGAGATCCCCATGGGGCCAAGACCTCCCCTCCCTGGGCCCAGAGTAGCTGCTGTGGAGCTCAGACTGGGGTCAGGAAGGCGGTGGGGCAGCCCCAGGCGCTGGGCGATCTGGGGCTGGTAACTGGCCTCACTGTAAAAAAATGGGGTCAGAGGCCTTTTTCTCCCCATCTGCTGTACTAGGGCCTAAAAGGCAAAGGCACACCCCCCTGCCCAGGTATTGTGGGCAGGTGCTCAGGCCAGCCTACCTGGGTTCAAATTCTAGCTCTGTCCCTAACATGCTCCCCACCTCTCCATGCAGGTTTTTCCATCAATGAAATGGGGGTAACGAGGACCCCCAGCTCCTGGTAAGTATGGCATGGGATTCTCGGTAAAACAGGGCAGTGTGGGGTCTGGGAAACCCCCCACCCTGTTACACCACCATGCCAACAGGCATTTCTTGATTCTAATCATCCTCCTGGCCTGAAGCCCCGGAGGCTAGTTGGAGACAGGACGCCCCAACTAGGAGAGTGGAAGGAAAGAGTGGATGAGGAATGATTCTCAGAAAAGGGCACTGCTGGAGCCCGCCCCCCCCCCGGGCCAGGAGGGCAGAGAAGAGGGGAAGGAAGCCCCCCTTTGCTCGCTTAGCCTGCTTTTAGGCAGCACCCCCCCACCTAGGGTCTCCTACCCCAGCTTCTGATCCACCAACGGGAAGGCAGAATGAGGTCACTAAAGTCACTGGCAATCCAAACAATTGGGCAGAAGAGGGAGCCCCCTCCCCACCTGCAAGGAAAAGGGTCTCTTTCATCTCAGAACACCAGGTCCCAGCACCCTGCAAACCACACCAGGAGAGAATGACCCACTGCTTTCATTCCAGAAGGTTCCCGTAACAGAGAAAAGCCCCTGTCCCTGGACTTTGTCTAGGCAGGTTGCTTCCCCCTCTGCTCGCCTCATTGTCTTCATCTGCACGTGGGGACATCAGTCACTGCTCTTTCCACTGGGGACAGCTGAGGGGCTGCCAAGCTCAGGGCTCTATGCGCCCCCTGCTGGCCAAGCGGGGCATGCACTAATCCTGTCCGTGCTGACCGGCTCAAAAAGTAAGCGTGTAACCCGAAGCCAGCTGGACCCTCCGTGAGAACTTCCCAAAGACACAGGGAGGGTTGTGGGCGGTGAGGTCAATGCCAGGGGAAGCGTCATCCCCAGCGGCGACGGGCGCTGGACAGGATGAGACTAGTGTGTAAGGAGAAGCTGGGAGGCACAGAGATGGGAACAGAAAGAGAAAGCAATGGCCCCAGGGTACACCTGAGCCCTGGGGTAGCCTTGCCTGTACCTGCCCAGAACAAGCTTAGGCTTGTCTGACTTCTGCAACTGGTTGCAGATGATGCCTGGTTGACACAAATCCCTTTGTCCTAGGCAGAACAGATCAAGGAGAACTTCCTGGAGGAGGTGTTTGGGATGAAGTGGAAGGAGGTGGTCCACCGTATGTCTTCTGGAGCATTAACAGCCACTGACTAGACACTCCTGAGGGCCTGAGGGAGCAGCTCAGGATGGGCTGAGCCCCAGTCATAACCCCAAGGGCACCCCATCCAACAGGGAAGACAAACGGAGGCAAGGAGAAAACGTGATAAATGCCAAGACACAGATGAAAAATGCAGAAGGCTGGACGGTGGGGGGGGGGGCAAGAAGAAGAGGGCCCTGAAGGCTTCCTGGAGGAGGTGGCCTTCAGTTGAGTCCGTAATCTGAGGTGACAGCAGGAGTGAGCTAGGTGCCCTGAGGCCAGGATTTCAGGGTACGGGAACAGAGCTGGTTGTGTTGGGGGAACCACTAAGGGGAGTGGCAGGAACCCCAGGGATGGAGGTGGCTGCCATGTGGAGTGCATGGCAGGAAGTGGCATGAGAGGCAGGGCCGCTGAGCTCCAGGCAGGGCACCAACCAGAACAAGCTTGGTGGCTCCTGTCGCCTGGGAGGCAGGCATCGCCTGTTCTTGAGTGCCCCCTGGTGGTAATGCGAAGCTAGGCCGTGCAGCGATCACAGAGAGTGGAGACCCCCCCAACACACAGACACACACACACACACAGACACACACAGTAGTGCTGGAATCCCCTTTAGCCGGCAATAGGTCCCTCTCCTGAGATTCTAATGGGCCCCACCCCAAGCCCCACTGCCAGTGCTCACTGGGGAACCCCCAATGTGTCAGAGTCTGCCGCTCAGGGGCATCTGAGAAGCCATGTCCTCACTAGGGCGTCTGAGGTTGGCCTTAGTGCAGGCACCCGAAGGGAGTGCCGTGTGTCCCCTCTGACCCTCTGCGTCAGCCTGGTCTCAAGCCAAGGCCTCCACCCTGGTTTTCTTAGTGTTATCGACAGACCCCCTGTGACCAGTGTACTGGGCCCTGCTGGGCAGCATTGCCCTGCTCGGAGACCCCTGTGGGCCAGAGGAGCTCCAGGATATCAGCAGCATCTCTAAGGGATCCCTACCCCCAGACACGGCGGCCCAGCCCCACGTGGGGCCAGCCTGTGTACAGGTGGCTCCCTCCCTGCCCCGGCCCTGCGATTTCTGGGCCCTCCTCCCCACCCCCACCCTATGGTCTCAGCGTAGGCCTTCCTGTCCGCACTCTGGGCTGAGCCAGCACTGGGCTATCAGGAGCTCTTATCAGGCCATTTCCCTGGTGGGTGGGGTTGTGAGATGTGGCCGATGTGGGGAACCAACCCCTGCCAGCCCCAGAGGTGCAGGAGCTGGGACGTGCCCCCCGCCCCAGGGGGCCTGATGTAGGGGAGCCGCCAGAAAGAGGCGGGTGCAGCCATGATGCGGGGTGGGGGTAGGGCGCACGCAGCACACCGGGGGCTGAAGCTCTCTGCCCCACGGAGGCCCAGGCACCGGGAACAGCCCAGGGAAGTGGCCGTACAGCTAGGGGGCTAGGGACCCGGAACGGACTGTTTCCACTACCGAGACCGGAGACCGGGGGCTCGGAGTGGAGGCCGGTGTCCTCACGTCCTATCCCGCCCCACATGGGAGGGCTGAGCGCTCCGGATGCTGCCAGAGCCGTGGGCCCCCTCCAACACCTTCATTCGCCGCGTCTCACGAACAGAACAGCACATTCTGCACGATGCTAGGTCAGCAGCCAAGGCCCTGCCCAGCGAGGGGGCCTCCGTCCCAGGTCTGCGGGTTACCTGTCGCTCCCGTTCCAGGCACATTCAAACTTGTCGAAAATGCAGTCGTTCTCATAGAGGGAACAGAGCTTGCTCCGAAGGTAATCGTGGACCTAGTGAGAGAAGACGCAGGGTGAGCTGGGGTGGGGGGTGTCCGGATGGCCCTCCCGACTCAGCCCTGCTCATTGAGAAGGGCACACTGCCTGTCACAGCTGACCCCTGAGCTGTGGCCAGAGAGGGGACAGTTACAGCGACAAGAGGAACCACACTGTAGGAACCAAATCCCAGCTCCACCCCTCCCCCTGCTGTGTGATCCTGGACAAATGACTTCCCCTCTCTGAGCTTTGGTTTCTTCCTCCTTTGAGCAGTAAGAGCACATACCTCACGGACTGTTGTGGGATCAACCAGAGGAGACTGCCCGGTGTGGGCTCCTGCCCTCTGAGGAAAGTCATGGTCACCAGGAGCACAAGTCACGGAGGAAAGGGAAGGGGAACGCACACGGGCCTCTTGAACACGCTTTCGGTTAGGCGTCACCTGTCCTGTTTTGTGGATGAGGCACTGACCCTCAGAGAGGGTGAGTAACTGGCCCAAAGTCACACAGTTTGTAAGTGGAAGACCAGGACCCTCTTCCAGAGTCACCTGACACCACGGGAGAGACAGCGATGCCTCTGTGGCCCGCGTCCTTCTCACAGCAACCTGATCGACAAGCTTTACACCCAGAGGGCCTCGTGGAGGCCTGCTCCCTGCCGGGGATGTGGTCCTGCCCTCTGGGTGGGGGAAAGAGAGGGGGTACAGTGGTAACCAAAGCCAGAACGCCTGGCTCTACCCCTCACTGTGTGACCCAGAGAGTCACTTAACCTCTGTGAGCCTAAGTTTCCGACCTAGAAAGGGGGTCATGAGACCCCTCCAAGCAGACAAATGAGGAGCAAAGCACCCATAGGTATTTGGGACCCTGATTAACTCTGGAGGGACAGACAGAAATACACGCTCAACTCCTGTTGGGCAGTGGCTCGGCCACAAGCCAGGGTCAAGTGCAGGGGCAGTGGGGAGAGGAGAGGAGAGAAGGGGACGGGAGAGGAAAGAAAAAGGTGTTCATCCTTTTCTGTCTGGGAACCTCTAATTCATCTTTAAAAGGAGGGGTCCCCACCGGCTGCCTCCACGGGTCCCCAGACTGAGCCGCCTCATCTCCCCCAAGTGTCACGGGCCTCTGTGGCTCCTGCCCGACTTTCTGTGTTCGTGTGGACCCCCATCCCTCCAAAGGTTCGCCCCGGTCTCACACAGTGACTTCCCCCCCTGCCCGCCCACCCACAAAGGGGGCTCCACGGCCCCTCCGTCCCCACCCCTGCCTGCACGCCTATGTGATCCTCTCCGTCCAAGCACACAGAGGACCAACCAGCTGCCAAGAGGTGGGCAAGAGGCCTGTCGAGGCTGCCCACTGCTGAGCCCCTGGTCCCTTCACAGTCCCCCATCCTTCCCGGTACAAAGGCCACTACAACAGCATCCCTCCCCAAACCCCTTGTCGGCCACACCCCACAGGCAGCTGGTCCAGAATCCAAAGTGACCCAGAGCCGCCGCTTCTCACCACGTCCTGTGCTGGTACCTCTGCCTGCGCCCCCCGCCCCAGTCTTGCTCCAGGGGCAGCCAAACAGTCCCCTAAGAAACCAACTTGGATCATGTCACACCACCGCTCAAGACCCGCTAGGGCTTGCAAACCCCCTGAGCCTTGCCCCCAATCACTTCTCTGACGTCAGACTCTTCTTCTCTCCCCCCTGCTCATGCTGCTCCCTGCTATTCCTTGACCACACTAACCACGTACCTGCCTCAGGGCCTTTGTACTTACTGTTCCTGCCTCCGGGAGCACCTTCCCCCAGATGGCCGATGCCCTCACCTCCCTCAGACTCCAGCACCCCTACTTTCTTTGCCTCTACCCCTGGTTTGCTCTATTTGTCACACTTTTTTCAGCCTGTGATTATTTTGCCTATCTGCTTGGTTTCCGGCCATATTTCCTGTAGGAACAGACGCCTCTCAAGGCAGGATCTGTTTTGTTCCTCAGAGTTTGCCAGTGGGGTGCACAGGGCCTGGTACAGCACAGGAGCTCAATGTGCTTTTTAGAATGAATGAGTGGGGTTAGAGACTTGACTCATGGCCCTCCAGGTGCCGCAAGGCTCTGGGTCGGGGGGAGGGCATGCAGTGGGAAGAGGATGGGCCTGCACCCAGCCAGAGGCTAGAAGGAGAAGGGTGAGCCTTGCTGTGGACTGGGAAGGAGGCTGAGAGGCAGAAAGGGGAGGGCCCAGGGGGCTGTGCTACGGGACCCAAGGGAGGAGGCCGGGGTGGGGGTCTTGTGCATCTCCAAGACCCAGAGGGAGGGAAGCAGAGGGCAGGGCTCAGTGACACCTGGGAATGGCCCAAACCTGGGCTGGAGCCACTGGGTCAGGGACTCCCGCCCTCCTCCCATAGTGAGCGTGGAGGGTGGGGAGTAGCACCGGCTTCCACAGGAGCCGGCATAGCCGGGGGAAAGGCTGCATAGAGCTCGGCCGGAGGAATCATGCCAGGTGCACATTACGGCCCCAGGCTGCCTCTGATGGGACACTGGCCTGCTTGCGAGTCCCCGAGAAAAAGGGGAAACAGATGCAGGAGGGCACTGCTATTTCTTTCAGACAGGTGCCCGCCTCGCGGAGCCTCCCCCTCCCACTGAACCCTCTGGCCCGCGGTCGCACCAGGCCGAGGCTCACTGTGTGCCTGTCATCCGGGACCCTGGAGGGTGAGCCTGCGGCTCCTACTTCTCCCTGAGCCCGGGGTCTAGCCAGGCACAGGGCACACCTGCCGAATACGTGTAACAACTCGGATGAACGGGGATAAATGGTGCCTGGCTTCACTGACGGCAACAGACAGACTCTCAGGGGTTCGTGTTCAACCACTCCAGGTCTGCACTGCTGTGTGCACTCCGCTCCCTGTGCGGTCACAGCAGCCGCACTGATGCACTCATCCGAGCACACACGCCTGCACTGCTCTCCCCTCTCCCTCTCCTGCGAGGTGAGCGTACCCTGCCCTCTGGTGGCAGGGCGAGAAAGAGCGTGGGCTCCGGGGAAAGCAATCTCGGGTGTGCGGTTTGCCAGCTCCACTCCCGCAGATATACCATTTAATTCCATCTTCTCCAAATAAAATGGGATCGACAGAACACTGGCCCCACTTCCCAGAGCAGCTGTGAGACTTTAGAAGAGGAAAAGTGTGCCAAGGACTCAGCTCAAGGCAGAGCATGCGGAGGGCTAGCTCACTCAACACCCATGCCCACCCCCTCTCCCCTACCTTCCTCAGAGAGGCCGTAAAACTACTCGTTCCCCAGGCTGGTCACAGATCCATTCCAGCCAACAACTTGCAAAAATTCTTCTGAGGAGCGTTCTGGAAAAGCTTTTGTGCTCCCAAGAAAACATCCAATAGATCCAACCAGCACAGACTTTCACATTTCCTCCTATTTCCTTCCTGGAATACAGGCATAGTTCCTGGAGGCATGGCAGCCATTTTGCCACCATGAGGTGTTGCACAGGAAGGCCGGAACTTATATACAAATGATGGTGGACTAGATCACAGAAGGAGCTGTTGGGATACCAAGGAGGTGCTAGAGCCACTCGCTGTTTCTGGATGCCCCCTTCCAGACTTCTTCTGAGGGGAGAGAAGTCCCTATGTGTTCAGCACTGCAAATCAGCCAACCACAACCCTGCTGAGCACTGTTCTAGAGCATAATACCCAAAAATGTTAGTTAGTGTGTTGGTTTTATGTAACTATTGTTATTTTAGAATCAATAGGCCAGCGGGCCAGAAGCCAAGCACCCAGCTCTCAGCCTTGTCTCCAGAACAGTCTCCTTCCCCTTTACTGGGCCCTCACATGCTCTCGGGATCTATGCAGGCAAGGGACCCTCTCCCTGCAAAATGCCCGTATTAAACACTGCACTAGTTTCAGGGTCTGTGGGCCTTTACTGACTCCAGGGCCTCGGAAGGCTGAGGGGCCCCGTGAACTTGGAGACAGTCATTTCCCGGGCTGGCGCCAGGAGGGGCTGGTCACTCCGCACCTGAGCCGGGCTGTCATGTCTGCCCCAATCTCCAGCCTCTGCCATCGCCTGGGGTGGGCAGTGTGACGAGGGGCCTAGGTGACAACTGGGGGACTGTGAAGGACGTCCAGTAAACACGTGGCTAGCAACGGGCTGCCACCAGGAGCCGTGACGGCCCTTCCATGAGCCCTCCCCAGGAAGGAGGAGAAGCTCAGGGAAGGGTCTGAAGGGATCAGACATCCTTGTGGGCATATGGCCTCCAGACTGAGCTCCCCGTCTCTCCCCTTGGGTCTGCACCCTTCCCAGTGAGGGCCTCCTGACTCCCAGGACACCCCTGGCCCCAGGCCCTGGCAGGGACGGAGGACAGTGAAGGGGCTAGAAGGCCCTGGGGGCTCTGCGTCCGTCACTGCCCAGCTGCGAGGCAGGTCCCACTTGTCCTGGCCTCTTGTCACCCAGGTTCCCTTCTCACCACGTGGAGCTGACGGCACCCCCTTCACGGGGACAGTAAGGGACAGAGGTGACAAATGTAAGTACGTGACACCCCGTGGGCACCTAATACTTGGTGACACTGTGAGGGCTTGCCTGGGGCTTCTGGTGGGGTCTTACTCTAACATCCCGTGAATTTTGTTTTCTACCCCTAATAGACCTGGTGGATCGTAACAGAAAACTCTAAGTAATACCTTTCCTGGGAGGGGTCCCCTGCTTCAGCCTAAGTGCCTGGTTTCCAAGGCCTGTGGCTGAGGATCTAGAAACAGCATGCCCCCCCCCAGCCCCACTGCACATGCTCAGGAGGGGTGCTCCCCGGGGGGAGGGCAGGGCTTCTCCTGCCTTAACCTGGGGCCACAGACCCCAGCTCCGAGGAGGGACCGCGTCCGCACCCTGAGTTACCTGAATCCTCCAATGGGGCCAAGCCTGAGGCTCATCCTTGTTCCCCTGGGCCCTGGAGCGCAGAGGCCAGCGAGCTGGCAGGACCGGGCAGGCGCTTCAGCTCTCGGCCGAGCTGGGGGGCTGGGGACGGACTGCCTGACTTTCTGAGCCTTAGTGTCTCCGCCTCCGATACGGGCGTAGGAAAGCCACCTCTGCGGCCGGGGACACCCCCCGGGGGGGATTCTGGGCCCAGGGAATGGAGACCGGGAGGGGCTCCGGTGTGTCTGGGCTGTGGCACCTACCTGGTAGGTCTCGATGGGCCTCGCCTCCATGTTCAGGTCCCAGACTTTGACCGTGAGATAATCGCGGGTGAGCATGTACCGGCCGCTGTGGCTGAACTTCACGTCTGACACGGAGGAGATGATCTCCGAGAAGAAGGAGCGGTTACTGGGGTCCTCGGGCTCTTCGAACACTGTGGGACAGAGAATGGACGGGCATCGCCGAGCTGCTCGCCCCCACGGGCCACAACAGCAGACGACTCTGTTTCCATCCTGGGCTCTCGCTGGATGGTCCTTCCTTCGTTCATTCATCAAACCCGTAACTAAACACCTGTCAGGCAGGGGGCCTGAACGGACCCTCCGAGGAGGGAAGGAGCAGCTTTTGGACCAATGCTTATCGAGCATTCACTCTCGGCTGGATTCTGTGCAGAGCCCTACCCGCACACTACCTCGTCTAACCGCCTGATAAAAACCTCTGGTCAGTACCACTATCATTCCCATTTTATAGCCGGGAAGACTGAGGCATCGATGGCTAGAAGGCATGCCCAAGGTGCTGAGCTAGAAGGAAGCGGCGGAGTGGGGTTTGAACCCAGAGCGGCGCTCGCTGTGCTGTACTCTGTCGCCTACCAGTGATGCTGAACGCCAGGCCCGCGAGGGGTTTAACCTTCTCGCACCTGCTGGGCAGAGTCCTGGACGAGGCCAGGCACTGCTTGGGGCCCCAGGCCTCTGCTCCACACAGAGGTCCCCACACAGCAAGACCGGCTCTTCTGGGCTCCGTCTGTTGCTGGCCGTCTCATCAGGCTGCCCACCAACACCCTCACTGGCTAATCAGTTCCCACAGTGGCCCTGGTGCAGGGTGGGGACCAAACACGACCCAAACATCGCCGGAGCCAACTCAACTAAGCCAGCATTAGCTCCGTAGGGGCCGGGCTGGAGTCAGCCCGGGGAGCAGGGACGAGGGTGGAGTGGTGGGCTGCCAGCTATTTCCCAGCCAGTCTGGAACGACTTAAACATTTGACAACCTTTCTAGCGGTCCCCATGGAAACCGGCTGAGTGGCCTCTCTGCCTGCTGGCCCCCAAGCCCCCAGATCTGAAATAGGGAAGCAGAGAGCCGAACACATGTCCCGAGAGGCTCACAAGTGTGCCCTGCCTGCCAGCCCCTCCTGATCCCCAAGTCCCTCATCCTACTTCCAGCTCTGTCCCAGCCCTGGATCCCCCCCACTTGGGACCACCCCATCTCCCTCCAGTCCCAGGTAGATGCGGTTCCCGCCACTAGGGGTCAGAACAAAAGATGAGTTATAGAGACATAAAACGTGGTCTGTCTCTTGCACCCCAACTTTGCACCCCGGGCCCTCCCTGCCAGTTTCCTCTGGCCAGCCTCCACCTAAGCCCCAGGGCCCGCCCAGCTCACTTCGCCCCTGCACCATGCAGATCATCTGGCAGGCCTTGCAGGGTAGGTCAGTGGGACCAGAATCGCAGAGAAGCGTCTGCTCTGGATTCCCAGAGCCACGGGCTGTGTCTCCTGCCAGCTTCGAGGAGCAAGACACCGCAAAGGTCAAAGGCCGGGAGGATGCCCTAATCCATAGGGGAAGACAGAAGGACCAGACAGCCTCTGTCACCTCCACTCTGGGTGTACGTGGGCATTTCCAAGGGCTTTCTAAGCACAAAAAGGACGAGGGCTGCACAGAATGACCGGGAAGGGACACCGACAGGCGTGAGAAAATCATACCTAGAAGTTCTTTTTTATTGTTCAAACATTTCTGTGAAATTGTTGATGGGATGATGGAGCAGAGGTGGGAGTACCGCACTCTGGGGATGGAGGAAGGGCCTCGAGCTGAGGGACACAGTGGCCTCTAGAAGCGGAAAAGTCTCGGGAACAGTCTCCCCTGAGGCCTCGGGAAGAAATGCAGCCCCGCCTGACTTCTAGACCTCCGCCCTCCAGAGCTGTAAAAATACGTGTTTGTGCTGTTTACTCCACGAAATTTGTGGCGACATGTTACGGCAGCACGGGAAACCCACACGTGCCGCGTCCTCGTCTGCGGACAAACAGCAGTGCGCCCCCATCGCAGGGCGGGGAGGGGATTTATCAAGACCTCAACTCCGAACAGCAGCACCGCCACGTGTAGCAAGCGTGCAACAAACGTCAGCTCCGGGTCAGCACGTCACAGGACTCCCACAAGGGGCAGCGACTGACATGGTCCCCTATTCTGGGGACCCCCAGCCCCAGCCCAGCACACGCTCTGTGCTGTCAAAAGGAGAAATAACTGTCTATTTTGAGGCATCACGGAGGGTGTTTCCATGGTTACCCTGTCTTAATGACTAGCAGACAAAAGACTCGAATTTCCACTGCTTCGGAGGAAGACGTGAGGCTGTGGGCTGGGCAGCGGCGTGGCCCGAGCACCCCAGCTCTGCCCTGACGGAGGCCCCGGGAAGCCACTGCACCACTTCGTGCCTCGGTTTCCTTGGCTGTCTCAGGGCAGAAGCAAACATCCACTTGTGATCCAGGACGCTGTTCGTCCAGGGGTCCCTGTTTCACCTGTTGGGAGGATGACGTCATGACCACGCATCTCCGGGTGCCACTGCCAGCCACTCCTGCGTCTGGAGCAGCCCCTGGATCAACAGACAGAAGGCCAGAACGACAACCACTTGTGCTCTGATTTGAAACAGGCGCACGGGCATCCTGCGAACTGGCTGCCGGCCGCCCGCCTGACTGCTCAGGAGGGCTGAGAGTAGCACGGTCCGATCCGGTGAAGCAGACGGTCCATCCGCTCACTACCAACACCAAATACAGAGAGCAGGAAAACAGGCGCAAAGCACACTTGGCGGAAAAGACTGTGAACGGTCCCTTTACGGGCATTAAAGGGAAGGTTCCTGCGTGGGGTAGTGAGTTTGAGAATGAAAAAAATTCTAGAGAAAAAAATTTAAAATACACATCTATTCCAATGAGCAAACCTGTATAAACCAATCATCAAAACAGATCTACACACCAGTTGCACTAAGACTTCAAGTTAGAGATTAAACTAACTGTTCCAGGCAAAGAGAGAGAGAGAGTGGCCCAGCTCGTTTTACAAGAGTAGAAAAATCCTAATAAAACTGGGCAAAGAGAGTACAAAAAAGACAGCTGAAGACTGATTTCCACTTCATCTATGAATATTTATGCAAAAAGCAGAACTTGTGCATTTATGCAAAAACATCTCAGCAAGAGCCCTGCCCCCAGGGCCACCCCGGCACAGCATGAGATCATGGTTGGCAGAAGCCACGGTGACCCTCACTTCATGCCTGGGCCCTGCAAAAGCCTTCTGGAACCTCCGTGTGCTCTCTGAGCAACTCTCAAGTTGTTATGCTCCCAGCGGCCCTGGGAGAGGAGGCGAGAAACACAAATGGAGTCGAGTCATCCAAAATGAAGTTCGAATTCTTGCACTCTGAAGTTCGTGGGCTGATTCACACACAGTGCAGACATCCCCCACCCCCACCCCCGGGCGGGCGTGTGACAACTGCGGCCCCGGAATCCGCGTGAGTGGCTGCTTGCTCAGACCCCTGGGGAACCAGATGACAAAAGCCAAGGGGGACTGACTTCCACCTCCAGCCTGCAGAGAAACGTCATTCAAACCGCGTGGGGTGCACGAAGCTGTCTCTCTACTCCCCAGATACCACCAGCCTCCCTGGACACACACCTGTTTCCTGATTCAGGGGTGAAATCCGAGCTAAAATGCAAACACACAGGCAGATGTAGAGAAGAACACGATATCACTTTCCAGAGCCTGCTACTCAGGGACGACTTCTTGGCGTAGTTCTCTCCCCTATTTTCTGTTTCCATTTTTGGGGGAAAATAGTCATCGCCTTGCTTTCCTACCCCCACCAGATATTTTAACATAATCATTTCCTCATGTCATTAAAAATCTTCTAAATCAATATTCTAAATGACTGAACAACACTGCAGTATACAGATGGCATCATCATTCACTTGTCATTTGCTCTGTTGGACGTCTACAGTGTTTCTGAATTTGGCCCCTATAAAAAAGGTTGGACCATGAAGTCTCATCCTACTTCCTTCCCATGGGGCTCGCACAGGCTCAGGCTGGGCCCAGAAGTGGAGCCCAGACTCTTCCCCAACCTTGTTCCGTGACAGTCTGACCCACAGCTGCACGTGGACAGATCTCCGGGCCACCTGTGGCCTGAGCCACAGAATCATGGCCCCCAGAGCGGTCTGTGCCCTAATCCACAGCAGCTGGGAATATGTGATGTCACGTGGCAAAGGGGAAACTAAGGTGGCCGATCAGCTAAATTATCCAGGTGGGCCCAAAGGAATCCCCAGGGTCCTTAAAAGGGGAAGTGGAGGCAGGAGAGGCAGAGTGAGGGTGCCGCAGCGTGAGAAAGCCCACAGCCAGGCCTGGCTGTGCAGATGGAGGGAGGGGCGGGGAGCCACGCACCACAGGAGCCCCCAGAGGCTGGAGAAGGGGAGGTACGGATTCCCCCACCCCCCACAGTCTCCAGCAGGAACCAGGTCTGCTGACAGCCCGATTTTTGTTGGATAAGACCCATGTCAGACTTCTGAACTGCAAAACTGTAAGAAAAAAATACTAAGTCTATGGTCATCTGTTTGGGCGGCCCCGGGACCCCGATAGAGCCCTGGGCTGCTCTTAGGGGGCTGGGCGCCATCCACATGAACACCTGGGCTTCCTTTCCATCCAAACACTGACAACTCCGCACCGTTATCTCCAGCCGGGACCCCGCTCCTACTCCAGTCACCTGGTTGCCTTCTTGACGGCCCTCCCTGGAGCCCAGCACGACCTCACACGTACCGTGTCCGACACCGGCCCGTTGGTCCCATCTCTGCTCCTGGCTGCCCCACTCCCAGCATGCCCATTGTCCATCCCAGGACAGGACCCCACCTTCACCCGCCCCACAAACCAAACCTCAGATGGAGTCATCATGGTCCACACCCCACTTGGCAAAGCCTGGCCAGCTCAGCCTTCAAAGAACACCCAGAATGGGGCCTGTCTCCCCAGCTTGGCCATCCCTCCCAGGGTGCATTGTTTCTTCTCAACGAAACCTGGCAGGGGCTCCTCCCACCCCGGCTTCCACGTTGACCCCTCTGCAGTTTCTTCTTTCCAAACAGGTGTCTCATGAGATCCTGCCCCCTCCTCAACCCCCTGCTGGTTTCTCACCTCACTTAAAATAAAACCGGATTCTTCCCTTGACTTACAGGTGTCCTAAGTCAGCCGCCTTGTATGTCTCTCTGACTTCAGCTCCCGACACCCTTCCCCTTGGTCACTGCACTCTGGCAATGCTGGCGCACTCCCATCTCAGAGCCTGTGGTGTCCCCCTTCTAGAACATTACCAGAGATTGCATGGCTCATCCCTCGACACCTCGGGGTGTCTATTCCATTGTAACTTCTCCAGTGAGAGGACCCTCCCTGAGCTCCACTCCTTGGGGGCTGTTGTTGACATCTGTCACCACCTTCTGACATCACACGACCCAGTGACGAGTTCATCATTGTCCGCTGGTTCCTGCTGTACCACCATGGCAGGAAGCATCCGGAGCACAGCAGGTGGTGACCCCAGCTCTGCTCAGAGGGAGATCTGCTCTCCCCACCCTCAGTGCTGGCCACTCAGCCCTTGGAATTTGCAAGTGCAAACCCAGAAAAGGGATGTCCCGCCCTGTGACAAAGCCAGCGAGGAAGCCTGGAGAGTGACCGGAGAGTGTGGGCTTGCCCAGAGAAGAGCAGTGCGGTGAGATGTGGGGGGACCGGACTCGACCAAGGAGCGGGGACAGGCTGGCAGCCACAGAGGGATCTGAGCGTGAGTCCCTGCAAGTGGCTGAGAGCCACTCTCTTGGGCTGCCCAGGGAAACCAGGCTCCCAAGGGGAAGAGAGTGACCCAGTCCCTCCCAACAGACCTTGATAAAACCGCTTCCAGGGGCGCCTGGGTGGCACAGCGGTTGGGCGTCTGCCTTCAGCTCAGGGCGTGATCCCGGCATTCTGGGATCGAGCCCCACATCAGGCTCCTCTGCTGTGAGCCTGCTTCTTCCTCTCCCACTCCCCCTGCTTGTGTTCCCTCTCTCACTGGCTGTCTCTATCTCTGTCAAATAAATAAATAAAATCTTAAAAAAAAAAAAATTTAAAACTGCTTCCAGGGGCCTGCACGTCATTCATTCATTCATTCATTCATTCATTCATTCAAGTGTTTATATCCAGACACTGTTGTAGGCACTGGGGTAGATACAGAGATGAACCAAAGTCCCCGCCCTCCTGACAGGGTCCTGTCTGTCCCTGTCCCCCTGCTGCCACTACACTGTCACCCAGGGAGGACACCACGGCCTGAACACCTGATCCTCTCCCTTCAGGGGCCTCTGGGGAACCCAGCACCAAGCAGCTCAGCCTGAAGGTGAGAGCCCCACTCGGGGCATCTCAGAGTCCTGGGTTCAAGTTCTGCCTCCCCACTCGTCACTTTGGGTGACCTTGGACCCATCCCTGGAGCCTCAGTTTCCTGTCGCATTCAGGACTCCGTCAGAGCTCGTGTGAGGATGAGATGTGGGTGACAGCTGTCTGGGTGCCTGGCCCAGCACATCCAGTGAGTGTGAGCCATCGTGTGGTCACGGAGGTTGTCCTATCACGGTCCCTGGGCCTCGCTCAGCCCAGAGCCCCATGGCTGGAATGGGGGTCCCTACGGCACTCCTTCTGCCCACCCCCATCTGGCCTTGCGGTGGGCTCCAGCAAGAGGAAGCGACCTCACAGAGCTCACAGGCTGCTGGGGAAGACACCCCAGCCCACAGAAAGTTCTTCAGGGTGTCACTAGTCTGAAAGAGGGGAGCTCTGGGGACTCTAGGAGCATGGAGAAGGGCCTGAACTAATATGGGGGTCAGGGAAGGCTTCTTGGAGGAGGAGACCGCTGAGTATGGTCCCTCCTTAGCTTCTGGTTCCCGGCTTACTCCCTGACCTTTGTTTTAGCTGCCTGGTCCCTGGAAGCTGGGCAGCATCTGTCCGTGGACTCGGGGGCAGGGGTGGCAAGACCAGGACCCCCTGCCCCAGCCAGTGCAGAACATGCCTACGCCACTCCCACCCGTCCTGGGGCACCAGCCTCAGGAGGGGCGCTGCCCTGCCGCCCCCACTCGGTACTGGGTCCCGGCTGGCGCGGACGCTTACGTTTGGAGTGCTTGTCACACAGGGCGGCCGCGCGCATGTCGCAGAGACGCAGGGAGCCCTTGCTGCTGCTGTAGACGAAGAGATTGCAGTGGTGGGGATGGAACTCGGACGCCGTGATCACCTCCGTCAGGTCCTCCATGTTGGCCGGCTTGATGTCCACGATGTCTGGCCCCGTCAAGGAAGGGCAGAGACGGGAGCGCACCCTCGCTGCTCTGCCTTCCCACCCACCCTGCATCTGAGCCGCAGACCGGCATGTCCAACCGCCTGCTGGATGCCCCGTCCACTGTCCAGTGCCATCCAGTGCCTTCCAGTGCTGTCCAGTGCCGTCCACTGTCCCTGCAAGGCTGGACCCACCGCCTCCCTCTCACCCTGACCTGTGCTCTCTCCCCAGCCAGCACCCACCAGCTGCCCAGCGTCCGTCCACCCCACACACCAGGTGCCAAGCAGAAGGCAAGGAGCATTTGAGCCCCTAGTACATACGTGCTGGGCTCTTGGTGAACAATTTCGAGTTCTCCCCGTCACTCCGTGAATTGTGCCTGGAGCTGGGCGTGCGGGCAGCCCCACCTCCGGCACCCCCACCCCTTCTGTCCACAGCATCAAGATTCTCCTTTAGGGAAAAGGTTCTCTGCCTTTCTGCGTTCTCGCTCTCATCTGTGCCTTGCACTCCACGGACAATCTCCGCGAGGGATGAGCTCGTGGCCTCAGAGGTGCCAACACAGGGACCCGAGACATGAGACGCGGGGCATGCTGGGAGCAGCTCTGTCCTCTCTGCTGGGCTGGGTGGTGTGCAGAGGAGGGGCCTGTACATGCTGGGACAAGGGAAACCTGGAGCCTTTGGGTGGGGCAGACCGGCCCAAAGACAGTGGAGGCAAAGACCCCAGCAATGCCGTTTGAATCCTGAATCAGGCTGCACTGGAAGCCATGAGCCTTGGACCACTACACGTGGGAGCCAACAAATTCATTTTCTGTTTAGGATCAAGAATTCTGTTGCTCACAATGAAACCATCCCTGACAGATACTCTAGAGCCCAGAGAGGGTAAGCAGCTTGTCCAGGATGGTTCAGCAGCAAGGAGTAAGTCTATGTTCCTGTCCATCGCTTGTTGCCTAAAGCAGCAAATCCGATCCCTTGCTGTACAATTCAAGGCCTGGCAGAGCCCCTCTCTACCTCTCCAGCTTTGGATCCAACTAGTCGCTGGCCCCTATAGGTGCTTTTCTCTCTGACAGGAACACCCTGGTCTCTGGTCTCCCCAGCCCTGCGTGGGGCTCTCCAGCCAGTCCCCTCTGGCTGAAATGCCCTCTCCTCCCTCTGCATCTGTGTGTGGGTCCTGGAATCAGAGTCTGGGCTTCGAATCCTAGCTCTGCCCCTCCTGCCCGT
Source organism: Ailuropoda melanoleuca (assembly GCF_002007445.2). Lineage (NCBI taxonomy): Eukaryota > Metazoa > Chordata > Mammalia > Carnivora > Ursidae > Ailuropoda > Ailuropoda melanoleuca. The sequence continues at coordinate 105,910,234 of NC_048228.1, forward strand.
GCAATTGAGGGGCAGTTCCCAGCTCTTCGTGCGTCTGTTTCCTCATCTGTAAAATGGGCCAACGGTTCCAACAGAGTCTTGCTGTGAAAATTAGAAGAGGCCAAGCCCCTCACTCGCTACCTGACACATCACAGAGCTCAGTAAATATCAGGGACATTACTGCTTTTTATTACCTGGAAAATACTGACTGAAACACTGAGATTCACCTGCCATCAGCCCTCCTTCCCTCTCCCACTGCAGCCTCAATAAAGGGGCATTCTGTGACTTTTGTAAATATGAGAGTTTATAAAACATCACAAAAAACTGTTGAATCTGTGACCAGAGGCACCAAGGACGGTGTGTGTGCTCAGACTTAAATATTGCTTCTGGAAGCACCTTGTTAACCAGAAACTTAGAATCACATAAAAATACAGAGAGGAGGAGGAAGCAGCCTGGCCTGGTTTCCCAGGAAACTGTGGTTTTCTGGGATGATAAGAAGCAGAGATTAAATCATGAAAAATGAGACTGAACAGTAAGAGAGAAAAAGCCAAGACTTCCGTGCTGCTAATTCAATCCCCGTCCTTCAGGGGCTAAGCGCCTACAGATGCCTGCTTCCATTTCTCCCCCAACCTTAAACTGGTGTCCGTGCGGCCGTTTTGAAATGTCACGCACATGAGCACAGCACCTGTTTTGAGCACCAGGGGAACTAAATTCTTTCCGCAGAACTCAGGCCGCAAAAGTCCAAGGAAGCTTGGGGGACACAGAAGTGCCCAGGCCTCAGGGAACGCAGGTCGGCTTGGCGACCCAGGGTGTCACGTATTAGGGGACACGTGTTTACACCATGTTTCATCAGGCTACGACTTCTGGGGGAGCAGGACTTCGTGGGTAAGAGGGAAATGCTTTGCCCACCACTCCAGCTTTTCTTCTGGGGTGGGGTGGGGGGGACCTGTCCGTGCGCCCCATGGAACTCAGGGTAGCCACGCCCTTGTTGCTTTTCTCAAAGAATGGAGGGCAGAGTGACAGGTGCCAGGCATCATTCCCGGGCTGAAGCTTTGAGTGCCAGCAGGCCAGGACACTTTCCCCTCTGCTGTGGGACCCGTGCCTCAGGGGGCCTGCTACGAGATACCCCTGGGCTGTTTCAAGCCTCCGAGACTTTCCAGTCATCTGTTTCTGCACAGAACCTCCCCTCCCGACCCACTCAGCATCCAAACCCTCTTCACTTTCCTACCGCGGGGTGTTGCAGAACGCAGCTCAACGGAGAAGGATCAGAGGTGTGACGTCTGAACCCAATCGCTCTGCCTGCACCAAGACCAAAACTCGCACACATTCAACGACGATGACTGTTACGACTGTCGCTCATCGTGAGTCACAGGCAGGAGCTCAGTCCCCGGCGTCTGGCTAGGGGAGACGGAGACTGATGCTCATGAAAATCTGTCCACCAAGATGGGAAGACCGGGAAGCTGTGCACACGGGGCCTGGGAAGGGGGCGCGGGGGGGGGGCTCAGAAGCCTCCTCTCCCAGCCCCCACATGCTGCTCCCAGACCCACAAGGGGCCCAAGGTCAAGCGAATGGGTGTGGCTTCTTTGCTCGATTCCTGAGAGCATGCATCCTGCGGCCCCATCATGCTTAACCACTCCTGACAGCCTCCTGACAACACTCGTTAGAAACAGGTACAGGGGCGCCTGGGTGGCACGGCGGTTAAGCGTCTGCCTTCGGCTCAGGCCGTGATCCCGGCGTTATGGGATCGAGCCCCATATCAGGCTCCTCCGCTATGAGCCTGCTTCTTCCTCTCCCACTCCCCCTGCTTGTGTTCCCTTTCTCTCTGGCTGTCTCTATCTCTGTCAAATAAATAAATAAAATCTTTAAAAAAAAAAAAAAAGAAACAGGTACGAGGCATGACAGCTTTTAGAAGTACATGGGGCTCAATGACATCTGCAGCCCTGTGCAGTGAGCAGGCCCGAACCAGGCAGCAGAGTGGCCGAGGGCGAGGCACATGGACCGAGGGTCTTGTGTGTGGGCTCGGGAGACAGAGCCTCCCATGCGGGGGTCCTGCTGACAGCCCAGGACCACAGCTCTTACAGCCCAAGCATCACTCAGGAAATCTCTTGCTGCCTCAAACAAAGGAGTGTGGATACAAGGGGTGCTGGGGAAAGATGGATGGGAAACATTTCCACGTGACCCCGGTGGAGGAAGACAAAACCACAGTCACGGCTAACGTGCTGGGGCCCCTGCAGGGCAAGGGCTCCCTAAGGCAGGGCAGGCAATCTTGTGCCTCTGAATCCCAGGGCCCAGAGTCATCTCCCGGGACAGCACAGCATCCTTCAGGGCACGGCCACCCAGCCTGATCCCAGGACAGCCTCTCCAAGACCTCCTGCTCAGCTCACCACAGGACCTGTCCTGCACCTGCTGCCTGGCTCCTCGAGGATGCAGCTAGGTACTGAGGAGGGCTGTCCCTGTCAAAGTCCCTTCATCCCATCATAAAGCCAGGCCTGAAGGCAGACTCCTCACAAGGGAGGCAGGTTTGGAAGAAAACTCCATAGTGTGATAATTGCACCCCACACAGATGCTGCAAACACTTCTCCTGGACTCACACCCATGTGGCCTTGTGCACGTGGACCGGGAGACATCTGGTCCAACTGTGACTGTATGTGGTGGCTTTGACTTTGGCAGGACCTAAGCTGGGTGGGAAGCTAGGGGCCCTGGGCTGAGCCTGTGGTCTTAGCTCTCTGGAAAGCTCAGTGCCATGTGCAAACGTCATTCCCGTTCCTCAAGCCTCAGTATTCCCCATTTGCAAAATGGGGGGTTGGGCATGATCCTGGAGCACTGACCCCCCCCAGGTGGCCTCTCCCCCATTTCATGGTCAGCTGCATCAATTCCACTTGTACACGATGCATGAAGTTCAAGGCAAGCTGGCCTCCCTGGGGAACGAGCGTAATTAGACTCATCTACAAGCCCTCCGTCCCTCCCCCTGCAAAGCCGTATGAATTATTCATGTGCTGTTTTCCATCTCATTGTGCCCACCACCCCCCCCCCAGTCTGATGGGCTTTCCTTTAACTTCTGGTCACATCTTGGCAACTAAGTTTGCCAACAGGAAGGTGGAGAGAAGAGCAGGTCACACAGGGAGGAGGAGAAGGAGGAGGGAAGGTGAACTCACTTGCTTCGACTGAGCGCAGGGGGTCTTTCTCCAGAGCAGCAGGTTGAATTGGTGGTCCCCTAGCCCATGTCCACAACCTCACCCCCAGAAACTGTGACTGTGGCCTCATTGAGAAAAAGAGTCCTTGTAGATACAATGAAGGGTAGGCCATCCGGAATTCCCTAAACCAGTGACAAGTGTCCTTCTAAGAGACCCCAGACGGCACAGGACCACGGAGGCAGGCCGGAGGCAGGCGGCTGCTAGGTAGGCCTGGGGCCCCCAAAAGCTGGGAGAGGCAGGACAGAGCCTCCCCGGGAGCCTCCAGAGGGAGCACGGCTCTGCCAGCATTAACCAAAAGCTTCTGGGTCCCACAACTGAAGGAGATTTCTGTTTTAAGCTGCCCAGTGTGTGGACATTTGTTCCAGCATGCACGGGAAACTGACACCAGCTTGCCTATGGGAGCTGGGCAGCAGTGGCCTGGCCGTGGCACTAGTGCCACAGCGCTTACTTGTTGGCTGCCTACCTCCCCAGTGAGGACAGTGACCTGTCCGTCTGCATCACTGCTGCACATTCCGTGTCTGGAGCAGCGCCCGGCACACGGCAGGTGCTTCACGGAACAGCTGCTGAAGTCAGTGAACCCCCCAGCATGTCGGGGGCCCCTGGGACCCGGGCCGGGGCAGCACAAGGAGTGTCGCCCCATCTCAAGGGGAAGAAGCCCTTAAAGTGGCGGCGAAGCACAGGCTCAGGGAGACGCCAGACCAGGGGGGCCGGGGAGGGGGTCCTCGAGGAGGGGACCGTCACTGACAAGGTTTATTAAAAGAGCCACCCCCCTGCAGCGCATAGGAAGCCCTGCAGCAGCCACGCAAGTGCTCAAGGGCACCGCGGAAACCGGAAACACGCTGTGCATTGGTTTCTGCGAGGTTCACAGGAAGGTCGCATTCCCCACAGCGACGTCCTTCGGTCCCCACTGCATCCTGCTCAGAGATGGGCTAGCACTCAGCTTTTCAGGCGGCGAACGCCGGCTGACCTGTCTGCTTCGCTCCTCTGAGTGCGCGCAAGGTCGCGTTCCTGTCTGTACACCTAGCTCCAGCCGAGCACCTGGCCCCTGCACGCACCTGCACGCACCTGATCTGCCCCGTGGGCGGGCCGCGGGCACACTGCTTCCCAGCTGTGCCCCGTTCAAACCTCTCCGCCCATGAGTGATGTGTACCCCATCCGTGGCTGAGGACACAGAAGCTCTGCCAGGACGAGCTGTCCTCCCAGGACCCGGCAGAGGGGGCACAGCCCGGGACTGACCAAGTTGGTTTCCAGAGTCGGCAATACACCCACCATGACACGGGCAAAGCCGAGCAGGGCTGAGAAGTACCAACTTCGGGCCGGGAGGGGTGCGGCCTCCTGGATCGCCAGGGCCTAGGGGTGGGTCTCTGGTCCCTCGCAGCTTTTGGCTCCTGCCCCATATCATACAACGAATCCCTTTTCCTTCAGGGCCCAGTGTGAACGGTGTATTGCTCTAGACCCAGGGCAGGCAAAGGTCTGTAAAGGGCCGAGAGTAAACATTTTAGGCTTAGCTGGCTGGAAGATCTGACCTCGACTTCAACTCTGCCGCTCTTCAAGGCCGGTGCAGACGACGTGGACGTGAATGGGAGCGGCTGAGCGCCCATGAAGTACGAACAGGTGCCTCTCGCCCCCTAGGCTGTACGGTGAGGGCCCCAGGCCGAGAAGAAGGACTGCAATCTTGCTTTTGTAACAGTAACCTCCCATCTTGACTCCACACAGGACCAGCGTGTGAATCAGCCCCACTGGCCCGGCTCCTCCCCCAGCACGAGGCTGTCCTCCCATCCAGCTGCTCCTGTGATCCCGGCCCTTGCCTGGGGGAGTCAGTGAAGCTCAGAAGAAGGCGCGTGTCCCACCCCGCAGCGAAGACTGCAGCTCCCGCTGTCAAGGACGCCGCAGGGCACCCAGGCAGGCCGTCTGCGGAGTCGTCAGGTCTGCAGGATTTTTATAGAAGCTCCTTCATCACCTGCTGCCAAAGGCATGGCCTGATGGCCAGAAGCCAGCCAGGGTCACGTCGCTCCCCGGGCCGCATCACCACAATGCCCCACTTGGAGGGCCCCTGACATGTCAGGGAGAAGGTCACTGCACCTCCAGGGGCCCTCGTTCCTCTGAACTTCACCTCTGAGGCTCGTCTCCCCTACGTGAACAGGGGGTGGGCACAGGGGCAAAGGGCCATCACTCGTCCATGGCCAAATCTCCCCTCTGCCGTAAGATGAGTCCTGTACACGAAATGAACAAACATCACTGGTTTGTTCGGGAAGGAGCTCAAGTGAGAAATGGGAATGGAAACCACCCCATAAACGTCAAAGTAGTACCGAAATACTAACTAACATCATGGCAGGCTTCAGCGGCAGCGGCACGACAAAGGACTCTATAAAGACGCAGCAAAACTGCGTCAAACCCTCAGAGAGATGTTGGAGGCAGTCCCTGACCCTGCACCTGCAGGCCAGGCATCTCGCATCCCTGCAGGAAGGACCACCCACCCTCCACGCCCACGAAAGAGGAGAGGGAGGCCAGGGCCGGCAAGAGACGTGCCCAGGGCCACATGTGGGGCACCACTGAACAAGGATAGAGTCCTGGCTTCCTAACTCCCAGCCGGTGCTCCTCCCTACGCCCGCCCTGTTCTGGAGGGAGTGCATCTCCCCACAGTATGCAACCCCACGGGCAATGCTGCTGCGGAACACTGGACTGGCTGGTGACCCTGCAAGGGAGGTGCTAACAGCGTGGGTGAGGGGAGTTCAATGAGGAGAAGGATGCAGCCTTGGGCTCCATTGATTTAACTGAGCAAAGTGTGGTTTATCTTGATGTCTCGGCAGGAACACACTCTCAGGATGGGAGGCGGTTACCATGGTGACCGAGCAGCCACCGCGTGAGGGTGGAGGCAGCTCTGCCAAGGACCACGCCACGAGAAGCCTCCCCCATGGGCTCTCCAGGGACACTGGAGAAGGCCTCCTGCACACGGAGGCAGTCTTGTTGGGGAACAGCCAGCAAAGCTGCTTTTTTCAGCCAGTTTTCTCCAAAAGGTGAGCTGGCTACAAAGATATGCTAGAAGCACTCTGGCCAAACCATGTCAGATCCTGTAAGAGGCTCCGGGCAGCCTCTGCCTCTGTGTGAATTTGCTGCGGCTGCCACAGCATGGGTGGCTCAAACCATAAATTATTCTCTCCCGGTCCTGGAGGCTGCAAGTTCAAGATCAAGGTGTCAGAAGGTTGATTTCTTTGAGGCTTCTCTCTGCAGGGTGTAGATGGAGCTCTTCTCCCCACATCCTCATATAATCTTCCCTCTGTGCTGTCCTAACCTCCTCCTCTTGTAAGAACATTAGTCATATTGGATTAGGACCCATCCAAATGGATTCCCTTTACCTTAATCACCTCTTGAAAAACCAAATACAGCCATATTTGAGGTCCTGGGGTTAGGAGTCCAACATACGTGTTTTTATGGGACCCAATCTGGCCCATAACAGCCTCCTTCCCTTCTCTGCTCAGAACCTTACTAATTATGATGGTGCAATCCTGCTTGGAGAGAAAAGCCGGGTCACTGGGGTCATGGGGGGCCATGGAGAGGGGCTATTCTGTGTGACTGCTCATGGCACAAGCCCACTGAAGCCCTTGCATATCCTCTCCATGTGGCAAGCCAGTCTTCACAGCTCTTCCACACACCAGCTTATGTGATTCCCAAGTACCGAGCCAGGGAAGAGAGCACTCAGTTTGGAGTCACAAAGACCGGGTCTTGATAGTTCAGCCCCACCGTACACAGCTGTGTGACCCCCTGGACAACTTCTCCATCTCTCTGCACCTGCTTTTCTCATCTATGGAATGGATTGATAACATCCGCTTTGCAGGGCTATGATGAGGATTTAATGAGATGACATTAAGTCAAAGGTCCTAGCAATTGAAGTAAATAAAATGATTTAGACATATAATTTTTTACAAGTCCCTAGTGCATGGTTAGTACTTTTGGTAATAATTAAAGTTCACTAAATTGAATCACAGTCTTTCCCTTCCTCTGGAAAAAACAGGAGATTAAGGAGATTGCCAAAGGTGCAATGTATGCCCCTCTTCCCCAAGAAAACAAGGACTCGGGGGTCTGTGCTGAACTGCATGCCTTCCTTGGCTCCTAAGAGCTGGGGCAGAAACCCCAGACAGGACAGAGCTGGGACGCACACCCAAGTGGCTGCCTTCTCATGCTCCCTGAGCCCGTCCTGACCTCCCCTCCCAGGGCTTCCAGCCCAGCAGTGAAACGAGAGAGGCCCACAATGCTGCTCTGAGAGAGACACACAGGGTGCCTGGGATGGGATTTTTGGGGAGGCCCGGAGCTGGTCTGGAGAGACCGGGAGGCTGAGGCATTAAGCAGAGGACTGAGAAGCATAGGTTTGGGGGGGGGCATGTTCCATGCAAAGGGTGGGTAAAGCTGAGGAGCTGCCACAGGGCAGCTAGCTGGAGCCCCGATGGGGAGAAGGTGGGAGATGAGCCTCCGGACTGGGTCAAGGGCAGAGGGTTTAATCAGGAGCATGTCTCAGAAATGAAACGGAGGCCTGTCGGGAGGGATCAGAAGCACAGGAGAGGCACATGTTCCCATCATTAGAGGACGTGTTAGGAACACAGAGCTGCCACCACCCGTGCACTCAGCCGCCTGTGTCACCTGTCACCTATGTTACCAAACGATCCCCACTCTGTCCTGCAGTGGGGAGAAAAGCACCCACTCTCCCTTAGGGTCTAAACGTAGAGCCAAGAAACGTCATTGTACTGATGGGGCTGGACGGGCCGTGGGCAACTGCACCCACTTCTCAAGCTCATCGCCACACCACCCACAACACAGAGGGAATGACAGCATCACAGGGCGAGCCGCATAAGGGCCGGAGGTAGAATCACGGTGGCTACTGCATGGGCTGTCGCTCTCCTCCTGAGAGGCCGTGTGGGGAAGCACATGCGTTCTGCACCCAGAGGCCCCGAGTCTGAATCCTCGGCTCTGCCATTTCCCAGCTGGGTAACTCTGGGTAATTACTTGCCCTTCCGGTAGCTTCGTTTCCTCATCTATAAAAAGAGGGATGTTGATAATGCTCACTCCACAGCTTTATCAGGAGGATTAAGGAGAATTAGAACATGCTTAGAGCTCTGCTGGGCACAGTAAGAGCTCAGTAAGGGGTGACGGTCACGGTGACAGTGGTGTGCGAGGTGGTGGGGAAGAGGACACCCAGCGCTGGCTGCCCACGCAGTCAGCACCACGGACAGCTACACGAGCATTCAGCCCTGCTGGAAGCCCAGGCTTGCTGAGCCCCCCAAAGCAGGGGTGCGCCGGCAAGAGCTTCACCACATGCTTTCTGGGTGGAAACTGATTTTGGGGATTCAGACTCAGGGCGTTTCCAAGCAGATGTTCCTGCTGCTTCTCTGTAGAGTGGTACTACGGGATGATGGAACAAGGCAGCCTGCAGGATACCTGACAGCAGGTCAGGGCCAATGTGGCTTGTGTCTACAGCCCATCAGGCCCTGTGCTCCCCAGCCCTTCCACCCTCCCAGCCCCCAGCACAGTCCTTGGCCCGTCCCCTCCTTTTCTCCCTGCATGGGGAACATGCCCAGCCCCCAGGCGGCCATGTGCAGACCGAGGTTTGGAGCCTCTGTCCCTAACTGCCGCACCATCCCACCTCGCTTCAGGACCTGCTCTGTAAAAGGCAAGTAGAAATTTGCTCCAGACCGAGGCTTGGTGCGATGCCAGCTTCCACCATGAGAAATCGCTCGGGGGGAGAAAAATCAATTGAATCACCCTCACAATTCTCCGAGTGCTAAAAATAAAGCAGAGGCCCATCAGCTGAGACGCTCTGTGCAAATCTGTTACCTTTAAGAGGCGTCGAGCTCCAGAAAACTCACTCAGAGCTGCCTAACTGTCTCCAGCGTTGGTATTGCAGGATGTGGGAGGCTGTTTAAACAGATGTGGACACGGCACGGGGGAGAAAGAGGGGCTCCAACAATCAGAGACGAAGCAGCGATTTTGAAAGCCAGCCTCAAAGACCTGAGGAGCTGCTGGTTGGGAGGGAAACACTGGCCACCTGCCAGACCCGATTACTGTCAGGCCTTTTACGAGCATGATTGCTTTATTCCTAACAAATATCCTTAGGACGAGGAATTTGGCCCATTTGACACTGCTGGAAGTTGGTGGCCAGGGAGGTTACACAATGAATCTGGGCACAGGTCTGCCGGACCCCAGAGCCCAGACCGTCTCTCATTCGTGCCTGGGTTCTCTAAGCCCCCGAAGCCCAGACTTACAAGGAGGTGCCTACATCCTAAGACCACATGGAGACCGGAATTCCTCCATCCGAAGTCGTCACGTACAACCATTCGTAAGCACCTGCTGTGTGCTGGGTCCTGCATTGTGTATGGGGATAGAGAGGGCTCAGACGGGGCGTACCTCATCACAAGGGTTTCGGCAGAAAACGGGGGAGGCAGTCATACTAAGAGAGGAGGAAAGCCCAGTGTGACCAGGGAGTGTGGGCTCAGAGGGGTCTGACGGCCCAGGAGGCACGCGGAGTGGACAGAGCAGAGGTGACCGGCTGAAGGGGGCTGTGAGTGACGCTTACTGAAGGTGTACAGGAGCCTGGGGAGGCGGGCAGGGGCCGGTCACCATGAGCCTCTGGGCATTGCTGAGGGATTCAGACTTTCTCCAGAAGCTGACTGGGTGGGGGTGGGGAAGGGACTGAGAGCTTCAAGCCCAGGCCCGACGTACTCAAACCAGAGGTTCTGATGAGCCTCTCTCACAGCTCTGTGCAGGGCCGCTGGCTGGGCCGTGTGGGATGCCGGCAACAGGCTAGGCAGGAATGGTCTGGCTCCAGTGGCGCCTTTGGCAGGGATAGAGAAGAAGGCACGAATCCAGAGCCATCTAGGGGGAGGAAGGAAAGGGCTTGGCACCTCCTTCCATCTTGGGGGTGAGGGAGAGGAAGGAGGTGCCGGGCACACACAAAGACTCCGTGAGCACCGGGCTCCCCGCCTCTCCACGCAGAGCAGCCAAGTCTCAAATTAGCAGCACAAAGGTCCTCTGAGTCAGCTTTCTATTTGCACTGGTCAAAACAACACTCACCTTCTCTCCTTTACTAAGAAGGCTTTTCTTTCTCTCAAAACCTTTGCTAGAGATCAATTCTGCTTAGGTGGAAAGTGTTACAAGAAGGTAGTTTTGCCCCCAGGAAACTTCCAGTGGCTCAGAGACTGAACAGCAGCACCCACCGAGACAAGTCGAGACACCGGAGGGCAAGAGTTAAAGGGAGATGAAACCCCAGGCCCAGAACCCCCCCATCAAGTGCTTGCACAAAAGGGGTCCCCCGATTCGGAGCAATTCTCCAGCTCGGCAGGCCTCTCCGGCCTCCTCCCACGCTGGAAATGAAACACCTTTTCTTGTCACAGGGCTGCACAGGACCCGGCATCACAGCCGCAGCCTGCAGTCCTGACGCCTTCCCTGCCAGGAGACTGGCCTCCGCAGGGTGGGTGCCGGTCTCTGCGCGGAGCCCCTGGGTCTCATCACTCTGGTGGCCAAGAAGCAGCGGGCCCGGGGGAGTGCTGCGTGCAACACAGTTTCCTGACGAGCTGGTCTCAGCAGGGAGGTTTCCACAACCACCACATGCCCCTGGAGACTCCCCTCTGCCCCTTCCGTCTGCCTACTGGGTACTCACTTTCCACAGGCGGGGGCTGCCTGGAGCCCAGCTCCGCAACCGTCAGCGTTCTACGGCCCACACGCCTCAACCTCAAGAGACAGGTCGTCTTTATAGTCTATCAACTACCAATCCGCCTGCACAAAATTAAGAGGCAGCACACACGTTCAACATGCAGTTAGGTGTCTCCAGGGGGACACCCCCCCATGACTGATGTTCTTCTCTCGTCACGAGCCATCTCCTCCTCACCTGGCCTAGATTCAGGCACCATCAGCCCCATGTCTGCTTATTCACTGGGCAAAACCCCCACCCTGGCTCCCGCTCCGCCTAGCCCACACCTGCAGCCCTGTAGACAAACAGGGCTGGAAAAAATGCACACCACTGTGCTTGGTGGTCTCACTGCCTTGTCAGCTGCTTGCAGGCTGGGTATGGTACTTGTTTATTATATTAATGGTTTGCTGTTTGTTGGCTCCAAGAGGGCAGGGGTCTTTATCTAATTCAAAGTCAGGCATAGAGCCTGGAACACAGGAGGTACTCAATAAATACAGCAGTGAATGGCAGCTCCCCCAGCACACAGAAAGGCACAATCCTTGTGTTTAAATGGGGCAAGGAGGCACAGCTCATAGTAAGGACTCAGGAGGACTATGCCTGCAGTCATGCAGTGGATCAATCCTCTTTTCGTATTCACGACTAACCTGTTTCAATGTCCTGTGTCCACCACAGTCCAAAGGACAGTTATGATGTAACCCACTGCCCCACTACTCCACTGCTTCCTGCCCACAGCCAACCCCCTGGCTGCCCATCGCTGGATCTCCTCACTGGGCTCCTGGCCTCCAGGCTTGCCTACTGGAATCTAATCCATCCAGGACACACACACACGGCCCTCCCACTGTCCTCACCCACCATGCCCAACCATGCCCACTGCAGCTCATACAGGTGCTGCCCTGCTCACAGCAAGAGTGATGTCCCTGACACAGCCCTGCTCACAGCAAGGACGATGTCCCTAACACTGCCTGGAGGCTCCCACGGGCAGGGCTGAGTTTCTTTCATTGTCCCTGTGTCCCAGGGCTCAGCATGGACCCGGGTCAGAAGAGGCACCAGGAATTAACGGCTGAATGAAAGGGAACGCTATCCCCTACACAGCTGCGGGCTTCACAGTTTGTAAAGGGCATGGGCATTCACAGTGTTACTGAGTCCTTACAGCAGCCCAGCAGCATCAGTCCAGCAGGGGACACGTCCCCAGCCTGGTCCTGCGACAAGGAAGCCTGGGTTCCAGGATGGTAACTGCAACGGGCAGCCTGAGGGCAGGGCAAACAGCCTGGGGCCAGGCCACGGAGGCCTGAGCACGAGTCCCAACTCTGCCCCCATCAGCCCAGCCCTCAGTCTCCCCGAGCCTCTATTTCTGCAACTGCAAGATGGGGTGAGAATGTGCCATTGCATCCAGCTTTCGTGCCAACATGAAGGCCAAGTGAGATGGAGAATGGCACACTGTGCACTGTAGAGTGCTGTAAGGAACCACTGAGGACAGCCCGCGGCAGTCTCACAAGTCCTGTGCCCACCCCGTTTGCAGACCTGGGGCTCCCATGTGACCCATTTTGTTCCGCTAGGAAGCTGGTCAACACCTCAAACTTGGCAGTGGACATCTGGCTGTGCAGTCCACTACGGGGGTCCCCAAATGCTGGGGCAGTGCCTTCCTTCCCAAGGTGACCCCCCCACAGTAACCCCCTCCAGCACTCTTGACTCAGGCCTGGCCAATCAGAGCACTGCTTCCCCCCCGCCATAGTCATGGGTTCAGAGGTGCCCCTGAGGGCCCATCAGAGCCCATGGGGTGCCATCTGGGGGCTTGGTGAGACGGGTCACAGAAAACTGGTCTTTTTTCTCTTGGACTTTATTCTGGGAGGGCAGGGCATGTGCTGCTGGCCCCAGTATGCTACCACAGGGCACCTGAGACAAGCCAGAGCAGAGAGCAGAGGCAAGAAGCAGAGAGAACCATCTAATGATGTCGTTTCAGCCCCTGAATACAGCTGTGCCTGCAGCCTTCTCATGGTCCATAAGTCAGTAAATGCCCATGTTTTGATTGAGCCAGCAGGGATGAGGCATTTGAAGCCTTGCAACCAAAGGAGTCCTGACCAACTGAAGCTCTGAGCACCGGGGACAAGGGCAGGGCCCACTGGGCTTCCAGCCCGAATGGAGGGTCAGGCAGATGCCCAGCCCAGCCCTCTCCACCAAGCCAAATCTGAGCTTCCAAAATCTGAGCAGCAACAGCCTCAGCCCGTCCTTGAACCTTTGTGACCACCCCCATCCACGTCCCCCCCGCCCCCGGCTCAGAGCGCTCCACTCCTTCGGGGCAGGAAGGAGACAGAGGCTCACGCTCCCTGACACGCAGAGCACCGGCTCCATGCTGGGTGCATCTAGGAAGGGCTCACTGAATGTGTGCGCTGCAGTCCTAGCGGGGAGGGGTCAGGGAGGCTCCCAGGGATCTAGTTCCTCACCAAGGTCAGCAAGCTTAGGGGACACAGTGAGACTCCCACAGAGGCCCCCACTGACCACAAAGCCCCGCGTCTGCCCCACACCCTCCTGCTGGGCTCAGGGACCAACAGCATGTGCTTGCTCTCTGCTCCTCCGAGCCCCCTTTCTCCCCATCCCCAAGGTCTTTCTGCCCAGTGGACCTGGCCAATCCCTGGCTCTCGGCCCTCAGAAGCCATTTGCTACCCTCTGTCTCTCCTTCCAACCCTCCAGACTGCTCCTTCCTGCTCCCACACGCCCTCCCAGCCAGCCCTGGCTTCTGCTCTGAGGGTAAGGCAGAAATAGCAGGTCTGACACCCCGAGTGGGGAGCTTCTCGCAGCAGGAGCTGCCTGGTACCCAGCATAGAGGGGACATTGGGAGACTGTCAGCTTGCACGAGAGCTCGGGGTGGGGGGGCTCCTATCCCGTTCCACTGCACATCTTCGAGGCAAACTTTACAAAGGGCAAAGAGGTTGGACAAAGAGGTTGGAAATGGGGAGTCGGGGGCTGGAGGGGGGCCTGGGTTGGACACTTGCTAGGTGTGACCACCTGTCTCCTGGGTTGCCGTAAGGCTGATATGAGTTAACACGGACGCTTGCTGAGGTCAGCACAGAGCTGCACTGTGCAGGACTGTTAGTATCGGTCTGCAAATAGTGACGTGGTAGCAACCTGGCTGCTTTGTCCACTGCAGCCCCTCTCAGGCCCGTGCTTGGGTGCCAAGGTCTTTCTTGACCAGTCAGAGGGGTCTGGAGTCCATCCTACTGCCCCTAGCTTGCCTAGACATAGGGGACTGCCAGGCAACTGGGCTTCTGACACCTCGACTGTCACTCTAAGGCTGTTCATCACATGCTGCGGCCCCTGCCTTGGGCCACAGGGAGGAGGGTCCCTGACTTTCCAGTGGGTCAGCCATCCTTCCTCCAGGAGGGCAGACTCCAGGACTCTAGCTCCTCCGAGGTCCCCGGTGTGGTCCCAGAATGACAGGGAACACAGCCGCCTGGACAAGGCAAGGGGTTGAATATAACCCTAGACAGCCATGGCTTTAAATTTTCACAACCCAGCTCATCAGGATTCCAAACTGGGCCTCACTCACTGGAGAAGCTGAACAAAAGCAGAAGCCCCGGGGCGCCTGGGTGGCACAGCGGTTAAGCGTCTGCCTTCAGTTCAGGGCATGATCCCGGCGTTATGGGATCGAGCCCCACATCAGGCTCTTCCACTATGAGCCTGCTTCTTCCTCTCCCACTCCCCCCTGCTTGTGTTCCCTCTCTTGCTGGTTGTCTCTATCTCTGTCAAATGAATAAATAAAATCTTAAAAAAAAAAAAAAAAGCAGAAGCCCCCGCATTGGCTCGCTCACAACAGAGCCAACCCCCGCCCCCGCGGAAACCCCCCTGCCCCAGGCGACGGCAGAGGCCACAGCGGGAAAGGATACTGAAGCTCCGGTCAGTGATGGCCAGGTGCCAGAGGTTGATGCGCAGGTCGTCTGCCGACATGTACGTCTCGCAGTCGCTGTTGACGGAGATGGAGTTGATGTGGTAGGTGTGGCCGTTGGCGAAGACCCTCCGTGGGCTCACCTCCACCATCAGATCCATGGGCTTCAGCACGGGCACCTGCGGAGAAGGGGGCGGTAAACAGGGTGATGAGGTGATGGAAGGGGACTGCAGGGGGGCAGGTGCCCGAGGCAGGAAACAGCATGCTAGGGCCGCACGATCAAAACCGGAGGCCGGGAATGTGCCAGTGGGATCTATCCTGCACGTGTTGGAAACAAGCAGTGCCACGTGGCCAACATCCATCACCACCAGCCCTGCAGGAAAGCTTTGCCTCCTGGGATTGGTTCTGAGCCTGTTGTGTGAATTGAATAAGTGGCTGAACCCCTCTGCACCCCAATTTCCTTGCCTCTAAAATGGAATGAGAAGATACCGTGGCAGCACTCGCCAACTATCCACCATTTTTGTTCCCTTGCCACAAGGAAGTGGCTGCCCAGGCAAGAACTACATTTCCCAGCTGCCCTTGCAGTTGGGTGGCCATGTGACTGGTTCTGACCAATAGGATGTGAGCACAGTGACACCTGGCATTTGTAAGCCAAGCCCCTTAAGAGGCAGGTGTGCCTTCTCTACCCGCTTTTCCCTTCCACTGCAGGAAGGTGAGGACCCGAGCTTTAGGAATGAAGGCCCGTGGGATGGAAGGAGGCTGCGTCCCTGCAGGAGAGTCATGTGTCCACCAGGAACGCTGACCCTGGACCTTTCCATGAGTGAGGAATTCATTTCTGTGTGTTCGGCCCCGCAATGCCGGGGTTATTTGCTATGGCTGCTGGTGTTAGCCTAACTCATAGAAACTCCCACCTGAGAGGGTTGGTGTGAGGAGTCCCTGGGACAGCATCAGATCCCACGCCTTCGCTTCCCTCCATGCCCTCTGCCTGGAACGTTCACCCCCTTTGAACACCTAGTTACGTGGACTCCTCCTGCAAGGCCTAGAAGCAACAGCCCCTCAGATGTGCACCTGCTCCAGGAGCGGGGTTCCGGGCCTGCTCACCCCCAGCAGACTGCACACATCTGTATCAAGGCTCTTAGCATACGCTGCGCTGTGTGTCGGGCACCAGGCCCCACCCCAGGAAACCGTGAGGTCTTTGAAGCTACAGGGATGGGCAGAGAGACAGACAGACACGGCTTCATCCATCCCCCCCAGGCCTGGCCCAGACTCGATGCTCAGGAAATAGGGACTGGCATGGCCATCCCGTCCTGGGTGGGAAGACTGGATGCCAAGATGACCCTGACATGTCGAAGTCCCAGAGTCAGGAAATGCAGAGCCAGGTGTGACTGCCCCGCCAGGGCATGTTGGCGGAAAGGCAGACCCCTGAAACCCTACTGCCTGGACACCCACTAGGGTTACCCTTTCCGGGGACTTCACCTCTCTGGACCTCAGTTTCCTTATCTGTGAAGAGGGGTATGTGAGGATCCCACGAGTTCATGCAGGTCAAGTGCACTCAGAATGGCGCCCCGCACAAGGTGAATTCTCAGTGCTAGTGCCTGACCTCCTCCCTAGCGGGTGATGGGAGGGTGGACAGGCCTCACACAGCCACATGGGTTCTAGCGTGGGCCTGGGGGGACCCTGCTCCAGGGGCCACGGGAACTGCATCTGAGAGAGAGGCAGCTCGGCCAGGCTCCGAGTGAGGAAGAGCTCAGGGTCCTGGTGTTGGGCTGTGCAACTTTGTCAGCTAATTGCAGGGTTCCTGGGCCTGGGGCGGCAGTTACCGAGTAGAGTCAGGGGAATCCAAGCAGAACTGGGTGAGGACACGCTGTGGCAGACGGGCTGCTTGCCCTCAGGTGGGAGAGAAAGACAATAAACCAATACACAAGTGAGCGTGTGTGTGTGCGTGCGTGCATGCGTGTGTGTGAGTTCATACAGCACAGGTGCTATTTGGAAAAATAAAACAGGTGCAGGGTCAGGGTGACAGGGCGGCAGGGGTGGTGCCAGGTAGGACGGGCAACCAGGAGGGGACGTAGGAGCAGGACTGATGCGGGCCGTGCGGGTCAGACTTGGGCTGACGTGGGACCTGCGAATCTCCTTCTTCCAGGGGACCTCTTCTGATTGCACCTCACTCTTAGGCTAGGCCCAGGGCTCCCTGAAGCGGCCACAGTCTGTCACAGCCCTGGCCACATGACGAGGCAGCTGTCTTGTTCCTGCAGTGGCCTGGGAACGGTTAGGGGCACACCGTGCCTTCTCGTATTCGTCTCTGTGTGGCTGGCGCTCAGCCCAGGACCCCACACAGAAAGGCCCGCAGGGGAATGAGTGAGTGGGTGAGTGAATAAATGAATGGGCTGTGTCCCTCAAGCTCCCCAGGGACAGCTGAGACAGGAGGTGACCACTTTGGTGCTGCAGTGTTCCTTCTCACGCACAGCACCAGGGGACCCAGTGTGAGCATGTGCCAATGTGTGTGTCTGCGTGTGCATGCCTGAGAGTGCATGTGTGTGCACCAGTGTGTGTGTGTGAGGATGCATATGTGCGGGTGTATGCGTGGATGTGCGTGGGCTATTTGCATGCACGAATATGGGTGTGAGTGTGCTCGTGTGTGAGCGTGAGTGCGGGCGTGTGCAACGTTGTGTGCATGCCTACCTGGCTCTGGGCCATTCCTGTGCTGCCGGCTCTGTGCCTGAGCTTCCAGGCTCTCTGCCCCGCCCTGCCCACGTCCCCCTGTGTCAGATATTCTAGGTCAGCTCCTAATCTTTCCTTCCCTTTCCTCAAGGCATAGCTGCCCATGGTCCTCTGGACTCTCTCAAGTCACACCTGCTCCTGGAGAAGGTCAGAGCATCACTGGCCTCGCAAAGCCTTGAATCTGCCTCCCCTCCTTCTGGCAACATCGCTTCCCCTCCCGGCAGCCTTGCCCTACACCCAGGGCTCCAGCCATTCACTGCCATCCCCAAACCATATTTCAAAGCCATTAAAAGAACAAAGGAGAGGAAGAGTGAAAATAAATATGCCCCGAAGGTTTGGGTGTCTCATGAATAAATCATTTTGCCTCCCCCAACGCTTCTAGAAGCCACAGTCTGTCTAGTCAAGGTGAGAGGCAGGAGGGCAGACATGTGAACACTAAGGACAGAACATTGTGGGATACACAAGGCTAGACGGTGCAGAAGCGGGATGAGGGTTTTTATCTGGCTTGTGTAGAAACGGCTTTACAGAGAAGGCTACTAGGGTTTTAAAGGATGAATAGGAGTTCACCAAATCAACAAGGTGGAGTGACTCCACGTCTGTTTCCTTGGGGGGCTGGGCCCACCTGACACCCGGGGTCCAGCACGGGGCCCGTTGTAGACCAGCTTGTCAGCAAGTAACAGCCCAGCCTCCAGCAGGAACGGCTCAGATTCAGTAAAGAGCTCCACACGGCTAGGTGGCTTGGGTGACATGGAAGGAGATAAGGAACAGGCAAGAGGTGGAAAGACCCAGATGCTCCGGTTCTTTCTCCCTTTCTCCTCCTCCAGCCTCAACAGACGGTTAAGGGCCATCTTGGGATGTGAGTGAGATACAGAGCAAAGTGTCAGATGCGGGGAGGGAAATAAACAGATTCCCGCGGGCCACCGGCTCTGCCGCAAACGCCAAGCCCATCAAGAGGTGATAATTGCATCCTTCCCACCAGATGAAAGCCTCATAAACTTCCTGGGGGCTGGGATGGGGGGTGGGGGTGGGGGGGCACATCACTCCCATTACTCAATGTGGAAGCTAATTGGCCTCCTGGCTTTCTCAGAATTTATTTGCACAATTTGCCTGTCATTTAGAGGCCGATATGCTTAAACATTTATTTCTCCATCTCGGGAACAACATTGATTACCATTTCATATTTACGACGATTTGCTGGACACGTAGTGAGCGCGTACGCTAAGCTGTTTCAGGGAAAGTGAGTTCTCATGCACATTTTGCTGGGGAGGAAACGGAGGCATGGGGCGGCGCCCTGCCTACAGCCACCTGACAAGTGGTGAGTGGGTCTGGGAGCCATCGGGACACCCGGGGGAGGCACTAACACCCCCATGCCAGGCCTCACCACTGTCTCCCTCCCCCCTGGAGGGGCACACACTCAGAGCTGTGAGTTGGGCCCCCTCACCCAGGAGGACAGGCAGTTCATGCAATGTGACCCAGCCTTTTCCAAATTGGCCAAAACATGGAAACGAGCTGAAGGGAGCAGCACCTCTGATGCTTACTCATAGGACTGAAGCCGTCTGCTCAGAGCCAGGCCGGTCCCAGGAGCAGGGGACACTGAGACTCAGACCCAATCCCGCCCCCGGCTCTCTGTTTCACTGCGGTCTCCCCGTGCCCAGAGCAGGGCTGGACACAAAGCAGGTGCTCAGTAAGGGTGCGATGAACGAATAAATCCCAATGAGCTGCGCACCAGCACCCCCTTCAACACACAGGAACAGAGCGCCTGCCATGTTCCAGGCTTCTGGAAGCCAGGGACACACAAGGTGGCCCTGCTATGCCCCCTGCCCTGCTGGAGAAAGACAGGGACTGACTTTCATGGAGTCTTCCAGCAGGACACCACTGACCATCCCCACGGCTCTCCCGGGAGGCTGGGACCTCACTCCCTCTTCACGGAGGAGACAGGGACGCCGACTCTGGAGCCAGACTTCCCTGGGTTTGGATCCCAGCTCTCATTTCATCTATAAAATGCGGTTGATAATCGTGTGCCCCCTTTACAGGACTTCGGTGAGGACTGAGGTCCTGTAGGCAGAGTATTAGGAGGACACAGGCTGGCCATGGGAAGTGCCCATGCTCATTCCAGATCAGGAGTCGGCGGAGGCTCACGGAGGCTGAGAGCCTTGCCCAGGGGCACGCCGCCAGCCGGTGGCCGAGGCAGGACTGGAACCCAGATCCTGGGACTCCAGAACTCTCTCTGCCATGGCTCACAGCCTCTTCCCTGGAAGAAAGAGGGGTGCTTTTGCCTTTCAGTCACATGGGGATGAGAGTTTACACTGGCATGGCCCCACAGCTTAACCTTCCCCGCCTCCATACAGGCAGCAAGAATCACCTGTTCTAGGCCTCTCGGCCCCTCGATGAAGGGCTTGGAGTCCACAAGTTCAGCCCACGGGTTCTCCTGGACGTCCACGCATCACCCCGCCTCATCCCCACGTCACTTCCGGGACAAAGAGCACCGTGTCTGCTTTGCTCACGAGGAGCCTGAGGCTAGAGGCAGGGAAACCCTGCGGCCACCCCACCAGGAAGCAGCCCGGCCAGGACCCGAACCCGGCTCTGGCTCAAATCCCAAAAGCCCTTCAAGTCCTAAAGTCTCACTGTTTCACAAAAGAAGCCCACACTGCTTCCCGCTTGCCGGAACCTTCCGTGTTCCACATCTTACCTGCAGTGACGTCACCGTGGACAGGTCCTTAAGCTTCCCTTCTTCATCTTTTAGGTTATATCCCTCGGGCCTTTTATCTCGTTCAGTGATCTTCCATAATTTGATAGTTTTATCTTTCGAAACAGAGCAAATGAAACGAGACTCATGATTAACTCCAGCTCAGAGCACAGCCTATGAGACAGGTGCGCTGTGTCAGGAACTCCTTGACCGGGAGCCTGCTCTTAGACACGAGGGTTCCCGCTCCTTCTGCGCACCCACGCCGCGAACACGGCTGCAGACAGGGTACTTGTCCTCCTCTGGCTCCTCACAACTGATCCCAACAGTGAAAGCATTGGGTCAAAGGGGAGGCACCTTTGAGGGCAGCCGCGAACTCCAAACCCACTCCCAGAAAGAGCATATCAGATGCAGCTTCCCACTCTGAAGCCCTGCGGGGCAGACAAAAGCAGGTGACCCGCTCTCTCCCGAGCAGCATCCGGCCCGTCCGGAGGGCAGCTTCCAGTGGCCCCACTTCTCGGGCCTCCTGCCATGAACACAGAAGAGGAACCGAGCGGCTGGGATGGTTCAGCGTCTATGTCAGTGCGGCAAAGCCCAGCCACCAGGTGTTTGGCCAAATATAGATGCGTGTTACTGTGAAGGTTTTTTTTTTTTAGATGGCATTACATCTTACATCCATAGAGTGCTGGGCTGAAGGCTTTATTTGCGGGTGCAAGACCTTACTGCTCTTCCTGCCTCCGTGTGGAAGCCCATACAGAAACAGGGACCAGAAACTCAAAGTAGTTTGGAATACGAGCCCCCCACATGGAGAGCAGGTGTTCTGGAAAGTCCCACAGCCCTGTGATGGACTTTATGGGAATGAGAAATAAACTGTTGTTAAGCCACAAAAAAAGAAAAAAGAATCCGTACAGTGAAGCAGACTGCTCTCCATATGTGGGTGGGCCTCATCTAATCAGTTGAAGGCCTTCAAAGGACGGCCCTCCCCTGGAGGAAGAGGGAATTCTGCCAGCAGGTGGCCTTCAGACTCAAGCTGCAACATTAGCTCTTCCCTGGATCTCCAGCCTTCCAGCCAGTCCTGCAAATTTTGGATTTGCCAGCCCCCACAGTCATGTGAGACAATTGGAAAGAAGTCTCTTTCCATATATCTATGTTTACATGTGCATCCCTACACACACACACACACACACACACACACACACACACACACGCTCATCGTATCAGTCCTGCTTCCCTGCGGAACCCTGACTGCTACTGCAGCCAAAACAAACACAGCCCGGCTCAGGAGAAGGAAGAGGGAGACAACTGGTATCATTAAACCCTTGATAGGTACCAAGGACATGTCGTTCGGAAAGGGTGCAGCTGGAATTTAAACCCGGGGTCAAGAAGCTTTGAGGGTGGGGGTGTAGGGAGCTCCTGACGCTGACCTTCTCTCCAGAGGGGCAGGAAGAGAATGACACGTCCCACTCCCATGGTAAAAGGAAAGGCAGCATGTGTATGTGGCTCCATGGACACCGGCCTCGTTCTAACTCGCTGTGGCCTCATATCCTTTCATCCCCCCAGCGCCCCCGTGAGGAAGACACAACCATCACAACTCAGAAGCAGAAGTGGGAGGGCCAGGATGTGAACGATGTGAGGGGCTCCTGTCCTGGGGAGACCCTCACTGCCTCCGCTCCCGTGCAAGGGAAGGGCCCCACTGGCTGAGCACGGCCCTGGGCCAGGCACCCTTAAGGGTCTTGGATCCTGCACTTGACAGGGTGAAGGATGAGAACAGCAGGAACGCAGGGAGCAGGGGGGCAGGCCTGGGTTCAGGAGGGGTCGGGGGTATCAGGACTGACTGCAGGGACAGCAGGCTCAGCTGAGAAGTCCACAAAGGCTCAGTGGAAAGTGACACCCACTGGAGGTCTACGGGATGCGGAAGGGTTGGCCAGGTGAGGGGCAGACAGGGCAGACTTCGGGCACAAGGTTTGGTGGGATTGAGTCCCGGCAGTTTCGAGGATGCCTCAGTAGCTGCACGGAGTCTGGGCTCTGTCGGGGAAGGCAGGTGGCATCACCATGACAGGCTCACACACTCCACAGCAAGGCTGGCTCGTCTCAGGGTGCCGGTGGGGTGTCATCTCACGTCACCCTTACCACAACCCAGAGGAGCTGCGTCCACCCCGCTGCACAGATGAGGGAACCGAGGCTCAGGGAAGCAAGGCCATCACCCCAAGGTCACAGGGCTGGGACAGAGTCCAGGCCTGTCCTCCTACCACTCAGACACCACTGATGACGGGGTCGAGAGAAGCAGGAGGGCCAGCAGGGGGAAGCCGAGCCTCGGGCCCCAGGCGCCAGGCCCTGAGTGGGGCACAGCAAAGCAGGATTCTGGCCAGGAGCCTCCCTGGGGCCCGGGGGCGCACGCGTCCTCCCCGGGGCAGAACGGTCAAGTGGCCAGCCAGGCTCCAAAACCCTCGCTCCTGCTGCCCGCCCCGCACTCTCGAGTGACAACCCCACAGGGGTGCTCGGGGATTCCAGAAGAGTTAGGTTTGGCTCCTTCGTCGGGAATACCAAACTCCCTCACCGCCCCCCCTCCAAGAACAGTAATGACAGAGATGTCCCCGACACAGCCATCTGTCATGGTGCAAACAAGCCCCATGTCCCACCACAGGCCAAGACTGAGGAAGCTGTGGGACAGTCACTGACTGGAATGTGCCCACTGTTCAAAATACTATTTTCGGGTTCTCAGGACCTAGAAAAATGCTCAGTCCAAGTGAGCTGGAAAAGAGCATGTGCGAGCCGGCGGTTCCGGCGCCCCCGCGCGCGGGCCCCTCACCGTTGGTGGACAGCAGGGAGTGGGCGGCATTCTGCTGCGGAAGCCACTTGATTTTGTTGATTTTCTCCTCTATCTCCAGACTCTTGAGATAATCGAACTCCGGCTCATGGCTCTGGAAGGTGCTGTAGACGTCATACTCGCCCTGGCTGTGAGGCGCATTTTTACTCTGCAAGAGAATGTGGACAAGGGGGCCTGAGCTCCAGCATGGCAGGGGCAGGGGTGAGGGGCACGCTGGCCAAGCCGTCCGAGAGCCCGACGCAGCCTGGTGGCCCATGTCCAGGAGGGCTGGGGATCCGATGCCAGGGTCAAAGGAAACTCTGTATTTTACATGGCCGATGACTTGGCGTGTGGCTGTGGCCAAGCCCTGTCTCCTCCTCAGTCCAGCAATCGGGCTGGTTCACATTCACTGAGCACCTACTATGTGCGGGGTGCTGAGCGAAGTGCTTCTCACTCCCCGTCTTGTTCGATCCACGCGGCCCCTCTGCAGCAGGCACTGCGATTCTCCCCATTTTACAGACGAGAAAGTGGAGACTCAGAGGTGAACTGACTGCTCCCCTCAAAGGCCAGGTGTCCACTAAGTGCTGTCACTCGACCCTCTGAGGTCTGTCTGACACCAAGGCAAGGCTCTGGTTTGATCCTCCAGTCCGAGTGTCCAACTTGGTCCTGATTCATGGAATGCATGCATTTTGGAACAGATTTCACACGGAGGCAGAATATTCTAGAATGTTAGACTGACATTAGGCCATCGTCCCCCTCAACTTTCCTCCATGGGCCCATCCTGGTTTAGGCAGCAGAGCTCATAATAACAAGGACCCTCGTGACAGAGCCCTCAAAATAGTGAGGTGGTGAGTCCGCTGTGGACACAGGGCTGGCCTTCTCAGTGGACAAGTTCAGTGTATGTGGTACCATATAACAAACGGAGTCAGTCAACCAAGGACAATTTCAAGTTTCCTGCTTATTTTTCCTAAATCACCTATTGCTAGGTTTCTACACCTGTCCTGCTTCTGATAAGCTTTCAAGTTCTTCTGTATGTTTGCCTCCAAGTCCCTTCAGCGGCCACAAGCGCTGTCTATGACTAAGGTCACTGGGACCAGAAGAGAGAAAAAAATTAAAGGAGAAAAATTCCAAAATCAAGAAATGTGCATCTACCCATTTAATTTCTTTCTGCAAAAAGGAGGCTTGGCTTTGCCTTCCCCGGTGGGCTACCCGGGTCCTTCTCAGGAAACTGTCACGCTCGGGCCATAGGACTCGATTTTCAGCTGCCTGCTTCCCGGCCACGTGTCCTTGCTAAGCTAGGTCACACTCTCCGAGCTCCGGGCTCCCCATCTGTGACACGAGGATGCTAAGAGCACCTAATGGCACCACTGGGGCTGTCGTGAGGGAGGTTACGGGGCAGAGGGGGGAACAGGGAGAAGCCAGACCTCGAGGAATACGTGCCCTGAGGAACGGGGCAGGGATGCACCTGCAACATTTCCCCTGCCCCCTCCAACCCCCTCCTCCCTGCTCTCCTCAATCCCCCCTCCTCCTCTTCTCTTCCTCACCCCTGTTCCCTCTCCCCTCATCTCTCTCCCCCTCCTCCCTTCCCCGCCCTCCCCCTCTTCAGCCTCTAATCCCTGCATGTGCTCGTGTGTGGGCGGCCCCCTCTCTGAGGCAGGGTGGCATGTACGTGACAACACATGGCCTTGGTTTCAGCCCCTGGTCTTTGCTCACTAGCTGGGTGACTTCTCCAGGTGTCCTCATCTGTAAAATGGGTGTCGGTCCCCAACCTCTGAGGGGGGCAGTGAAGAGTAAATGAGAAAACGTGTAGAGAACGTAGCAAGGTGACCGCACATAGTAGGTGCTCAACAAATGCAGGTCTTTTTATCTGAGGGTCTTGCAGTGGTTCAGAAACATCACTCCTGGGTGGGTTGCTGTGGGCCACTCCTGTCTTACCCGGAATTCTGCTGGACAACAAGCTTCGGGAGGGCTCGGCCTGGGGCTGAGCCGAGTCGCCGACCCCCACCTGAAGGCAGCCCCACGGCTGCAGAAAACGCACCCTCCTGTCCCCCCACCTCTGGCCAGGACAGCGCCGGCTCACCCAGTAATGGGAGGCTTAACCCAGGGCAACAGCTAGCCCTGCCTGTCCTCAGTGCTTCCTGGGGTCCAGGACAGAGCCGGCAAAGGCCCGGCTGGAGCGTGGCGCCCCTCCCGCCACCACCAGGTCCCGCCGCACCTCCGGCTCCCGCTGGAAGATGACAACCCGGCCACCCTTGTCGCCTGTGGCCAGCAGCTCTCCGGTGTGGTTGAACTCAACGGTAGAGATGATATCGGCTGTGGGGGGAGAGACAGGAAGATGTGGCCCATTAGGACCCCAGTACTACAAAGCTCAACAGAACAGGCCCCCTACCCACCAGAGCCTGCACCCTTGGGCTGGGCCACCACCCAGAAGCAGGGGCCCGAGGGGTCAGGAGCACTAATGAGGGGCTGATGGTCCCCCTGTCCCTCCCGTCCGGCCAGGGGACACAGACCCATTCACAGGCTTGCTTTCCTCCCTTTCCTGTTTCCTTCCTTCCTCCTTCTCCTGCTTCAAGAAGCAGTTTGGGGGTTTCATGTGCTGACCAGGTGACACTAGCCCTACTCTGGGGGCCACCCATGGGTTCCCCATCGGTGGGACCCCCATAATCTTCACACATTCCTGGCCTGGACTCTGTAGGCCCCAGAAGCTCTGATCCGGCTTTAGCATAATGGAGCTACTCTCTAATAAACGTCAGCTCTGATCACTGCCCCCACTCCATTCTCCTACAGCGACCAGAGTCACAGCGTGTCTTGGCCCCAAACCCTCCACTGGTCCCCAAAACTGGAGTCTGTTTCCTCCCAAAGCCCTCCTGGGCAGCCTCCCCTGTCAGATGGTGGCCACTCCATCTTCCCCTGGCTCGGGCCCAAGCCTCGGAGTCTCTCTGACCCCTTTCTCTGTCTCCCTCTCCACACACCATGTCCTACTAGCCAGGCCATCACAATGTCCCACAGCTCCCCACCTCTCACCTGGAAGATTCTGACAGCCCCCTAAAGGATCTCTTTGCTTCCTCCCTGCCCCTGCTTAAGCTAACCCCAGCAGAGCATGAAGGAGCCCGCCCGAAACCTTCTAGATCAAATCCCCATTTGACCTCAGAGTAAAGCAAAGGTCTCAGAGTGGTCTAAAGCCTGAGTAGTCTGCGGTCCCCAGAGGCAGACCATATCGGAAGCCCAAACCTTCACCCTTCTCCTGCACCTGCACAGAACATGGCACTGTGTCCCACCCAGGGCTGGGCAATCCCCACCCCCCGTCACCACCACTGCCACCGCTCCCTGATTCTGCGCTTGGCCATGTGATTTGCTTTGGCCTATGGGAGACCAACAGACAAGCCACCATCCAGCCTCTGCCCCTGCCAGAAGGACCCACCCAGGCCAGCCCCCGGGTCCCAGGAGGAGGGGGAGGAATGCCGCAGTCACCCAGCCATGCCAGCCCCAAGCAGGGCCCCTGCCCCCTGCTCACCCAGCCCAGCCCAGCCCAGCCCAGCCCAAGATGAGCGAGATCGGCAGGTGCGCGAGGAAAAAATGTTTGTTGTTGAATGCCACTGAGTTTTGTGTTTTTTACTCAGTAAAAGGTAACACCTCTCTCCCCCCCAGCCTCATCTCCCTTCTTGCCCACCTCGCTCTTCCACTCAGACTGGGCTCCTTGCTGCTTCTTAAAAGTACCGGCTACCTCTTATCTCAAGGCCTTGAGTGATTTTCACTTTCCTATTCAATAAACACCTTTTGCTTTTCCCATCAGCACCTGTTAGAGGAAGCTCCTGGCCTGCACTGGCCTCCTGAGCCATAAGTAAATGCCAGCTTTGACAGCAAAAGAAAAGAGGAGAGAGAAGGTGGTTTAGAAGTGGGAGGATGGACTGGACATGTTCATTGATCACAATAAAAGCACATTTCACTGAACTTAGAAAAACAAGACAAGACGAGGAGAGCCGGGGGACGGGAACGTGTAAACGCCTGCTGAGCACGGAGCCGGGAAGGGGTTGGGCCCTCCACGGGGCCACCGGGCCTGACCCAGGAGCACACGCACACCGGACCCAGAGCCAGAGCCCAGCGGCGCCAGGGTCCGGGACGGCATGGCGCCAGTTCTCGCTCTTCCTATTAGCACCCCCTAAGGGGACAAAGAGCAGGCTATAAAATTGTGTATAAAATGTTTTTAATTATATACACCAGTGATCACAGCCGTGTTAAATGGCAAACACACTGGGCAGAGGCAAGAAAAGCCGAAAAATGACCCCTCCACCCCATTAGCAGAGGGTGCTTTGGGGTGGCTGCAATAAAATATTTGTTTCTTTTTCCACTTTTCTACATTTTCTCGATTTTCTGTAATGAAGGTAATTTTTAATAGCTCTTTTGGGATATAACTGATATACAAATGCACATATTTAATATATACAATTTGATGAGTTTGGACATATGCATAATTTATATTATTTTTATGATGGAAGAATAATAATGCTATTAAATTAAAACGCCAATGTGACCACTGGTACCCAGACCGAGTGTTGTCCATAAATGCTGGGCGGTTACCACAGTAACAGACACTAACATCTGCAGGCAATTTACAATTTATGTGTCAGTTTCACATCCGCTGCCTCCTTTGAAACTCACACCAACCCCTGATGGGAATACCACTATAATTCCCATTGGCAGCTGGAGAGATGGAGGACCCTGCACGGGGACAACCTTCCGAGCTGCTCGTGGGCCAGTGGGCAGTCCCAGGTTGGAGTCGTGGTTCTGGCACCTTGGCTATGTGGCCTTGGGTTGGTTACACCACTTTTCTGAGCATGGCTATAATAGAGTCTGCCGGGGGTTGGGAGCTCCAGTGGGACTATGGGGTGTGAGGGTCCAGGAGAAAGGATCATGACTCTGAGGAATGAGGGGTTACCAAAAGTAACTGGACAGAAAACTACAGTCCCCTCTCATCCTTGCTTCTGGCCTGCACAGACGTCTCAGTGGCCAGCTCAGAAGCGTGCAAGATGAGTGGTGGCCGAAGCTTACGGTGCAGATCTGGGGATCCTGACCTCCAGCCCTGCACTAGTCCCATCCTGCAAATATCTATGGAGTAAGCAGGCCAGGGCGTTGCTTCCTCAGGCCTTTGGGCTGGTGGATGTTTCACATCTATTCGTTGCTACAGGAAGTATCTTCCAGGGTTTACCTTCAGAAAGATTACCTCCCTTGAGAGCTAGAAATCCTTATCAATAAAACCTTGAAATCAGAAAGTCTATTCTCTCGTCTTAGAATATCTGACACATGTCCAGTCCCAATACCACCTCCTCCAGGAAGCCTGCCAGACAGCACCGCTGCCCACCAGTTCAGTGGTCTCTCTGACAACTACAGTCTCATGACCACTGTATGCCTCTCATTGAATGTGGACCCCTTCCTACATGGGGGTGTCTATGTCCACATTGCCTCTCATCTTGACCACAGAAGGGAACCCAGCAGCGTGGTCAATAATATCAACTCACGTTTCTTAAGTGCTCATTTGCCAGGCATTGGTCTAAATCTCTCCATGGGAGTTTTTGCTTCTGGTAATAGCCTGGTGGCTCCTATTGGATCAACCCTCTCACCAGTTGAAACTATAAAGCCTCAAAAGAAAAACAAAATACAACCACCTGAAGGCACTGGAGGGGACCAAATGCCGGTGGAACCTGCAGGAAAATTAGCAATCACTCACCCACTGAGCCATTTTCATGGCCTTTAGTCTGAGGACAGGCCCCGGTCTGTGCCATGTAGCTGCTAAAACTCAGATAGAAAGTTCTACTCTTAAGGATTAATAAACCAGGAGACAGCGTCTGGGGGAAACCCTAGTAGTTCCCAGAAAGTGAGGGAGTAAATTCTAGAAAGGGGCATGCCCGGCTGGGGGGGTGTCACCAAACACAACACATAAACTCTGCCCAAATCTTTGTCTAGCCACAAAAAATGCACACACATGACAGACTCCAAGCAGCCAAGCTAAGCCTAAAAGAAGTGAACTGGGGTTTGTGCTGTTGCCCATAACCCCAGAGACGGGGTTTGCAGTTGAGTTCAACTGAGTTAACTGCTCACAAACACAAAATAAAACAAAAATGCTCTTTGGAGTGACATAATAAACATCTAGAATCTCTACAGGATATAACCCAAAATTATATGAAGACACACAAAGAAATAGGTGCATATCACCCATACTAAATATAAGGATAATTGATGGAAACTGGTCATGAAATGCCCCTGATGTTGGAATTAGCAAATGAAAATAATTTAAAGTAGGTATTACAACTATGTTCAAGGATATAAAGGGAAATTTGCTCCCACTGAATGAAAAGAAAGGACATTTCAACAGAGAAAGAGAAATTATTTTAAAAATAACCAAATGGATATCTTATAACTAAAAAATACAGTATCTGAAACAGAAAACCACTGAATTGCTTAACAGAAAATTTGAGATGACAGAAGAAAGACTTAGTACACCTGAAGATACATCAGTACAAATTACCCAATGTGAACAATAGAGAGAAAATAAATTTAAAGAGAAAAGAACAGAACTTCCAGGACCTGTAGGTCAATATCAAACATCTAACATACATGTAATCAGAGTTCCAGAAGGAGAGGAGAGAGATAATAGAGTAGGAGAAAGACTTCAAGGAATAATTACTGAAAAAAAAAATCCCCAATATGGGAAAAGACATCAATGCACACATTTAAGAAGCTTAGTTAACTCCGAAGAGGATAAATACTAAGAAAACCACACCTAACCATTAAACTGCCAAGGAGCAAAATAATGATAACATTTTATAAGCAGCTAGAATAAAACCATGTTACATTCAGAGGCACCAGGCCTCAAATGACTGCTAATTTCTCGTCAGAGATACTGGAGTCCAGGGCGCCTGGGTGGCTCAGTCAGTTGAGTGGTTGGCTCTTGATTTTGGCTCAGGTCATGACCTTGGGGTCCTGGGATCAGGCTCATGTTGGGCTCCATGCTGACTGGGCAGCCTGCTTGAGATTCTCTCTCTCTCTCTCCCTCTACCCTTTCCCCCACTCGCACTCTCACTTTCTAAAATAAAAAAAATAAATCTTAAAAAAAAAAAAAGGATATGGGAATCCAGAAGATGTTCAAAGTACGGAAAGAGAATTTAAAAATCTGTGAACCCAGAATTCTGTATCCAGCACAAACATTCTTCAAGAATGAAAAGCAAATGGAGACTCAGTTAAAGCCTTGCATGGAGCAGAAGTCTAACCTTGGCACAATCCTACTGTCCTCTCATCATTCTCTCTTTACAGATAAGGACACTGGGTCACTAAGAGCTGAGGCTCTTGGCAAGGCCCTTGCCCAAAGTCACACATGCAGCAGGGCCTCTGCAGTATGTGCTTCTGGCATGTTCCTGCACCCACACCATAGAGCCTCATGGTGCCACTCGCTAAAACCTCAGGCTCAGATGGAGTCCCAACTCAGCCACCAAGTGAGGTCTGCCAAGCCCACCCAGTCATGGGTGCTCCAAGTCACCCTGTCATGGGTGCAGAAAAATCCCATGAAAGTCCATGCTGCCCTTCCACTTGGGAGGTCCCCTCTGCCTTCTGCTGTGGCTCTAGGATGGCAAAGCAGGGTTGAAAGAGGCAGCTTGGGCCATGGAACATGGAGACACCAGTCAACTCCCTGGAACTGGGCACCACACAGCCCTGGCAGGTGAGGCCCAGAGCTACCTGGTCGGGGAGGCAGACAGCCACACCATGGTCCAGCGTAGGCTTAGGGAAAGGTCAAAGGTGGTGTCCAATGTGACCAGCCAAGTGACAGGTCCAGATTGGGATCTGGAGCCAGGGATGGTGTTGTGGGTTGAATGGTGTCACCAAAAAGATATGTTGAAGTCATAACTCCAAGTAGCTGTGACTGTGACCTTATTTGGATCATCTTTGCAGATGATCAAGTTAAGATGTGGTCATACTGGACTTACAGCGGGCCCTAAATACAATGGTGTCCTAAGAAGGCGGCTACGTGATGACACAGGGACACACAGACACACAGGGAGAAGGCATGTGACAACAGGGGCAGAGACTGGAGTGACGCATCTGCAAGCTGAGGAGCGTCAGGGACAGCAAGCCACCGCCAGAAGCTGGAAGAGCCTGGAACAGACACTTCCCTGCAGGCTTTGGAGAGAGCATGACACTGCCGACAACTTGCTTTCTGTCTTCCAGCCTCCAGACAGTGAGAGGAGGGATCTCTGTTGTTTAAAGAGGGAGAACAGGGCTACAACAAGAGGCCATGTGCCCACCAGCCCTGGAGGGCTGCATGCACCCTGGGCTGTGGCTCCTACCGGTGCCATGTGGGGGAGGGTCAGCCCGTGGATCCCCACGGTACCCACTGTGGCTGTCAGCAAGAGGAACATATGCCAGTCGCAGCCCTGTATGTGCTTGTTGTGCGACCTCACCCAAATCACTCACCCTCTCTGAGCCCTGACTGTTGCATTGGTAGGATGGGAAATGTCATCCCTGCCTGGCCACAGTTCTAGGGTTTATGTGTGGACTGGAAAGTTCCCAGAAACTTTGGCAGAAGCCTGCAAATGAGACAGGGAGATTAAGACGCTCATCGGTGGGACTCTTCCCTGCTCGTCCATCACCATCCGTCACTGTAAGTGCTGTCGACACTATTAATGATCCATCCGACCCATCACCCCACAGAAGGGGGGCTTTGGAAAGCCCAGCCCGACCCTTCTGATGGGAGCACTGGCTTTAATTAGTGTTGTCAGAAGCATTAGGCCGATGGGGAGGGAGGTGTGGGCAGAAACAGGAGGGAAGAGGAGTCTGCCTGCCGTGGAGGGAAGCTCAGCGAGAGAAAGGAGGCCCGGCTGCAGGCACCAGCCGGGGACAGGGCACGGTGAGTGGGCTTCCCCGGCATCTTCTCTGGGCCCCCCTGGGAGGAGGGGGCCATGCCGGCAAGGGAATCCAGGCCTGCCCTTAACGG
This sequence comes from Ailuropoda melanoleuca, assembly GCF_002007445.2. NCBI lineage: Eukaryota > Metazoa > Chordata > Mammalia > Carnivora > Ursidae > Ailuropoda > Ailuropoda melanoleuca. Next base: position 105,942,158 of record NC_048228.1, read on the forward strand.
GGTGCTCCAGGTCCGGGGAGCCACACGCAGGAGGTGAAGAGGTGGCTGGGGGGGAGGTGACTTCGGGATGGGGAGGGGTGGGATCGGCCAGGGCCTCCGGGAAACGGCAGCGCGCACGTGGGGGCTTGAGGAGCAAGGAGGAGGGGCAGACAGACAGCACCGATGGCTTCCTGGATCCACAGCCACTACCCTGCTTCCCGTCCAGAGGCGGACCCCATTTCCCCACACCTGACCCCTCCCGGGCCTGTGACCTGCTTTGGCCAACAGACCGGGGTGGACGTGAGAGCTGCTGGTTCCAAGCCCGGGCTTCACGAGGCCATGTGGCTGCTGCCCTCTCTCCTGGACCCCTGCTCCACCACGAAACCCCAGGCCAGCTGGAGGATGGGAGGCAGGGGCGGCAGGGGCAGCGGGGACGAGCCACCGCAGCTGAGGCCACCCTGGCCCAGCCAACAGCCAGTCAGTCCCCACACGTGGGAGACAGCCTGCAAAGAGCAGCCGGGACGCCTTCCTGAGCACAACTACCGCCGATGCACGAGTGAGCACAGCCAATGCGCAAGGAACACCCAGCTGACCCACAGACTTGGGAGCAAAACTAAATGCTTGCTGTTTGAGGCCACGGAGCTCTGGGGAGGTTTGTTACGTGGCAGGCGCTGACCGGGACAGAAGGGTGCCCAGCAGAACCGCATCACCGTGTCTTTACTTTTTTTGGTAAGATATTATTTATCTATTTGACACAGAGAGAGGAGTGAGGAGAGAGCACAAGCAGGGGGAGTGGCAGGCAGAGGGAGAAGCAGGCTCCCCGCCGAGCAAGGAGCCTGATGTGGGGCTCGATCCCAGGACTCTGGGATCATGACCCGAGCCGAAGGCAGACACTTAACCAACTGAGCCACCCAGCCGCCCCCATCACAGCGTCTTTAAAACAAAGAGTGGCCACCATCCAGCTCTGCTCCGGAGATGACCTGTTTTCGGAAGTAGGACAGTCATTGAAAAGGGGAGACCTTCCCCTTGAGAACAAGCTCTCAACTACCGCCTAGGTTTTCAGGCAGGTGCACACTCCTTCCCCCACCCAGGGGCCTCATCTACACTGCACTCTGACCACGGTGCTGTCCCTTCCCAGTTCACCTGGACAACTCCAACTGTTCTCCAGGTCTCAGCCCAAATGTCCCATCTTTGGGGAAGCCACCGAGCCCTCCATGCTGACACCTGGTTCCTTTGGGTCATGGTGGACAGTGACGGCCCTGGGGGTGGGAGGCAAAACCAGACTTGGGCTCAAGCCTTCCCCATTCACTGATGTGTGACCTGAAGTAAGTCCCATCCCCTGAGACTCAGTTCCCTCCCCTGGAAAACAGGGGTAATGTCACTGGACTCACAAGAGGCCTGATATGACAGGGATCAGGACGGCGAGAGCGGGAGTTCTGAGAACCTGGACTGCATGTGGCCCCAGGATACTGGCCCATCGGACCAGAACAGGTCATAGTAATAGTTAACCTCCTGGTACTTTCTGGGAGCTGTTCTAGCACTTGACAGACAGCACTAAATCCTCCTAGCTCCCAAAAGATGGAGTGATGCCATAGTCCCCAGTGTACAGATGAAGAAACCGAGGCAGAGAGAGGATTAGTAACTTGCTGAAAGCTGCCTGTCTGGTGTGTACGGGGCTGGGACTGACTCCTAGGCAACCTGGCTCCACGGTCCTTGAACCTGACCCCCAGCCTGGTGCTTCTCGAGGCATTCAAAGGGGTCAGAGATGGGAGTGGGGGCGGGTGAAAACACTTCCTGGGAGAAAGCAGGTGCTGAGGGGAGGGTCCTCATCAACCCGTCCTCTCCCCAAGTGGGTTAAAGCCCAGTCTTAAGTGCTGTGTGACCCTGGACAAAGCACTTCACCTCTCTGAGTCCACCTGACCATCTGTGAAACAAAGATGGCCATCCACACCTTCCAAGGTGGTTGAAAGTTTGATCTGACATCACCTGGCATGTGACAGGCACTGGGTACATCCGTTCACCATTCATTTTATCCTCTCAAATGAATGTTAATTAATGAGGAGTTATTCAGTTATTGCTTTAAGGGAAAATGTTGGCTAGAGTTTGATGTTTTTAATGTAGCCTGTTGGATAAAAGACTCAAAAAAAAGTACAGATTTTCTATTTGGGATGATGAAAAAGGTCTAGAAATGGGGAGTGGGGTTGGTTGCACAACACTGTAAATGTTCTTAATGCCACTGAATTGTACACTTGAAAACGGTTAAAATGGTACATTTTATCTTCTGTATGTTTTACAATAAGAAGTTTAATTTATTTGGGCCCATCCAGGGACGCCAAAAAAAATTAATTAAAAAAAGTGGTAATTGAGCACCTACTGTATCCCCAGCACCGTTGCACACACGGGAGCTCTGCGTATACACCCCCCGCAGGAAGCTCGCTCTCTACTGAAGGGCACAACCAATAAGGAAATTTTTGCATAAATATGTATCATTTTTCTGGGGAGGGGTAAGAGCGAAGATGAAAAATAAAGGTAAAGGGGATGGAGGGGGTGGGAGGTGCTGTTTTAGTTGGGGAAGTCAGGGAAGACTTCTTGGAGGAGGGACATTTCAGCAGAGACCTGAGGAAGCAAAGGACAGAGCCACACAGATAGCAGGGGGAGTAGCAGGTGCAAAGGCCCTGAGACGTACGAGTCAGCTTGGTCTGCTGCAGGTCAGCAAGGAGGGCAGCGTGTGCAGGAAGGTGACAGGCAGGACTGAGCTCAGAGTGGCAGGCGGGTGAGGTCCCTGGGCAGGGCAGGCCAAGGCGGGACTGGGAATTTGATTCCAAGTGACAGGAGAAACCACAGAGCGTTTTGGGCTGGGGCTCCCCGCTCTGACAAGGATTAATGGCTGCTGCTACCCTCGTGCGTGTCTCTCACTGAGGGAGATGAGCTCTTTCAGGTGGGGGGCAGAGCCCCTTCCCTTCCCCGGCGCAGGCACCTGAGCGGCTCTCAGGAAAGGGTTACGTAGCGGGGGATGGCAGGAGCCTGCCCCATCCCTGCCGCCCACGTGCCTTACGTAGATTCTCTGTGTCTCCCTCTGGTTCCTCAGCTGTTAGGACAGGTGTTGGCATCACGATGTTTTTGTTGTTGCTGGTTTTAACATTTTAAAAATGGAGATATAATTCATGTAACATAAAACTCACATTTCAAACTGTATACTTCAGCGGTTTTTAGTGTATTCACTGTGTTGTGCAACCATCGCCACTACCTAATTCCAAAGAGAGCCCCCATACCTGTTAGCAGTCACTCCTCATTCCCTGCCAGCCATTCACCTGCCTTCTGTCTCTGTGGCTTTGCATCTTCGGGACACTTGCTATCACTGGGATCATACAGTTGGGGGCCTTCTGCGTCTGGCTTCTTTGCCCTGGCATGTTCTCAAGGTTTATCCACGTGCAGTGTTTGCCGCTGCTCAGTCCTTCCTCGGCTGAGTATTACTTCACTGTGGTCAAGATGCTCTTTAGGACAGGCCCCATTCCCTTTAAGCAGAAACTCAGGCCCCAGAAGCTTGAGTGGTAGCTAAGCTTGTGAGTGGGCCTGTACCCTGGGACCTCCAACCCACGGTGCACCCAGCCCTGCCAGCTGGGATGCTGCTGCGGGAGCCAGAACGAGGGTGGGATAGTGCTGCCCCTTCCACAGCTGCTCCCCGAGGGGCAGGATCCAGGCAGGGCAGGGGATGTGGCTGCCAGCTCCTCTCTGCCAGGCCAGATGGGTGCCTGCTGGGTAGCCGTTGGCCTGGCCAGTACAGAGGCAGATGGGCTTGGTGAAAGGGGGTGTGGGGACAGCGATGGATTTGCCTGTGGTCAGCAGGACCTGGTCAGGCCGCTGTGTTTGAATTCGGGCCAGGTCAGATTGTGCTCAAAGCAGGGGCCGCTCCCCAGATCTGAGTCCAGCAGAGCCCCCAGGCATCACCCCTCAATCAGACCCCTGTGTGCCCGGAAGGTGGCCAGGAGGCCTGGGCCCAGCAGCCAGTCTGGGGACAGGACGAGGTGAAAGGGACCCAGAGAAGACCACCTGCTCCCTGCCTGCTTCCTCATAGCACAAGCTCCAGGGAAAGCCCACAGCACCATCCCGTGGGCTTCTCTCCTAAAGAGGAAGATTCCCAGGGCCCTGCCCAGACCCAGTGGATCAGAATTGCTCGCTGGCACCTGGAATCTGCATTTTGACGGGTTCTTCTGTGCGGTGCCAAGATTTGCGAGCCGCTGGTGAAGCGTGGGCAGGTTTGGGAGTGAGAGAGTCTCACTTCGCTGGGGCTGCCTGAGCCTCAGTTTCCTGATCTCTACAGTGGGTACAACGCTATCATCTCTCAGGGTTGGTTGTGAGGACTTGAGGAGACATATACAAAAGTGTCTGATAACAAGACACTGCTCAAAAATTGAGAAGCAGGTGGCCTGGGTGGCTCAGTCGCTTAAGCATCTGTCTTCGGCTCAGGTCATGGTCCCGGGGTCCTGGGATCGAGCCCTGTGTCGGGCTCCCAGCACAGCCGAGAGTCTGCTCCTCCCTCTCCCTCTGCTCCCCCTGCTTGTTCTCCCTTTCTCTCCCTCTATGTCAAGTAAATAAATAAAATATTTTTTAACATAGAGCTATAATCAGTAGTATGTTGCTATTACGCACACGAACCAACAGAACCATCTGGATACTGAGAGAAAGGGCAAAGAGGAAGAATTAATACACGGCAGGGGGTGGTTTGAGATGTGGTGAATTTGCTGTTGGGGGACCCAGCTATGAACCCCACTGAGTCTCAGTTTCCGCCTCTGTGTAATGGTCATGGCAAGAGCTGCCTGTGCTGGAGGGTTCTGGAAATGACAACATGCTTTCACAGGCCAGGTTGATGAGCCTGCTGTGGAGGGGAGGATGGAGGCCTGATGCTACCCCAGACTGACCACCAGTGTCCGGCCGGGCCAGCTGGCCAGGGCCCTCCCAGCCCCTGGGTCCCGTAGGCCCCGGCCTCTCAGCTCAGGATGCAGCCAGGCCCTCAGACCCCTGCTGGCAGATGGGCAACCAGGGCCAAATGGCCCGACGACAAGGATACCCTTCGGGCCTCATCACATCAGTGTGTCCACTGGTTCCTTTGCCAGCCCTGCGTCTTCTCTGCTCCGGGGCTGGGGCCCAGGGCTGGGCACTGAGCTGGGTGCTGAGGTCATGGCTGGCACAGCCGGCCGTCCCCTCTGCCCGCCTCTCCTGCCTCTGCCCTGGTGCCGGCCATCACTACTTCTCTCCTGGAAGACTGGGGTTTCCTGCCTTTGTCTGGCCCGGTCCACACAGGCCAGAGGGCCTTTTGTAAAGCTGAAACCCCATTACATCATGACCCTCCCTAAAACCTTCTGTGGCTCCCCACTACCCTCACCTGCCTCTCTCTCCCTCCCAACACAACCCCAGCCCCTGAGCCAGCCTGGACGTTTTTGTGTCTCCCCAAGTGGGACCATTTAATTATTCAATGAATATTTAGTAAGCACTGACTAAGTGCCAGACCTCACGCTAGGCCACGGGAACTCAGCAGTGCGCCAAATGGGCACTAAGTGGGCCCTCCCAACTGTCCAGCGTCTGTCAGCAGGGACAGTGTCCACAAGGAAACTGCACATTGTACACACTCTCCTTCCCCTTCCTCCTGGGAAGGCCCTGTGGCCCAGACTCAGTGACAGCCCAGTGTGGGATAACAGTGCATCCCCGCTAAGGGGTGGCCTGGGGTATAGACAGTGCCTGGACACCCCCAACTGCTATTCCAGCCCTGTCACTGGGGGTGCCGTGCAGCTGGCCGAGGGTGAGGGCATAGCCTTGGCAGCAGAAAGGGCAGGGTCCCTCTAGCTGGGCACTGGCTGAGGACCGCTGGCAGCTCAACACCCAGAGGCTCAGTTTCCTCATCTGTAAAATGGGCACGATTGTGCCTACGAAATGGGGTGCTTCAGGCAAAGGTTAGTGTGGAGCCCACTTGATTTTGCCACTGCTGCTGGTCCTGCATGGGGCCTCGTTCACTGGCAAGGAGCATCCTCGGGCCACTAGGCTCCCTGCCTTGCTCCCTGGTGGGAAGGAGTCCCGGCTTCCCTGGAGCTCCTCTCTCCCGGCCTCGAGGATGACTGGGCTGTGCTGCTGGCACAGCCACTCTGCTTGGAATACCAAGGCCGTGGGCAAGGAGATGTCCCCATCATGGTTTCGCCGGACACCCCGGTGGAACCTGGGTCCTCGGGGAGCTCATTCACTGAGAGCCACCATGGGCTGGGCACGGGCCAGGAGCCTTACCCACGTGGTGCATTAATCCCACCCCAGCTCTGGGACTTCAGGCCATTCTGCCACTTCCACACAAGTAAACCCGGGTCTAAGCACACTGCAGTCAGCAACTGCTCTGTGGGTGCCAACTGTGGGGCCAGCATGGTGACTGCCCCTTAAACTTGGCATCAAGATTACTGCAAGTATTTCGCACCTATGACCTTACCTAATGGCTGTGATGGCCTTCTGGGGTGGCATGACTCTCCCCCACTTACAGATGGGGAAACGGAGGCTCCCTGAGGGTGGGGTCTGTGCTATGCTGGTAAACAACTGACCTCCGGCTCTTTGGGGGTGAGGGGGGACCAGAGTGGACATCCTGATTTGTGTGTTTGTTGAGCCTGAGACTTCAAGCCACTCACAGTTTAACAATGGGCCTGCAAAATCCCTAAAAATGTAAGAACGGGGGCTGGGGCACCAAATTCCTGACACAAGACAGCTCCGGCACGCCCCTGGGCAGAGTCCCCCATGTCCACGCCTGCACGGGTCCTGACCCCGGCCTCAGTCCTAGCCTTCAGCCTCCGAGTGAGACTCTTCCCACAGCCCCATCACGGCCCTCGGAGGGGCCTGGAAGCCCCACATCTCAGTCAGAGGACCCTCGCCACGGCTTCCAAGCCCCCACCCGGCATGGCCCAGCATCATGGATGCCAGGACCAGGGTGCTCGTGGAGGATGGCCAGACCCCAGCACGCTATGGAATGGGCTAAACATTCAAACCTGCCTCAGGGGCCGTAAGGATTAGATGAGGGAGCACATGTTCATGTTAGATCAGGACCTCGAACAGCCAAAACAATTCTACAGTAAAAGAGCAAAGCTGGGGGCCCCACCCAGCCTGACTTCAAGACTCACTACAGAGTTGTAATCAGACAGTGTGGAATCGCTAGGACACATCTGCATAACAACAGAACGGAGAGGTCAGAAATAGAGCCACAAATCCATGGTCAGATGCCCAGGCAATTCGATGAAGGAGGGATGGTCCACCCAATCCATAAATAAATGTATGGGGAGAAAAGTTAACATCAACCCTTACTTTATGCCATGTAAAAATTATATTGGAATAAGTCACAGACCTAAACAGAAACGCTAAAGCTACAAAACAGCCGAACGACAATACAGGAGAAAGTCTTTGCAGCTTTGATTTCTTAGGCAAGAGCTAAAAAGCGTGAATGGCGAAAGAAAAAAAATGGGTAAGTTGTCCTTTATCGAAATTTAAAATTTTGCTCTTTGAAAGAAACCAGTATAAAAACAAAAAGGCAAGCCACAGGTTGAGAGAAAATATCCACAATACACGTATCGGACAAACTACCCACATCCAGAGTGTACACAGACCTTGTATAACCCAATAATAAGCCTGCAAACCACTTAGTTAAACATGGGTAAAAGATTTGGTCAGATACCTCTTAAAGCAAAATATATGAATGGCCACTAAATACATGAAAAGATACTCAACACACTGGTCACCAGGGAAATGCATATTTAAATCCCAATGAGCGCGGCATCTGGATGGCTCAATCAGTTAAGCATCCAACTCTTGGTTTTGGCTCAGGTCATGATCTCAGGGTCGTGAGATCGAGTCCTGCACCAGGATCTGCACTGAGCGTGGAATCTGCTTAAGATTCTCTCTCTCCCTCCCCCTCTGCCCCTCGCCCAGCTCATGCTCTTCCTCTCTCTTGGAAAAATAAATAAATAAAAGTAAATAAATAAATCCCGATGAAAGGTCAGTAGACATCCATGATGGGGGCTAAAATTAAAAAGACTGAACCCACCAAGTTGGTGAGGACGGGACAGACCTGGAAATCCCCCCGGCTGGTGGAAATGCACAGCGCTATCAGCCCTGCGGGAAAGGGCTGGACAGTTTCTTGCAGAGCTCAGCACACACCGTCCATATGACCCAGCCATTTCTTAGCACGAAGAATAACAAAGCCCATGAACATGAAGACTTGCCCATACGTGTTCATAGCAGCTTTATCCACAGGAGCTCAAAACTGGAAATGACCAAGCATCCGTCAACAGGCGAATGTAGAAACAAATTGTAGTATGTCCATACAGTGGAATGTCATTCGGCCGCGAAGACAGACACGCTGGTGAAACACACAGCAACAGGGGCGAATCTCAGAATTATTATGCCCAGGGAAAGAAGCCAGACAAAAGCACATGTGGTCCGTGTATCTGAAGCTCCAGAAAAAACAAATTCATATTCAGTGTCAGAAGGCGAATCAGTGGTCGCCAGGACACAGGGCACGGTCCAGGAGAGACAGCGCCGGAGAACAAGGAAACTTTAGGGAGTGATGGAAATGTTCTGAATCCTAATGGTGGTGACAGCTTCCTGAGTGTCCACAGCTGTCAGAACGATGGGGACGCTGCCCTGGGAACAGATGTGGTTTATAGCAGGGACACTGTTTTTAACTTTTTGTCTGCAGTAAAGGGGAAAAGGGGAGGGGAGCCACCAAAGCAGGCACCTTCCCCTTTCTGAAGCCTCCAGAAAACTGCTGATTTAATACCCTCAGGGCTCTACAGGCAAACCGACCACCCGAGTAATTACATTAAGGAAAACAGTCATTTGGTGCATTTTTCATCAACTGAGATCATTCATATTTATTAAGCTGCTAATTCATCTCGATTTGTCTAAGGAGGTCTGACCCACCCTGGCCTGGGCATGAGAAATGCATCGTGCCAGGCGCTCGGTATAATCTCATTAATTGCATGTTGAATTAATTAATAATCATCCTGCTTCCCCAGGCGCACAGAGCTCCTCAATGGCTGACGGACAACCAGAAGCCAGAGTGGTCAGCCTGATGCCCCCCTCCAGGGTCAAAGTCTTTTCCAGGGCATTCTCAGATGCTGAGGCTTGACCAGCAAGCGAAGGCAGAGGCAGGTCCACTTTGATGTGATATGAGGGGTCAGGGTGGGCCATATGGCAGTGAGGCTTGAAAACCAGCGGGCAGCCGTTACAGCGTCAAATGCAAGCTGCCACCAGAAATGTCCAGTCCAGCCGGTGACAGAAGTCTGCTGCCAGATAAAACTGTGGGGGACAGTTGAGCCAAAGCATGGGAGTCTTGGCTGGGGGTCTCAGGTCAAGCTGGTCGGAGCTGGTATTTTCCTCCCAGCACCTCTTTTTGGATCCTGTCTAGGATTCTAAGCTTCCTTGTCAGTGGATGAAGTGACCCGGGGCGGGGGGAGACAGGCTTTCTCTTTCGGTTTCATCCTCAGCTTCATCAATGCCCTAAATCAGCAGTTCTCAGATGCGGTCCAAGGACCCCTGGCGGCTCACGCGGTCCAGCTTTTCCCAACTATGTATCTGCATGAGGTTGGATGTCCTACCACTTAAGTCGGACAACAGATCCGAACAGCCTGAGTGCAGAAGCAGGTGCAAGAATCCTGCTGTCGTTATGAAGCCAGACGTTAAAGAGATGTACAGAAATGCTACTCTTGGGGCGCCTGGGTGGCACAGCGGTTAAGCGTCTGCCTTCAGCTCAGGGCGTGATCCCGGCATTGTGGGATCGAGCCCCACATCAGGCTCCTGTGCTATGAGCCTGCTTCTTCCTCTCCCACTCCCCCTGCTTCTGTTCCCTCTCTCGTTGGCTGTCTCTATCTCTGTTGAATAAATAAAATCTTTTTAAAAATTAAAAAAAAAAAAAAAAAAAAGAAATGCTACTCTTATCATGAATGTTTTTTGTTTTGGAAAACATAGTAATTTTCCAGAAAAAAAATATTATTTATGTTACCATATAATGGGCTTATTATTCTTATTTTTAAATGAATAGATATGTAAATCTTTTTAAATGTCTATTTTCATTTTAAAATGGTAAATATCAGTGGCGATAGCCCACATATGCAGAAGCTCTTAGGGAATCCCCAATAATTTTTAAGAGTGTAAAGCGCTCCTAACACCTCAAAGGTTACAAAGTATGGGGGCAATCTGGGTGTTTAATCTATGAATGTGTCACTAATCAAATGCATCGTTCCTCAGTCCTTAAAGCTCCTGGGTCCATCAAGGACTCTCCGTGTTCCTAGGCTGGTGCCATCTGCCACAAGATACCAGGAGCCGAATGGAGACGTGAAAGTGAGCCGATGGGAACCTGACAGCAAACATCCCAGAACTGGGCCACAGCTTGCACAGGCCGGCTGGCTGCTCCCGTCTCGGACGATACCCTGGCCCTGCTCACGCGGTCGTTGTGGTCAAGGGAGTGAGGGAGGGAAGAGAACATCTCCAAGGGGAAGAAGGATCTCAGCTCATATACATATTCTGTCAAAAGCAGTACTGTGTCCAGTGCACATTTTGCCCATATGGTGCACGGCGCATGGCCGGATGCTACATGGCGCACGGAGCATAGCTGGATGTTACACGGTGCGTGGTGAACGGTGCATGGCTGATGCTACACAGCACAGGGTGCACGGCTGATGCTACATGGTACACAGTATACGGTGCACAGTGCACGGCTGATGCTATGTGGTACACAGTGCACGGTGCACGGCTGGATGCTACAATCATTATTTGGCCAAAGGCAAATGTCACCGCTGTAGAAAAAACTTCTGGGTTATGAGAATAAATCTGAAATTGTATTCGACATTTGAGTCATGAATCCTATTGGAAATGTTCGCACACTATTCAACCTGCCTGTTGTTCTAGAAAAAACTGGTGAGGTTGACAACATTTCTCTCCATCTCCTGGACCCAGCTGACAGTGAGGATGCGGTTTCACAGATGGACACTTTGGCCAATGCTTTTGGAAGGTGCTTCTGAGTACTTCCAGCCTTCATACACCTCCCTCTGCTCTATGTTTAGTTGTAATATTTCTGCACACGCTTGCCCGGCAGTTGTTATGCACGATGACTAGAATAGCAATCTCGGTGATTCTGGACCACTGATCCCCGAGGGTTCAGACGACAATGAGGCAGTTCCTCAGCCTCCCAGAGACTGAAGGCAAGGCTACGCAAGGGCACGCGTGGAATAGCAGCTTGGGGCTCCACGCAGCTCAGAGCCCTACACCCTGGCGCATCCTGGTCTGAGATGCCCTGGAGCTGGGCTTGAGGGCTTGGGCTCGCGTGCAGCATCCACGAGCCTGACAGCTCTCTGCTGTCACACTTTATCCAATTCGCTCCAGGGGCCACAGATCAGCTCCAGAATGCCCCAGCTGTGAGCTCACGGAGGAAAGTCACGAGCAAGACAGGGGAACAAGCCCTGTCTTCTGGCTGCGCAAATAGCAGAATCTGGGAGGGGAGACTTCCACCTGGACACAGCGGTGGGGGATCCTGCAGAGTGTGCTGGCATGATGATAACAGTGGCTGCCACTTAAGTACCCCCGGCAGCCGGACACCACGAGGCAAGCTTACACACCTCAGGCGGTCGAGCAGAATAATCAGTGGCCCCAGCATCACAGCCAGACGACCCAGCTTCCGATCCTGGCTCTGTCATGCACTAGCTGTGTGACGCTGGGCCAGTTGCTCAACATCTCTGTGCCTTGGCATCCTCATCTGTACACCAGATTTGTTGATACAGTGGGTGTCAAGTTACTCATGGGGCGGCGGGGGGGGGGCAACCAGTGACACTCTTGGAACACTGTCTGGGATGGTGTTCCTTGCTCTGACCCGCCTCCTCCCACCCGCCAGCAACCCGGGAGGTGAGTGAGGACTGTGGTCTCCGCTTGAGGCAGGAGAAAAGCCACCCTGGAAGGCTGAAGGGCTCTGTCCAAGGTCCTGCGGCAGATACAGCTGGGTCTTGCACACCATCTGCCTGACCCCAAGCCCTCTGCACTTTGCACTTTACCTGTGGCTTTTTAGTTGAGCCGTTCCTGTTCCACCAAATCAAAAAGCAGCTCCTCTTTGCTATTTTAGACCCAAGATGGAAAGTAGGATGAACTCGTAGATGGGGTGTTTGGCTCTGCCCCTTCGCAGTTACACGTCCTCAGTGTTCTCAACTGCAAAATGGGCACAGTGCTACCTGCCCTCCCTTCCTTCCTTTTTTCTCTCCTTGCCTTTTCCCTTCTTCCTTCCCCTGCTCCTTTGTTATAGCAGACACGTGCTGCACGACCGCACTAGGCAGTGAATCAGGCAGGAGGCCCTTGGCCTTCACGAGCTCCCAGTCTCGTCGGGGAGTCAGGGAGGCAAACAAGCACCATGTGGTATGGCCAGCGCTTCAGCGGACAGAGACATGGGGACTGGGAGGGCCCAGCCAAGGGAATCAGGAATGGCTTCCTGGAGGAGGTGGTACTGAAGCTGGGTCCTATGAAGTCAGTATGAGCAGAAACACAGCCGGTGGGGAGGCATTCCGGGCAGCCAGGGGCACGCACGTGCACAGCTGGAGCACCCAGCCCGTGGAGGAGGGGAGGCAGACAGGTCGTCAAAAGCCACCTCTCTGCAAGGCCCTGACCAACCTGCTGAGAAAGACCAACCGAGTCAGGAAATCTGCATCCTCTTGCTGTCGCGGGACTAACGCACACCTTCCAGGCCCAGCTGGTAAATCAGGAGGTGAGGGAGCTCTAAATTCTACCGAGGCCAGAAGGAGCCACTCTGGGCTAATTAGAACCACGGAGCAGTTTGAGGGTCTCAATTACCGCTCTCGGCAGGAAGCACGTCCCCACATCTGCGGGGTGATTAAGTCCACTGGGACGTCGCTGGCGGGGCGAGGTATTAAAACAAAGCGGGATCCTGGAGCAATTCGGTCTCGCTTAAATGGGCAGACTGTCCATCCAAGGGGTCCGAGACTCAGAGACGGACACGCAGGAGCGCGGCAGAGCCCCCATCAGGAACCGGTCTGGAGACAAGAACAGAAGACCCACTCCGTCTTCCTCCTCCCCTCCCACCACTCCCCCACATTTTATTTAAAAAAATAAACATATAAGATAAAAGAAAGGACACTGAAATCACAACTCTGTTTCCAAGCGTGTTCACTTGAAGCAGCCGAACTTATTCCGCTGGTGGGGATATTTGGTCCTGGGGGTTACGCATATGAGGGGCTACCCTCTGCCTTCCTCCCCGTGACTGTCACTGGGGAGAGGAGCACTGGCGTGGAGTCAAGGGCCCCAGCTGCCTCCCCAGCCTGCCAGCACCTCGCTGTCGACCTTGGCTCTGGAGCTTGGCCTCTCAGGGCCTCAGTCTGGTCATCTGTGAAGTGGGCAGTGGGAGCTGGATCAGGAAATCAAGGACTCTGCCACTCCACAACTTCCCAACGTACACAGGGACGGGAGCTGCCGCGTAGACACAGGACACCAGTGAAATCTGAACTTCAGATAGACAACCAATCATTTTTTACTATAAGCAGATCCCAAATATTATATGGGATGTACTCATTCTAAAAAAAATTATTTTCTGAAATCAAATTTAATTGGGCAACCTTTTTATTTGCTAAATCTGGCAACACAACTTACTCTCGATAGACTAGACCTTGAGGGAGGAGGGGGAGGGGAGGGTGGGGAGGTGGAGCACGGGCCTCCCGTCGGAACCCCTCCAGATCAGTCTGAGAATCACTGAGGCAGGAAAAGCAGGTGCCGTGATTTCGGAGCGGCAACCGCAGCTCCTGGGGTACACCTCGCTCCTGACACCCCAGCGTGCCTCCGTGTGTCTCTCACGACAGCCCGGGGGCCAGAACTGTCACTCTGCTATTATAAAGATGAGCAAAGGCAGACCCACAAGTGTGGCGGGACTTGCCCACAAGGTTCACGCAGCCGGTCCAAGGCCAGAGCCGCCCTGCACTCCGGGGAGGGAAGGGGGGCCCCCAGGTCTACCTGGAGACTCCCAGACCCTGTGTCCCTCCCAGACCTTGAGCCGAGCTCCGGCCTCTGCAGCTGCCCCCATTCAGTGACTCTCGGGGACCTCCTTTCTAAACCGCCCCTTCTCACCCCTTTCAGCTTGGTTCCGGTCCACACACTGACTAAGGTTAGTTCCCGCTGCATTTCCAGCACTGCCTTAGGAATGCGTATGCACCACGTCACCAACCCTCCCATACCTCCTCTAAGGTAATCATTACTGTACCCATTTCTCAGATGGGGAAGCTCGGGCTCAGGTTCAATGGCAGGGCCAAGCGGCAGAGCCGGGACCAGAAACCAGCTGTGGTGTCCCAGCTCCCAGCTTGCTCCTGGCTCCCTCCCAGAGGTGTTCAGTGCTTGTCTCCACTGAAGGAACTGCTGTCCCTGGGGAGGGACTGTGGAAATTTCCTTCCTGAGCCAACAAATCAGGCTGCTCCCAAGTTCTGGGCTCTGTAGCAGGCCTCTGGTGAGCTCCCTTGAGAAAAGGCAGGTCTTCACGGTTCCCGCCCCCAGGCCTGGCTGAAGGTGCCTTCATCTCCCTGTAGTCCAAGCTGCTGGGGAGCACCAAGGACACGTGACCCTCTCTTGCTCCCAGGCCAGGTAAGGGGCTGGCACACAGAAGGCGCCCTGAAAGCGTGTGTTGAACTTGCTCTTCCACAGCCAGGAAAGCAGCTGCTGTAGATCCTTCCAGCCCATCCTACCAGAACCACCCAGGTCCACGGGGAGGCGCTGCCCCGACGACCCTGACCATCCACAAGGCACTTTGCAGATTCGAGGTGCGTTTGCTTCCTGCGTTTTGGTAGCGTGTTTGCAACATGAACCGTGAAGCGCCCCGGCAGCGTGACGGCCATCCTAAGACAGAGGAGCTGAGACTTGGGGGCACGGCCTTCAGTTCCCTACAGAACAACTTTCCAACCGGCAGGTGCATCAAAATCTCCCAGGGGGCTTGTAAGGGGATGGTGGGCCCTGACATTTCTGAGTTAGGGGGCCCAGGAATCTGTATCTGACGGGCTCCTCGGGGGAGGCAGGGGCTGCAGCGGGCATGAAGGCAGGTAGGTATGGAAAAGCAGGGTGGGTTCGGGGCACCAGTGATTGCAGTGGAGGTCCTGGTGTGCAGCGAGTAGACCAGCGTGTACAGAGAGGCAGGCCGCGGGGTGCTATGGGAGACCGGGACGGGTTCACGGGTGTAAGGTTCTCAGCAGAGCGTCTGGCACAGAATGAGCTCTAGACAAGCCTCAGGGTTCGCACGGCCTTCACTGCCCTGTGCCAGGCAGTGAGTAGGGGGTCATTTCCACGACCTCCTTTAATTCTTTGAGTTGCTCTGTAAGACGGCTGCTATTCTATTAGTCTTCCCAAGTGAGAAGAGTTAAAGGACTCTCCCAAGGTCATGGGGCTCCAGAGTAGGAAAGCTGGGTGAGGTCAGCGGGGCCGGTCTTTGAAGACCCCTCTGCCCTTCTTTCCTGTCCCGCGGGAGCCCGGCCACCTCCCAACTCCTCTGTTGTGAACAGGAAGGGTAGCGCTCGAGACTGGCTCTTAGTGGAGACTTGACAATGGTTTACTGAACAAATGAATGGATGAATAAATGGATAACAAATGGATAAAAGGGGGAGGGGAGATGCAGGGATGAATGATTGCCACAGGGAGAAAGAACCTTCTCATCCAGCTCAAAGGCAGAAGGAAGATCCCCAATGTAATGACGGGGAAGGGCAACCCTGTGCCCTCAGTAACACGCTCTTTCATTACTGTTTATGGTTTCCCGGGCCCATTAGCAAATCCCCCAGGCTCCTGGGGGTGATTAGATTGGGGGAGGGGCCAGGCCTGCTCCCCAGGCCACACTGGAGGGTCCAGGTCTGGGAAGCATCCCATCTTGAATCCAGATGCTGACATGACAACATCAAGAAAACCTCATTTGCAAACCCAAATTAATGCCGTCCTAATGATCGTATACAAGAAGGATGGCCATATAAAGGGAGCCGTGAGCGAGCATGACCATGGGTAACGGCATCACCAAGGAGCCGGGAGAGCTCATAAAGAAAGGGTTTTGTTACCGAAACCCATTTGGTGACTTATAGACTCTGCTTAATTCTTTGTTTCATAGCCTGGCAGGGGTCTCTTCTTCTCCTAGGTTATCGATGATCACCCTTGATAGTAACAGAAAGGTGTACGAGATGGATATAAATATACAATCATGACCATCACAGGTGCAATGATGAGATTTAACATTTATTAAAGAAGCACTTGTGCTGAGCCCGGCCCTGTTCAGAGCATGTGCCAAGCATTACCTCATCCACTTTTGAACCATGTAAGACATTCTTGCCCTTCTTCCTTCTTTCAGTTTGTCTTTCTGAATGCATCTGACTTATTTGGTTATCCAGTGAACTCCTGCCCGGTCCCAGCCAAAGGGGTTGAAAGCCCAGCCAACAGGGACCAGCAGATGCTGCTGGGTCAGTGTGCCTTTCATACAGCCCACTACTGCTGTAGGCATTTTGCAGCCCAGAAAAAGAAAACCGCGTCTCAGCCTCCTCACATTTTCATTTGTACTATGGAACGCTAACATTTCACTGTGGTGGCCTGAACGGTCACGCTGCAAGACACGTGCCCACGTTCTAACCCCCAAGAACCTGTATGTGTGGCCTTCATTATAAAAAGGGTCTTTGCAGACCTAACTAAATTAAGGCTCTTGAGATGAGATCATCCCAGATTATCTGAGTGGACCCGAAGTGTCCTTGAAAGAGACAAACAGAGGAGAGACACACTCCCATGTGATAGACGAGGCAGAAATTGGGGTAATGTAGCCAGAAGCCAAGTCATACCTCCAGAAGCTGGGAGAAGCAAAGAAAGATTCTTCCCCAGAGTCTCCAGAGAGTGTGTGGCCCTCCCGAAACCCCAATTTCAGCCTTCTGGCCAGTGGAACAATGAGAAAATAAATTTCTGTTGTTCTAAGCCACGGAGTTTGGGATAATAAATGGGGCAGCCCCAGAAAACGAATACATTTACTAGTCAAAAATGATGGGCTACCTGACCTGGTCAACAAAGACCCAGAAAAATCAGGACACAGGGAGTGAATTAGGAAGAAGGGCCCTAATCCTCCAAAACTCCAACAAGTTTTATCAGCATTTATCGCTGATAATGCATTTCGAGGTTGAATACTCTTAGCCAATGGACAGAAAAGTCTTTAAATTATTTTAAATTATTCAAAAGTGCATAAAAACACAATCAACAGGACATAAAGTCATCCCGGGCGCTGCACTGCCCAGGACAGTGGCGACCAGCCACATGTGGCCACGGAGCCCCTGAAACGTGGCTAGCCTGAACTGAGCTATGTGGTAAGCGTAAAACACACGATTGATTTCAAAGATTTTGTATGAAAAACAGAATATGAAATATCTCAATAATTTCTGTAGTGATTCTATGTTGATCATTTTCTGGATATGTAAATGAACCATTAAAATTAATTGCACCTATTTCTTTTTGCTTGTGCAATGGGGCTACTAGAAAATCCGAAGTTCCCCACGGGGCTCCATGCCATTTCTATTTCTTACCACTGATTTAGGGTAGGCTGAAAATCTGGTGATTACTGGGAGTTTAAAAATTGTGTGTGCCACTTGGCTGGTGAAAAAAAATTAAATGGCAGAAGAGACTAGGATTCCAAAATGATCCAGCAACACCCCAAAGGGGTCAAATGTTCAACTGATCAACTAGCCGCAGTGATTTCTCATGGTCCCTTATCCGCCACCAGCTACGTCCGTCAGTGGTTCTTTACCGCATGACCACGCCTCCATGCTGCCCTCAGCTGATTGGATCAAGAGGTAGACACACCCCCTTGGAGGCAGCCAATCACCAAACGGCCCAGAGAGCTGAGCCAATCACGTTGCTGTCCCTGGAGGGGGCTCGTGAAAGGTAGTGGGCTGAGCTCAGCAGGTGTAAGGATTCCTCAAGGTTGCAAGACCTGTTAAGCCAAGGCCACGAGAAACACGAATAATCCAGAGCAAGGCGTGACCATTTCAGCAGTGCTTGTTAAGAATGCAGATTCCTTGGCCCTGTCCCCAGACAGTCTGGGTGGGACCTGGGAAGCTGGGTTTTAACCAGCCCCTGAGCATGTCTGCCACAGGAAGTCTGTGGTTCACACTGTGAGAAACCCCAAGGGCTAGAGTTGCAGAGGTCAGTGGGTAGAGAAGGGGAGATGGAACAGATCAGTGGCAGCTGCCTTGGGTCCAGTTCAACGGGCCAGAGCCAGCCAGGAGCATCACTGTCTCAGGGTCCCCGATGGGATCCCAGGGTAGCCTCGCTGCAAGGCCCCCGTCCAGCATGGCCTCCGAGCTTCCTGGAAAACTGGCCAGTGGGTGCAGGCTCTCCGCCCCCTAACCCGAGCAGATGGATCTGCAACGCTCTTCCTGTCTTTCCTTTGGCATCTGTTTGATGAAAACTCCATTTCACCTCCACCTGAGGTCCCAGCTGGTTCCAGAGTTCAGGACACTCTCTCAGGAAGCAGAGTTTCTAGGAGGAGCTCCGCGGATGTCACCATCTGAACCTCCCGTGTCCCTCAGATGCCCTTAAACAGAGGGCCCCACCTCGGCGCCACCAGCAAGCCAGCAGGAGATGGGTGTGCCTGCTTAGAACTGGGCTTCTTCCGAGCTCAGGACCGCTCTCTGTGGGGCCCGAGACAGAAGCCCGCCGGGGCCTCTCCGAGCTAATGGGGCCGCATGTAACTGTAATTACACCAGCTCACGGGCCTGCGCGGGCTGCTGGGCGTGCTTGTTCACGCAGGGCCTAATGAAGCATCCCATGTTCTACAAGCCTTGCTGTGTGATTTCATTAACCCTCTGCTCCGGGTGTGCCCTAGTCACCCACTGCGAAGGAGGGGACCCCAGCCCGACTTGGGGAGCAGCGGCAGTGACCGTGTAACGGGGTATGCACCAGAAGGAGCTCTGGTACTAGGAGAGGGGAGCTCATGCAGAAGCTGGAGGGGGGAGGGGTCTGGGATTTGAGTTTGGGTTGAGATGGAAGGTAAAATATCAAAAAGAAAATGGAGGGGGATGCGAGGTGACAGCATTTGGTGCAGTGGCAGGAAGGTCGGGTATGAAGGAAGGGGCCAGTGAGGGGCATTCTGGCTGGTGTGTGGACAGGGCTTGGTCGAACAGGAGGTGGTGTGGTGTGTCCAGAGCCAGACAGATGAGGATGAACTCGGCTCTGCCACTGACCACAGGAGCGAGTCTGGGCAAGTGGCTCTCTCAGAAATCCTCACACAGGATCAGACTCCTTCACATGCACTGAGCACCTGACCCACACAGCAGCCCCGTGCGGTGGGGACGATTATTACATCCATTTTAATGATGACGAGACGGAGAGTCAGAGAGGACGGGTAAGGTGCCCACGGTCACACAGCCAGGAAGGGGTGTGGCCGGGAGTCCAGCCCAGGCCGTCCGTGCCTGCCTCCAGGGCTGTGAGTGTTCGTGCCGATGCATGGCGCTCGGGCACAGCACCTGGCGTGCAGCGAGGAGGAGCGTGAGAGAGGTTCGCTTCTCCCAGCCTGTCCTACCTTCCTCTCATCTCTCCTCCTCTGCACCCCTGCTCCACACAACTTGTGTTTCTCCCTAAACCAACCGTGCTCTGTAGGTTTTCAAACTGGTGTCTCTTCTCCACCTGGGCTGTCCTGGTGACTCTGCCATCTACCTGGTTACATAATATTCACGGTGCCTCGGGTTCCTCACCTGGGAATGAGGATAATCAACCTCAAGGGACTGTTCTGAGGATTAAATGAGTTAATATTTGAAAAGGACTTAGAACAGTGCCTGGCAACACTCTTTAAGTGTTAAATATAATGAAAGTCGCTGTGTCCCTTCTCTTCCTTAGCCCTTCCTGCTGTGGGTGTGGGTGACAGGCCGTCCCTGTATCAGACTGATGAGAGCAGACTTCATATCGGGTCACAGATGCCAGCCCAGCTCAGTAAAGGAGCTCCCCAGGGGTCCAGACCAATAACCAACTGACAATGACCATGGCAGCCAACCGTGACTGGACACGCACGTGCCACGCCCCGTCGGGGTGCATTACTCACCTGCCATACACCGCCTTTAGTCCCATGGCAACCCTACGAAGCACTAAGTGAATTCCCCCACTTTACAGCTGAGGAAACTGAGGCACAGGGGGTTTAAGTGACTTCTCCAATGTCACCCTTCTGTCATTCAGCAGGGGGTGTGCTCACAAAGACCAGGGCGCCCATCACAGCCACCTACTTTGAACAGTGCCCTGGGGACCAAGGCAGACGGTGGTCGGAACGGCTGCATGCTGGGCAGCTGGGTTCGATCACTGACATATTATTTTAGGGCAACGGAGAAAAACCCATGTGCATTCTGCACAGAGCACTAAGGGGGCAGAAGGGATCCGAAACCCTATTCCAAAAGGCACCTTGGAAGGAATGTGGGATGTCTGGCCAAGAGAAGACAAGGCTCACAGAAGACCAGGCTCCCTGTCCGCAGGTGTCTGGTGGGTTCTCATGGTTAAGAGGGAGCGGACTTGGTCTGTGTGGCCCCACAAGCCAAATTGATCCAGTGGGTGGACACTTGGGGAGAGAAATTCAGCTGTTTATGGCTGAACCCACAGTCAAAGCGGAAGGCGGAATGGCAGGGAGATGGTGAGCTCCCGGCACTGGCCGTGTGCGAGCAGAAGGTGTCACTGGCCATGCAGAAGATGCCACTGGGGGAAACAAGCCATCCCTGGGCGCTGGCTTTCCTCCAGCCCTGAGATTCTAGGAGTGCCCATGCCTGGGAGCAGGTCTGCCCCTTCCCAGCTCGGCTCCCCCGCGCCCAGCGAGGAGCACGCAGAAGGCGCCTAGTAAATTCACACTGGGTAAGAATGTTTTTAAAAAGCTACCTTGGATAAAAGATCAGGTTTCATGACATTTATAAACAAGATATCCTCTTAACAACTTCAGAAGCTGATCTTCATTTGCCAAAGGCAGCAAGGAGGATGTGAAGAGTTGGGACAGAGTATATATTTACAAACACTGTGTGGGGCCCTGGGCGAGATGTTGTCTTGGTTCAAACTCACTGACCCCTGAAAATAACCCTCCCCACCATAGGTGGCATCACCCCATCTTACAGGTGAGGAAATGAGGCTCGGGGAGGTCAAGCTGGCTGCCCAAAGGTGACAGTGACCCCTGCCCTTATTTGCATGTCCCCCTTGGCACACAGGTGTCCTGAGATGCCAGCTGGTACTTGAACAAACAATGAAAACCGCCCAAGGAGCGCCACCCCTGCGGGCAGTGAGGGCCCAAGGGCTCTGAGAGACTCACAGGCCCCAACCCTGTGCTTTTGTGCACTTGGAACAACCCCACAGCGGCCTCATTTCGCACCCTGCAGCGGAAAGGTCAGCCAGGTACCAAAGAGAGTTCTAACAGACCCACAGCCCGCACCCATGGGATGGACGTGCAATCACTTCTTCAAGATTCCCTGCTCTTCCCCCCAAGAATAAACAGCACGAACACACACGCATACTCACACTCACACCAGCTGGAGCAGAACCCCCGTTTATCCAGCAGCTTGGGGTCAAAGCCAGGGCCTTCAGATGTGGGGAGTCACCTGACTTTATCGCTTGGAAAGCCCCACTGATGACCCCAGCACCACACTGGCAGGGGGACGGTGTGGGGCACACCCCGAGCCCGGGGCTATTTGTCTCGGCATCGTCATCAGAGCCACGACCTCCCCCCCACGAGTGGAGGCCCCCCTCTGGCCCCTCCACCAGCACATGAGCTCAGGCCTTGTGTCCCGACAGCCAGAGCTGACTCGGTCTCCCCTGCGTGACCTGCATTTTTAAGTTTAGACACCCCAACAACCCTTTGTTGGCAAGTGGAGACGCTGAGGCCTGAGAAGGGGGTGACTGGCTGGTCACAGCTAGCAGGAGGTGGAGCCGGACTCCCACCCAGGACCGGCCAGCTCCCAGCTGCCACCAGCCCCTCAGGCCCCTGCTCACTCCCTCCTACAGGTTTCATCCGCCTGCATCAGAATCGGAGAATTGTCCCTCGCGGCTCTGTGATCAAGTTGCCAGTCAACCGCCAGAAACAGGTCAATGGGGCCCAAATCTACCGAATAATGCTTGGGACAGCGCTATAAATTGTGCACGTGCGTGTGTGTGCGTGCATGTGGGTATGCTGTGTGGTTTAACAGATAAACATTCAAAGAAACGAAACACCACCCAGAATGTCTTTGTCCTGCTCCTGGTTGGAGCTGGAACTAGTCTGAGCTAGTTACTCAGGGTAAGTTACTCAGGGTTTACTCAGAAGTGCTCTGTGTTACTTTCTACCCCTAGGAGAAGCCCCAGTTCTCCAAAGATCTGAGCTGGGTGTATGAATGCTCTGTCCAAGTGCGGGGTGGGAACTCCAGTGGAAATGAATATAAGGGCGGCTCTGATCTCTGTTGGGGTGAGGGCGGTTGGACAGGTAGCAGGAGGCCATGGGGAGCACCAGGCCAACACGACAGTCCCTTTTACTCCCCAGGAAGGCGACAGGCACTTAGAGTTTATGCAGAGCCAGTATCTGGCTCTCACTTCAAGTTCAAAGAGCCTTGTAACAGGGGCAGGTGTTCCTCCCATCGTACAGATGGGGAAGCTGAGGCTCAGAGAAGCAAGCAGACAGGAAAAGTCACTCCCAGTGAGCTGCTGGTGTGTTCACAAGGCCCTGTGCTGGGTTTATCTAGAACGAGGCCCTGTAGTGTGGAGGGAGGAGCAGCGAGTGGAGACCCCAGCGGGAACTGCCGCTCAGTCAGGGTTCATGGCTGTGCAACCTCAGCCCAGTCACCTAACCCCTCTGAGCCTCGGGGCTCATCTGAAGGCACTTCCTGCCCAGGGCTGTCTGTCATACTCAGCACGTGCCCCACCAGCTTGCTGCCATGACTCTGGGAGCGCAGGGCCGCTCTCCCAGGGGCCAAAGGACCATCTCACTCATGCTCCCAACGATGGGGCGGGCGGTGACAGCAACAGGTGCAGCTATCTGGGGAGACAGGCCATGAAACGCCAGGACGTGGACAAACAGCCCTGTCCTGGCACAGAGCTGATGGATCACAGCCACGCTCCCTGGTCCACGTGTTCAAGCACCGGCGGCATGTCCCTCACTTGGAGGTGAACATCCGGGACAGGATGCCTCCCCAAGGACCCGCACCCGCCCATGACAGCGGGTGCACCATGACAGCCCGCAAGGGGCTCAGACCCTCGGAAACAACCAATGACACATCTCAAGGTTAGACTTCCAGCTGTTTAAACCCATTTGCATCTGGCAGACGCTCAGCATCTTATTTTAAAGGCAGATTTGTGCCTGCTTTACTGTTTCTGCTAAAAAAGAAAAAACCAAAAACAAAACAAACCTCGATAAGCTTGCCCAGCCAAGGCTCAGGCATGTGTGGACCAGGCGACAGTTACACTTTGGAGAGCACCACTGGGCCCTGAATCCTATGCAGAGGCCGGGCAGGTGCCAAGGGCTTCGAAGAGCACACAGGAGGGCACCTGAAAGTCACCCAGTCCAGCCCTCTCTGCTGTCCTCTCTCCACAGCCCCCCAGGTAGACCTCCAGCTGACTCTCATACCTCCCATGATGCGGAACTCACTAGCTGTCTGCACAACCCACTTCAACTTAAGGTGGCTGCAGTGGTGAGAACATACTTCCCCCAAGTGTTCCCCTCCCGGGTTCCCCTTTTCATCCCGGTCTACCTTCGGGGTCCACACAGAGCACCCAGCTCTAGAATCCACACGACAAGTGATAGGGACCCCAGGTTCAATTTTTTGTTCTAATCCCTGCTTGTCACATTGGGTCTTTCTATTTGGATTTCTCACCAGAAGTGGGTTTATTTTATTTTATTTTATTTTATTTTATTTTATTTTATTTTATTTGTTTGGGAGAGAGAGAGTGCATGAGCACCAGCAGGGGAGGGGCAGAGGGAGAGGGAGGAGCAGACTCCCCGCTGAGCAGGGAGCCCGATGCGGGGCTTCATCCCAGGACCCTGAGATCATGACCTGAGCTGACGGCAGACGCTGAGCTGACTGAGCCACCCGGCGCCCCCTCACCAGAAGTTTAAATACAACACATGTCTAGGACTGAGCCCACCATCTTCTGAAATAAACCCACTCCTCCGCCATGTCTATCCATCCGTCCAGCCTCAAAGCCAGTCAGCTCAGTGCCCCTCCACTCCCTCACGAAAACATGCTGACCAGGACACTATACTCACTAGTTAAGCGCCCAGCCCCGGGCCAGGTGCCCTATACGCACGCAAAAACCCCACAGTGGGAGAATTTCTCCCACTTCACAGATGAGAAAACCGAGGATCACGGAGGTCATACAACCTGGCAAAGTCACAAGCTACCCAGAATGAGAGCCCGGATTCAAACCCAGACCTGAATGAAACCCAGCGGAAATGTCACGGCCAATCTAGGGCACAGCTCGTCCCTTCTGTCTTCTCGAAGCCCCCTATCATGCTCTTCTGGGACCACCCCCCAGCCTCCACTCAGCAGAGTGCTCACCACCGCTGTCTCCAGCCACGCCTTCTCCCTGCAGCCTGGCTTCTCCCACACAGCACACCAGCTGCTAGCTCCACGAGGAAGTCCGAGCCCTGGCCAAGCCCCCCGGCACCCCGACCAGGCTTCTCTCTTGCCATCCCCCCTTCCCCTCCCCCACCGCTGCTCCAGTTACACTGACCCACTGACTGAGCCCGGGCTGCCAACCTGCCCTCCAGCCAAAGAGATGCCAAGTGGCAGAGCCAGGCTCTGGGTCCACATCCTTCTGCTTCTCAAGATCTGGGCTCCTACCCCTGGGCCACACTGTCACCACCCCGCAGGATGGCTGGGACCACTTGCCAGAGTTGGGGAGACACTCCTTCCAGACTCCTGCTGTGTTTCTGCAGGAGAGGCACCCACCCCGGTAGGGACAGTGACTCACTCTGGTGCACCTGGAAGGAGGGCTGGCAGGAGGCGTCCAGCCCCCCCACCCTTCCTCCTGGGAGCCAGGTGCCCGTAGGGAGCCCGCCCACTGCGCTCTGCCCCTGCATGCCTAGAGTCTAGAGAGGGGTGGGTACGCCAGACCAATTCCGCCGTTCACTATTAGGAAGCCCATTTGCCAAGACCGCTAAGCCGTGTCCGCCAGTAGCCACCACACGGCGCTAGAAGCCATACTCTGCTTCTCTGTGCTCCTCCTCAACCCCCATCTGGAGGAGCCCCCAGGCCCCCTGTAAGGACGTCATCAAGGATGAGGAGGGGAGCGAGTGAGTGGAAAGGGACGGGGATGGGGTAGAGGGATGCCGTTTTCGAGAAAACTGAAGAAAACAAGAAGGGCTCAGGGACGCCCAGGCCCGTGGACGAGGTGCTCACGCGCGTCCTCCTCCGGCTACGCTCGTTCAGGGCACGGCCCTTCCTCCAGTTCTGCCACCTATTGACGCCAGCGTCAGGCCTTGGACGCTTCTAGGAAGCACCACTCTTTCTGGGGCTCCTGTGCCCCTCCGTCTCTCTGGCCCTCCTGGATAGCACCCACCCCCTCCCTGCAATATGCCGGGAATGAGCTCCAGCTCCTCGAATCCCAAGGGCAGCTCAACGGGACGCGTTTCCAGGCCCCAGCCTGCCCGGCTCCCTCTGGACGCTGCTCCAGCTTCTGGGTTAACACATTCTCCTGCAGAGGCTCTCAAGTCGGGGCCTCCAGGGACCCCGGCCCATGCTCTCAGCCCTGCGGCAATAATTCAAAGATGCCTCCTATGTGAGGACCATCAGACTGGCCTTCTCGGGGCAGATTCTGATTAAAGCCGGGACAATCTACTCAAGGGTGGGATCCGGCTGTGTGTGCCCAGGGAGGGGAGGCGAGTGGAGGGAGAAGGAAGGTGGGCGCATAGAGCAGCCAGCAGGGAGGGGCTCAGTGGAGTCACCACGCCTCAAATGGCAGCATTCCTGACGGATTTCTCAGATCATCAACCCAATGATCTGAGATAATGGAGGCTTCTCTTAGCTCTGGCCCATGTGGCCCAACTGTCCGTCCATGGCTGAGACACGGCCTTGAGCAGGCAGTGACCTGGGGGGGGGGGCAGGAGGAGGACCAGGCTGTGGTCCCCATTCTGCCCCACACCTTGTCTTACAGCCTCAGGTAAGTCACCTCCCTTGCTGAGCCTGTTTCTTCGTCTATAAAATGGGGGTGACCAGAGCAACCCTTGCACAGGACCAAGGGGACAGGGACACAAACCCACTCTGGAAGGAGAGAGGGCTTGGCAAAAATGCGAGGCTTTATCCCTCCGAGCCCACAGGGCAACAGACCTGTTAGTAACAGCGAGCACCCCGTACGCCAGGCTCCCCCTCACCCTGTCGTCGGGCCGCACCTGACGAGGAGGCTTGCTGTGCCCTCCTGGAGAGGAGGCTGAAGGCCAGCAAGGTGAAGACACTCACTCAGGGTCACACAGCAGCCACGCAGCAAAGCTGGAATTCAAATCCGTGTCTGACGCTGAACTCCGTGCTCCCAGGACCAGCTCCCAGGATCAGCTCCCACTGCTTTTAGAAATCATTTCCCTCTTTTCTAGATTCCGCACCTGCGGGACTGAAGCCGGGCCCCGGCCCTTCTGCTGAGCCAGCGTCGGGTGCGGTTTAAATCTCGGACTATAGACCAAACACCCGCCAGGCATCCCTCACTTTGCGGGCTCTTCTCTCCTTCATCAAACAGTATGGAGGTGACCCAGCAGACTACCTGCCCTCCCGAAGGGACAATGACAGCACACGAGGCACTGCTGTGAAGCAGGAGCTGAGGGCGCCTGACCCAGAGAGAGCTTCTGGAAAGTTTCCTTCATTCTTCAAACACTCTCCCCTGAGCTCCTGCAACGCACCAGGCCCTCTGCCCGGCACCGGGGACAAAGTGTGAACAAGACAGACGGGCCCACCTAGTGCTGGCCCGTGGCCTTCGCTCAGGAAAACCAGTCCTGATCCACACTGGCAGGTGGGAAAACCAAGGCCTGGGGGGCTCCAGGCCGGCTCCTCCATCAGCACGTGGCTGACAGCAGAACCCAGGACTCTGATCCAGGATGGCTGTGCGTGGGGCTGGGGCTCCCTGCAGGCAGATTTCATGCCTAAATCCAGGGGCTGGTAAACCGCAGTCAGTGGGCCAAATCCAATACAAGATTAAGAATGTTTTTTGCGCTGGTCAGGGCGCCTGGGTGGCTAGGTCGGTTAAGGATCTCTCTTTTTTTTTTTTTTAAGATTTTATTTATTTATTTGACAGAGAGAGACAGCCAGCAAGAGAGGGAACACAAGCAGGGGGAGTGGGAGAGGAAGAAGCAGGCTCCTAGCGGAGAAGCCTGATGTGGGGCTCGATCCCAGAACACCAGGATCACGCCCTGAGCCGAAGGCAGACACTTAACGACTGAGCCACCCAGGAGCCCCAAGGATCTGACTCCTGATTTCAGCTCAGGTCTTGATCTCAGGGTCATGAAATCTCAGGATTGTGAGATCAAGCCCCGGGTCGGGCTCCATGCTGGGCATGGAGCCTGCTTAGATTTTCTCTCTCCCTCTCCCTCTGCCCTCCCCCTCCAAAAAAGAATGATCTTTGCATTTGTTAAGGATTGTGAAACAAACAACAAACGAACAACGATAACAAAGCAAACTCTGCAACAGACACTGTATTTGAGTCCTGCAAAATCAAAAATATATCCTCTACCTGGCCATTGATAGCAAACGTGTGTTGCCCCTCTGGTGTCTAACACCTCACTCTGCAGAGGAAGAAAATTGGGGCCTGCAAGTTAGGGGCTGGCCTGGGCCTGTGTCTTTCCCACTATGAATACAGAGGCTGGAAACAATGGAAACGTATTGTCTCACGACTCTAGGGGCCAGAAGGCCAACATCAGGGTGTCAGCAGGCCTAATTCCCTCTGGAGGTTCCAGGCCAAAGCTCGTCCTTGCCTTCTCGCTTTTGACGGTGGCCGGCAGCCTTGACCTTCCTTGGCTTGTGGGCGTGTCACTGCAGTCTCTGCCTCTGGGTTCACATGACACTCTTCCTTGTGTCTCCGTGTGTCCTCTTCTAAGGACACCAGCCAGGGGACTCAGGGCCCGCCTTACTCCAGCATGACCTCATCTTAAGCAATTACGTCTGCAAAGACTCTACTTCCAAGTAAGGTCATATTCTGAGGTTTTGGGTGGATTCAAATTTAAGGCACACTATTCAACCCACTACAGTCGGGAGGCCCCCAATTTCTTCCACCCATTAATGCCGCCTCCCTGGGCAAGTGTGTTATCAAGGGTGTGGACAATTCTGTCTCACACCCACATGGACACAGATGTTCTACTCCCCATGACAGGTGGGCAAGACTTCCCAAGGACAGGTTGTGTGACAACACGCAGGCTGGCACACGGCCACAACAAATGGCTTATTTTTTGCCAAGCCCCACTGCCAATGTCTCCTTCCATGAGCATGCACCGCCGGCGATAAAGGTGAGAATAAGATCATTTGCTGTGCATGGATCGAGAGCGTCCCCTCCCTCCCATCAAGCGAGCATCGATGCTTTCACAGGGCCCAGCCTGCGATTCGGAGCTGCCCGTGCAGCTTCTGGTCCACTTGTTCTGCAATGTGTCAGCTTCTGCCCGTGGGCCGCAGGGGCAGGCCCCTCACTGCCTCCCATGCCCACCTCAGGCTCCCACCTGCTTAGGTCTGGAAAGGGACCTGCTGGTGGTTGAGCCCCTACAATCTGCTGGGGACGTCACTCAGGTTTGTCACCGTGTTCTTCAGCACTGCGTGCAGATGGAAGTGATGAATTCTGGGGCGCGGTAGATGAATGAACAGTAAAAATAAGCCCACTGTGCAAGAAAGCAGGTTGGTAAAATGTAGCGTCATGGCCAACCAGGGCAGTACCGGCCACTGACAATGACGGGATGGATGGGCACCTGACATGTAGACATGGTCCCGACATTCCCAGCACCAGGACTGTGCCCTCATGGCGCGTGCTCACTAAATACGTTCCTGAATGTCACTCATCAGATATTTTAGGTCAATGTATCATCACCTGTTTACCAAGCTTTCTCCAACTGGGCAAACAGCCTTGGGAGGGAGGCTCCTGCTGCTGGGGATGGGGGGGGAGGGCTTGAGGAGGGCTCCGTGGAGGAGGGGTGCAGGGCTGGGTTCTAAAGAGCATGGAGGGTATTCCGGCCAAGGGATAGCTGGAGCCAGAGGCACAACCCCATCTCAGCACCCTTCACCCCGAGAGCACTGGGGGACACACAGTGGGAGTGGTGGGCGTCTGATGTCCTTTTGGCTGCTCTGTGCGTTCCCCCTTCCTATTTGGGGTGAACCCCCACTGCACGTGGTCGGCAGATATGCAACAGCCAGACCCCCCTCTGCAGCCCTAACCACATGCAGACATGAGACCCGGGCTCGGCCAATCACGGACTTCCTGGTTGCCACGTGACCTGTGCAGGCCAATCGGATGCTCGTAAAGCGAACCGGCCAGAATACGGCAGTGGCCACGTGGCCCGAGGTCCTGCCGCGGGTCTGTTCTGCCCAAGGGCACGGCAGCCTTCCCACTTCCCAGCTTCCCAGGCTGCCGATGACAAATCTGGCATTGCGGCTCCGGCCGGGTCTCCAGGCCCTAGCTGGGACCAGCGGCCCGTCCCATTTCTGTCAATCAGAGCACCCCACCTGGCACCGAGGTGTTACACTGTTTGTGGCTCACCGTGACGGACAGCTCCGGAGCGGGAGCGTCACCTGCTTTGTGCCAGGTGCCCTCCGGCTGCCACAGACCCGGCTGGCACAGTGCAGGTCAACCAGGTGGCTTCCACCGCCAGCGAGCTGAGGGAAGAGAGGAGGGCGCCTGGCACAGGGTTGCCAGGGGAGCACCGGGCCTGCCCCCCACCCCCCGTCTATGCACCTGCTCATATCCGGCTGTTTGTGGGGTGTGGTCAGCATCAAAGGAAATGCAGGCGAAAAGGGCTTGGTAACCAGGCCAGGTATATACGTACATTCTACAAAAGGATTTGGGCAGCAACCTCTGAGCTCCCCTCCCCCCCGGCTTGCAGGTGAAACCGAGCCGGCACTAGCTCTGGAGAGGACACAGTCACATTCGGAGATGCTGGGGATGAGGACCCAGCACACGAATCTGGGGAGACACACAGGTCAGCCCCTAACAGTAACACATGTAAAGGCTCCAGCACATGGCAAAACCTCAATAAATGTCACATCTGCTTCGCCGAAGTTTCAAAAGAGTAATAACCAGCACTGACTGAGTGCCCACCGAGTGCCGGTCTCAGCCAGGGGACGACCCGGCGACATGGCTTCACATCCTGTCCCAGGGCCTGCAGACACTCCCTTCCTCACGAGGCCAGGCCCTGCATGCGAGGGGCTGTGGTGCATACACCCGCACTGGCTCATTCCTGCAACCAATATTCAGAGCCCTACTGCATGCCAAGCCCTGTGCTATCCATAGGGAGGGGCAGTTTAGTAAGCAAGAAACACGTGTCCTTAAGAAACTTCATTCCAGTGGGGAGACGGACACCAAACAGGCAAGCAGAGTCGGTGAGGGGTACGTACGGGAGCCCAGGAAAGGCCTCCTCAAAGCAGGCCTGTGCATGGGGCTGGACTGTTGGTGGGTCTGACACGGGGAGATGAAGGACATTGTAGGCAGGGGAGCTGGTTGTGCAAGGGCTCAGGGACAGCACTGTGCCCTGTGAGCAGAGCTCTGTGGCAGCGGCAGGCGGGGCAGCGAGGCTGCCGGCTGCCACCCCTCCCACAAGATGCGGGACAATGACCTCACCTCAGAGAGCGCACTTCTTCACTCACGCATGGCCAACCCGAAGACCTCAGAGCCGGGCTTTGTGGGTTCAAATCCCGACTCCAGCACTCCTAGCTGCCTAGCTGGCCTCTCTGTGCCCATTTCTTCCTCTGGGACTTGGGGATACATGTCTCCAGCTCCAGGATTGTCCTGGGGAAGACTTAAGTGAATATAGGCGAAGAATTTAGCACGAGCCTGGGACCCAGAAGGCTCTAGAGACAGCGTTCCCCATTCCTGTGCGCATCCATCAGGGTCGTCTGGGGATGAGAGGAAGAATGTGACAGGGCTGCGTGCCCTAAGGCAGAGGCTGCAGGAGGTGGGTCAAGGGCCTTCCTTCTCTGCCGGGTCCCTACAGCAGCCTGCTCCCCTCCCCTGCAGCCTGCCCTCCCCAACCCTAGTGAGCTCTTCCCCGCTGGCCCCTCCACCGAGACCCTGCGCCCAGGGCAGAAGCTCAGCCACACCCTCCCCACAATCAAGAACGTGCTTAGGAGCCCCACGTGTTCACCTCCGCCGCCTGCCCCAGTGTATGCACCTGCGGCTTTGGTTTCCGAGCAAATGCAAAACCTCCTGCGTTTCTGCAGGAAGAGCCCCGGGCAGCCGCTGGAACCCCGAGAAAAGCTTGTCCCTGCCCGTCTCCCGCAGAGCAGCACAGCCACTCCAACATCAGATCCTGGGGGCCGTAGACTGGATGTTGGTATCTCCCCAGAATTCACATGTTGAGGCCCTAAGCTCCAGTGGGATGGTATTCGGAGGTGGGGCCTCTGGGAGGCAAGCAGGTCACCAGGGTGGAGCCCTCAGAGGGATTAGCACTCCTGCGTGCTTCTCTCTGCATCCTGTGAGCAGGCCGCGAGAACGCCGCAGCCGAGTGCAAGCCAGGAAGAGAGCTCTCCCCAAGAGCCAAACTGGCTGGCACCTTGACTATGGATTTCCAGCCTCCAACATGGTGATAAATCAGTGTTCGCTGCTCAAGCCCGCCAGGCTACGGCACTTGGTCAGGGCAGCCCGAGCTGACAGAGACGGCCGGGAGTGGCACCTGCGGGGGCCGATCCACATGCAGGGAGAACAGGGCCCCAGAATCGACACTTGAGGGCCTGGGGGGCTCTGCAGCCAGGGTGGGGTGGGGCGGGCCACCTCCCAGAGACCGGCTCGGAGCCTCGCAGCCAATCCAAGGAGCCGGGAGGCACCCAGCCGTTGCTATGGTGCCCGCGGGGGCCATGGCCAATCACTTCCTTCCCTGGCACACTCAGTCCCGGGGACCCACTGGGTCCCTCTGCCCGGCCTGGGAGTGTCAGGAAGCAGCTCCTGGGAGCAGACAGCAGCCAGCAGCCTGCAGCCCTCACCCGCCACACTCCTACTTGCACAGGCAGCTGCTCAACACTCCTGACAGCAGGAACCCTTCCATTCGCACGTGTGTTTCCACTAGTTGCTCCTGCAGGTCTACCGTGTGCTGGGTTCCAGGCTGAGGCCTAGGGACGGAGAGAAACGAGACGGGGTTTGGGACCAGCCAGGGGTGTGGCCGGCTCCGTCTGCCCAGGGAGATGTGTGTTTGCTATAGGTATTCCCACCTGCATGACCACGTGGTCCTTATGCTTCAGGGGCAAGGACAGCGTCAGCCCCACGAAGCCTGCAGCACCCCCACTTCATTCTGTGTACCCTGCCAGCATTTCAAAGCACTCCCAACAGCGGCGTCAGAAGACAGACCAGACCACTCTAGAGCAGAGCGGGAACGGCATCGTGGAGGGTGGCTGCTGGCTGGGGCCCTCAAGAAATCAAGTTCGGCCTCCTTATATAGAAAGAGAAACAAGCCCCAAGAGGTCGGTCAGCTGCCCGAGGTCACGGGGTAGTCACATGGCACAGCAGGATTCACACTCAGCTCTGAGACAAGCCTGCCTTCTCCCCCCGCACCGGCCCCTCCCCAGTCTCCTCTTTGGCCCAGAGCCTGGCTTTTTGCTAATGGGACCCAAACTGAGTTGGGCCCAGCGGAGTTGACCCCTACTAACTGCTCTGCACCCATGGGGCTTCGAGGGCCAGGAGGGGGCCTGTTAGGCCCCGCTGCATCCCCACTGCCTAGAACAGGTCTGGCATACAGCGGGTACTCCATACATGTTTGTGGAATGAATAAAAAACCTAAGCAGGAGAACGAGGACTCTTCACTCAGTACCTCGGTGCTCAAATGGAGACCGGGAAATCCGGACAACTCCTTCCGACTCACTCAACAACCATACCCTCCTGAGTGTTGCCGTTTGCAACCAGGCCAGGGGCTCCCACCCTGGGGCGCTCCCAGGAGGCCGTCCTGCCAGCATCCCAGGCTCCTCGCCCCTTCTCCCGTGCTCAGGTCCAGGCAGACAGAAACGGGAGCAGCTTCCCGACCGTGCCTCTGGGCTTCACACAGCCGGCCCCCGGCCTGGCCTATAGGGCCATGCCCCTCCTTTCCCTCCTCATGAAGCCTGTCCACACCCCCAGGGATGACAGCCACCCCCTTCTCTGCCACCCTCACCTCTCACGGTCACTGGCCAGTGATGTGCTGTTTGCACATCTCCTGCTAGATGGTGAGCTCCCCATGGGAGTTGCCATGAAAGCCCCCGTAAGCAGCTGAAACCAGAGGAAGTTACCATCTCACAGGCCTGACAGGTATAGCGGGAGTGGCTCTGGGTGCCCAACCTACACGGGCACGGCACAGGCAGGATGCTGGGAAGGAGGCTCCTAGGCCAGGGTCACCCACGATCCTAGTCCCTCTCCTGCCACAGAGTGCCACCGAGTGGGCACCGGTGCCCCTGCTTTGCAAATGAGGAAACAAGCCACCAAGCAGGCCAGGTGAGAAGCAACAGTTTGCAATTTGAAAGGACAGCGCCATGCCAGCACCCTCACCTCCCAGGCCGTCCAGCAAGGTGGCACCTCCTGAACCATCCTCTTCGTGCACCTGCCATAAGTTCACCCCATCTCTCCCGCAGCGAGTCCACAGCCGGGCTGGCCAGTGGGTATCTGGAAGAGAAGGCTGGAAGGGCCTCCTGGGAGGAGACCTTCATGGCCTCTGTTCGCCTCTGGTTCTTGTCATCGTGGCTGTGCCTGATACCCTCCAGCAGCTGCCTGGACAGACACCTTTCCACAAGACTCGCTCATAACAAGAAGTCAGGGCACGGCTGGCCTGAGGCTCCCATCTTCCAGCCACGTTTGTAGGAGTTGATATCAAGTGACACCATCCCAGTGTCCAGCTCCTGGGCCAGGGGCTTACTTGGTTCTGTGGAGGAGGATGGGGGACAGGGAGGAGACCAATGTCACAAAGCCACCTGTGACTCTACCATCAAAGGTCAGGGTCTCCATTTTTCTGGATCAGAAACCACCTCTTGTCCGGGCCAGCTGGAGTTTAGCAGACCTGGACATCTGACTCCTCTGAACCAAATTCACAAGAGACTGATGAATAAGCCAGGCAACTCATTTATGGTGATAACACTGACAGTGACCGGAACAGGCGCCAGGCCACTCAGTCATGAACAAGGGCCCTGTGAAGTGGGCAGCCGATGGCTGCAATCTCCAGGAACAGAACCAGAGCCCTGAGAGGTAAGGGGATCAGCCCCAAGTCCCAACCAGGAAGGGGCAGAGCTAGGATTCAAACCCAGGTCTGCCTGACTCCTAGGATACGCACAGTCTTTCACTACAGATGGTCTGACCCTGAGCCACACGCTTTCCTCTATCCCGAGGGCTGGCTTATGAGTCAGGGAAAACGAAGCCAACAGGATGTTTATACAGAGAAAGAAATCTAATAAGGAATTGGCTCATGTGATTATGAAGCCTGAGAAGTCCAAAAGCTGCAGGGTTGGCCAGCAGCCTAAAGACTCAGGAAGAGGTCATGTTGCAGTGTGAGTCTGAAGGCTGTCTTCTGGCAGAATTCCCCTCGCCCAAAGGATGTCAGTCTTCATGTTATTTTGGCCATCAACGAATTAGACAAGGCCCACCATATCATAAAAGGTAATCTGCTTAACTCAATGTCTACTGATTGCAATGTTAATCACGTCTACGAATGCCACCCCAGGAACGTCTAGAATAATGTAGGACGCCTGGGCACCACAGCCCAGACAGGTTGACAAAGAACCATCACAGCTGGCAAACTCTGTAAAAAAGGGGCCGCAGAGTGAACATGGAGAGAGTCTGTTGGCCACACGGCCTCTGCCATGATTGTGCAGAGGCAGCCACACGACATCTGTAAATGAGCAGGTGTGGCTGCGTTCCATAAAACTGCAGTTATAAAACAGGCAGTGGGCTGGGTTTGGCCGGCGGGCTGTCGTTGCCATGCCGGTTCTAAAGCCCACAGACCCGGCAGACGCAGTGCGAATTCTGACCGTGACATCGCGTTCTTCTAACTTAAACGCCACCATCTTTTATTTTCATTCCTAAGCTTATTTTCACATCCCTTTAAAAAAAATTAACATGTGGCTCAAATCAGATAATCGATAGTCAATTAACCGTAAATCTCAGGCCTTCTTACGTGGTAAATAAATAAATAAAATGAGGAAGACCCAAGCCTCACTGGGCTATGTTTTAATTTAAGACTAGAAGGAAGGAAACCAGGAAAGAAATCAACCACAGATATTAAAGGAAACCCAAACGCGAGCAATCAGGTATGAGAGAATTAATTCCAGCGCCGTCAATCAGAATGACATCCCCGTCCATGGTCACGAACAGCGTCGGGGCCCCCGCGGTCCTGGCCGTTGCTCCAGATTAAGCCCGCCGCAGAATATACGGTGTTGCTCTGTCTTGCGTCCCCTTGTCTGTAGTGAGAAAGCTCTGACAGGGATGAAAAGCCAAATTTATGACCTGTCTCCTAGCGTTTAAACAGCTCCTTGAAGCTTTATTGTAATGCTAACACCATGGACATCAATTCTCGATGGAACAGAGTTCGCGGTCAGGGGATAAATGAATGCCCAGTCACGTCCAAGAAGAAAGGATCCAGGAGTGCAGGCTGGCTCCCAGGAAGCTTCCAGAAGTCTGAGGATGAGGGGGCCCTCGCTGGGGATGGCCTGATCCAACTGGTCGATGCAGAGAGGGGGTAACGAGGGCACAGGCCCAGAGGGGCCAATAGCCTTGCCCAAGGTCACACATCCTGTCTTCAGAGGCCTGACCCCCACCTTGTGCCCCGGTCGTCTAGGCTAAGGATGCTGCTCAGAGCCTGGTGGATCATATCCCCTCCCAGCTGGGCCCGGACCAAAGCTGGGATGGGCACTTCCACGTAAGAAGTGGCCACGTGAATCCATTTCCTTCCCCACAATGAGCAGCATTTTCCCCAGCACCAATATCAATGAGTCCGCCATAACTAGACCCTTAATGGCAATGTTGCTTCATGGCTGCCACCTGCATGGTCTCCCTTGATCTCCCTTGAAAGCCTGGGAGGTCCATGATGATCATTCAGATTTCCCAGAAGGCAAGGCCCAGAGAGGTCTAGCGAGTTGCCTGAGGTCACACAGCCTGCCCCAGTGGTCTGGCTCCAAAATCTGTGCTTTCTCTGACCCACTTCTAGGGCCTTGTGAAGACAAAGGGGACTCCCCTAAGTGACAAGACCCCGCCACCACAGGGTGCTGGGAAAAACTGGCGTCAGAGTCCATGTGAGGTAAGGCCCACAGCCAGAGATCCACAGTCATACCAAGCACTCATAATCTCAGAGTGAGCCCACCCAAGACAGCGGCTGAACCACAGGGGGAGGAGCTCGACTGTAGCATCTGGCCACGTCCACACGGGAAATACTCAAACTGTGGCCGAGCTCAAACTGCTACCAAGATACTGACCAGCTCATAAGACGAAAAGCTCGGTCACTGGCTCTCATGAGCGAGCGTGAGCCACTTCCCAACGTGATCTTCAGCCTGTGATGGGGTGAGGCCCTCCTCCTGGGACAAAATAACGCAGGGCCCCAGGACTTCCAGGGGCCTCTGCAGCGAGGACGGCCCGGCAGAGACAACGGCAGGTGGCCAGAAGCCAGCAGGACCCAGAAGTTAGACCACTGCGCCCTGGTTCCTTTGTAAGTCCGCCCTTCCCCAGTCTGTGTCCTAGCGGGGACTGAGCGCCAAGCCTGCGCCAGGGACGCTGTTTTCCATCCATTCCCTGTTCCTCATTTCCAAACTCCTCCCCCCCCCCCCCCCGGCTTCTCTGTGTGCAAGCTTCTGCCCATCTGCACCCGGAACTCTCAGGAAGGAAGGTGCCCTCCTGCTCCTAGAGCCGCTTTCCTACCCCAAAGAGCGCGGGGAGTGCCTGGCCATGGTGATGACCACCCCCCGCCCAGGCCCATAGCCGTACTGTCTGCCTTACCCTGGGTGACAACAATCCGCCAGGATCAGGCCAGAAACTACTTTCACCTGAAATCACTAGCACCCCTGTCTGGTCTCGGGGTCAGCTTCTGGGGAAGGTCCCCCACCCCTGAAAGCCTGGGTGCTCAAGATCTCAAGCCTAGCTCGGATGCATTCCAGCTGTGTGGACTCGGGATAGAGGCTGGGCCAGGGTCCACAGACACATCTCCAGACACCTGCTCTCCGCTCTCCCCACCATCCAGGCCCCCAACCTGGTCTCCAGCTCCCCTGAATGCTTGCCCACTCTGACCCAGGCTCCCGCAGCGGCGGGGGAGTGCGTGTAAGTCAGAGGAGGTCCCAGCCCTGCCTTCCACACACGGCGTATCCCGGCACGAGGATCTGGGCCAGTGCCCCATACTGAACATTTCCATTTCTGCAGCAAAATATATGAAAACTCATGCTCAAGGGATAAATAAAGATTCTCAGTCAACTCAAGACATCAACTGAAGTCAGGTTTTGGGGCCAAGCAAGTTACAAAAAATCTTCCGGTTTTTGGAGCTTCAGGATTAGAGAATATGGGTGAATGGTTTTCGTTTGTGCAGAACCACAAGTGTTCTGTCCCACCTCCCTGGGAAGGGGACAGCTGGACTGCGGGCCGTGTCTCCATGTTGGCAGATCCCCTTCCAGGCGGTTGCTCTCATTTGCTTCCAACGGCCGTGCACGCACATCTCCGCTTCTCCACCTGCCCTACGCCTGCCGCTAGCGCCGTTTGACTTCGGCACATCTGGGGGGTGTGAAACGGGACCGCCTCATTTCCCCGTCCACTCTTGAGACCCAGCGGGATGGTGACCCCCGCGCAGGGCACCCTGACGCCCAGGCCGCGCTGGTTGTCCCTCCTCAGCGCCCGGCTCCAGACTTCCCGGCTGTGGCTGATCGGTTGCCGGGCCGAGAGGCGCACGCGCTCCGAATCCGGGCCCTGGGTTCCACCATGGACACAAGAATCATAATAGCTAATTTTCCTGTATGTATTATGGTTCTGCCTAATCCCTACACTTGAATTAAGTCCCTTAATCCTCACCAACCCTACACAGTAGTGTCCCGGCCCATTCCAGCTGCTGTAACAAAATACCATAGATCGGGGGGCTTAGAGCAATAATTATTCTCACATTCTAGAGGCTGGGGAGTCCAAGGCCAGGGCACCGGCAGATTCGTTGTGCAATGAGGGCCCCTATCCTCAGCTGTCTTTTTACTAGGACTTCATGTGGCGGAAGAGACAAGCTAGCTGTCTGGGGTCTCTTTCTGTATGACCTCATCATCTCCGAAAAGGCTCCACCTCCAATACCACCCCCTTGGGGTTAGGACCCCATATATGCATTTGGGGGGACACAAACATTAAGACCATAGCAGGTAGGTACTATCCTTGACTCCACCATACACAGCTGAGACCACAGAGGGGAAGTAACGTGCCCAAGGTCACACAGAGGGTAGGTGGCCCAGCCAGCATGTGGACCTACTCTCCAGAGCTTATGGCCATCACCTTTCTAAGCTGGGCAGCCTCTGGTCATGCAACAAAGCCAACAGTGGCAATGAGTCTCCCCAACGTGCTTCTCCCTCCCCACCTACTCTCCTGCCTGGTGGCAACCATGTGAGCGCTGTCAAGTGCATCGCCCTGCCAGAAATATCACATGGACAGCAAAGACAACATATCCCACTTTCACATCCACGGTGTCCCAGATCACCCACTACTCTGCACCCTGCCATTTCACCTAAAACATCGTAGACGTCGGCCCACCACAGGGTGCTTCGGGCTGCCTCACGCTTTCCATCGCCAAGCGTTACAAGACTCTGGGATAGTTCATCTGGCCAGTCCCCACGGGTGGCCATCAGTTCCTTCTATCCTTTGGCGTTGCCAACAATGGCACAATGCGTCTCACGGACCCGTGCCATTCCTCACTTGTGCGAGCGTCTTTAGTAGACAGTGGTTAGCAGTGGGCTCCCTGAGTCCTGTGATTGCTCCCTGTGTTCCCACTTCCCCTGCACCCTCGCCAGCACGTGCATCATCGGCCATTTGGTCCTTGTGTCTATGACAGACAAAAATGGTACCTCATCCTCCCTTGTAATTCTCCTGAGTGTGTCTTTCCTCTTCCTCACTCACTACACTCCCTTTCTATCCACAAATTCAAACGCTCCACGTTTGGAAGGTTTTCCTGAAATACTAGTTTACTTAATCGCTTCCATTCCCATCTCCAGGAACCCCGGTTACATGTATGTTGGATCCCCTCTGTCTCCTGTGTCACTTGCTTCATCCTCTTGGATTTATATGAATCTGCCTGGCTCTTCCCAGCTGCACTCTCCGGATCTCCCAGGGTCTCTGTACTTCCCGCTGTGATAATTCCATGGTGGACTTCACCTCTCACAAGAGTGTATTTTTCAGTCCATCTGTTTCAGGGGGCTCTGCCATGTTGCCCCCTCTCCTGAGTGCTTGCACCCCTATATGGCACTTCTGTCTTACAGGTGTGACCGCCTTGCGTGCCTCTCCCTCAACCAAGACATTGTGTACAGCTGAGACTGTCCTCGGCTTTGTGGCAACTTGCTTCTCATGTACATTCTTCACCTCCTACTCTCCTGGTTTTTAGAGTAATTCCATACAGACTCCGGCTGGTTCTCACTGACCTTGACTCACCTTCCTGAGCCGCCACCTATACAAGATCCCTATGGCTGCATTCCACCCCAACTCCATCTACGAGAATGTAAGACAGTCCAGGCATGGCCCGTGGGCCATCGTTTACCGAGCCTTCATGTGGACTAGAATGCAGAGGTCACAGATGCCCAAGGTGTCCTCGGGAAAGCCGACCCCACACAGGCACTTTGGCCCACGTGACGTTTGAAAATATCTCAGTGAACAGCTAGAAATTTGCAAGATTTGACACGCAAACCTGAATTTCTGATTTCTTCCCAGAAATTGTAAGAGCTGGCCACTCTAGAGTCCCCCAGGGCTACACTCGCCAGCACACGGCGGTCCCCACCCCTCCCTGACACTTGCATGGAGCGTCCCTCTGCCACTCCTAGCATCGCACCGCACTGTGTCTCCTGACACATGCCGTCCTTTGCTCACTGCCTGACCTGCCTGGCTTCCTGGGGCAGCCAGCTGTACTGGTCACCAACGTGAAGGACGTGCCTCTGGCTCCATTTCCTCAAACAGCTGCTAAAGTGCTAGGTGAGCGTGGCCATCAAGAGACATGACAGGAATCACTCAAAAGGAAATCGCATCTCTGGCTTAAGCCATTCTTCTGTCCTGCTGGCAACAGGGGAACCTGAGACGCGAGGGCTGGAAAGGTGTCTTGTGGCCATCTGGCGCAACCCCTTCCTTTTAAAGATAGGGAACGCGAGCCCGGGGAGGAGCTTGGCTTGACCGGAGCCAGGGACGCCGGGAACAGAGCTCTCATCAACCTCCCTCCATCCAGGACTCCATCATTATAAACCCACGAGGGCCCCATCTTCAAAGCTGAACTCCACCGAGGCAGAGGGACAGCAGAAGGAGTCGTGTCTCTTGCCATCTGTCTCCTGTGTTTATGGAGATGTTCTTGTCAAGGACTCAGAAACACGCCCAGGAACTTGGTGCACAAAGGCAGGCACAGCAGCTTCCTGCAGAAGCGACAGGCGGTGGCTCTCCGTGGCACAAGCAAGTCTCTGCCACCTCGATGCCCCTCGATGCCACGGCCTCCTCTGCTGTCCGTCCCTCCACACGCTAGGTCATCCAATCCTCACAACACCCTGCGTTTAAATAAAGCACCCACCGCACCTGCAGGAATGAGCTGCCAACTCCTGCCTCCGTAGGTTTCCTCCCGGAACGGAACTATGGACCCTTGCGAGGGAGGGGATAGAGATATTTCGGCTCGTTTCCCTCCTTTCGGTCTGGACCAATCCCCAAGCAGCACTGCTGGCTTGACTGCCGTTTTGCCAGATCTTCTGGAAGGCACATAAGAGTGCACTGAAGCCAGAGTCCTCACGAAACCTCTCCTTCCCGTCCTTCCTCATCCCAGGAGCCTGGACGAACCGTCCTGGTCCCAGCCCTGCCACAGCATGCCTAGCCCACACAGAATGACACTGCATGCCACCCCATAGTCAGTGCTACTGCAAAGCAAAGTGGGTCATGTGTGACTCGCAAGTGGGAGAATGATGTCAGGAGAATGGGAAAGTCAGGTTGGCGCAGGCACGATGTTTCTCGGGGTGTGAATGTTTTCTGCCAGCCAGTGCAAGCAGTGAACACAAAAACCATGAACAGCTCAACGCAACAAGCCGCCAAGGAAGACAGCACAGGAAACCGTGCCCGTTTGCTCGCCCGCTCCCTCCTCTTGGCTCAGTCCGCAAGGGTTTGGTGGGCAAGTCTCTCTTCTGTATTTGGGACTTGTCTCCACTAATACATCAGACAATCTTCACCTTGTTTTACAGGAGAAAATTATATAATTGCTCCAAAATTTATTAGGAATTTAACAGGTATTTTTATAAAGATTTTTATTTACTTATTCGACACAGAGAGAGAGAGCACAAGCAGGGGGAGCAGCAGAGGGAGAGGGAGAAGCAGGCTCCCTGCAGAGCAGGGCGCCCAACGCAGGGCTGGATCCCAGGACCCTGGGATCATGACCTGAGCCGAAGGCGCACGCTTCACCGACTGAGCTACCCAGGTGCCCCCTAACATGTGTTTTTTCACTGTGCTCGATTTTTAGAGTTGTTACTACCTTTCTTAGTGTTCCTGTTCAAGGCTGCATAAGTTTCCAGGGCTCTGCACTGGCCTCATTCTGCCCACCAGCCTGGGGTCAGCATGCGGTTCTCCCAATGCAGAGGTTTCCCAGGGACATATGCATCCTGCTCGAGCAAAGACACTCACACTCGTCTTTACAGTTACTTTTTACTTTCGGCCTGATTTGTTGGTTTTCCATTTATGGTAGAGGGCTAGTTTTTACAGAAAAACACTAAGCTAATAGTAACACGCATGGTGCAGAGGTGGTCCCTGACCCACTGTTTAGGGGGTAGAAACCTGGCGCAGCATGGGCACAGGGCAAAGCCAGCGACAAGATCAGTCCCAGGACCTCGGAACACACAGGGCAGACAGCATCTGGACAGAGGATCCTTTCACGCTGAATCCCTCAGCAGCACCGGGGGGATGTGGGAAGAACTCAGTAAATGTTTGTTACGATTGCCACCCCTATTTATGGAAAAGGCAAGAACGAAATAAATGGGATGTTTCCCCTCTACAACCAGGCAGAGGAGCGCATGGTGACATCCATTAGCAACGGCGAAAGCAGCTCAAATAAACTTGCTTTGCATTAACCCTGCGTCAGCGCTGGATTCCCAGCATCAGCAGGAATTACTAATTACTCTAGTCTGAAGCCCAGAAAGATAAAGAGTTAGATTTATTATAAA
Source organism: Ailuropoda melanoleuca (assembly GCF_002007445.2). Taxonomy (NCBI): domain Eukaryota; kingdom Metazoa; phylum Chordata; class Mammalia; order Carnivora; family Ursidae; genus Ailuropoda; species Ailuropoda melanoleuca. The sequence continues at coordinate 105,984,631 of NC_048228.1, forward strand.
TGCTGGCTGTGCACTCGTGCAGAGATGACTCGTTCTGCAGCTTGTGACGTGCTCTGATTTACGGCACGACATTCTCACCATGCTGCTTTTCCAGTTTCTAGTGCTCTAAATGAGACGCAGATGAAGAAGAAAATTAGAAGTCTAACTTTGGCATGGTTCAAAATAGTTCATTTCCATCCCAGGAGAGCAGAGATGACAAGTATCTTCCATGTCATTTTCTTCTAGATTAGGGAGGCGTGATCTGGGCTGACAGATGCTTCCGGTCACAGCCTCACGGCCAGACCCCGGGACCAGCCCTCTCCCTTCCCCTGGAAAGTCTGCAAGTCTCCCCATAGCTCTCCTGCCTACGGGCTCCCCTGCCTCATCTCCTCTTCCCTCCAGAACCGAGAGATCTTTCGAAATTGAAAATCTGACTCCATCACACTCCAGCTTAAGTACCTTTGCTGGATGGCTACACCTTCAGGGTCAAGTCCAAATGCACTGGCACACGTCCGTGAGTCCTTGCTAACCAAATCCACACTTTCAGCCCCAGCTTAGCCAGCTTAAGCTTAACCCACACGTTGCTATTTACCATTCTTCCTGCACGCCGCGCTATTTCACATTCTTCAAGGGCCAACGCCTCCACCTAGCCTGCCCTCTGCTTTCACTTCATTGCCTGAAAAACTCTGCTAAGCTCTTAAGACCAGCTCAAGGAACACTGACACGTTCCCCATCCCTCCATCACCACACAGAGGTCTCACAGTCCCTGTGGCGCCCTCCCTCCCAGGACTCAACAAAATGACACGCAACATAGCTGTCTCTTTGTCCAACTGTCTCCCCCTCCACAACCACTTCCCCAAGGCATGACCCCGGGGACCAAGCCGTTCCTAGGTCCTCAGGGCCTAGCATGGGGTCAACAAATGAATGCAAAGCAATCCACACTGGGTGGGTGGATTGGTGGACCGGTGAACAGATGCTTCACAGATTCATTTTCTGGGAAGTCCTGGGGGAAAGGTATCTATCTACCTTCAGAGACTCGTGCCTGAACAATCAGTCCTATGTCTTGGCAAGCTCAAGGCAGAATTCCAATCCCATGCACAGGAGAGGCAGAAACAGGGAAATGCAAAGCCCTATCTGATCCTGTCCCCTGGGGCCAGTAAGGGAGGCCCAAGTCCCTGGGCAGGATGGTACTGATCACAGGATGGTTTTCAGCAGTGGCAGTGATGTAAAATGCCCAGGTTCTTAAACCCCACTGTGGTCCCCAAGGCCCAGCCAATGGAGAGACCCAAGGTAAAGAACCCAGGTGCCCTCCCCCTCCCCCCCATCTGGCGCTGTCCACAGTGCTGACTTCCAGCCTCCAGTTCTGCTAGGGCCTCAGCACCGCCCTTCCCCATCTGCCTTAGCCTCCAAGCCTCCTGCCTGAGCTGACAGCCACTGCCTGGGTCCTGTCTCATCGTATTCCCCCTGAACGTCGTTTTGAGTGACAGCCCGGCTTCTTCGCTGCCCTGTCTTAGGCTGGGTCCAGAAGTAGACTCCGAGGAAAGGTTCTGAGCAGAAGTGATTCGTGCATGTTCCCAGGAAAAACTGGGAAGAGTGTGAGGAGTTGGGGTCGGGACAGAAAGGAGGCCAAGAGGGCAGTGAGGCTAAGAAAAGGTGCACAGAGGACAACCTGGCTCAGCCCTGAGGGGAACTCTGGGGACAGTGTAGGCCATCCCCAGGGCGTCCCTATCAGGAGCGAGGGGCCAGGGTGTTTTTACCATGACACCTGCCAGTCACTACTGCCCCTCAGAGGACACGAATGCCCAGGAACATCAAGCCCCCCAGGGCACAGGCAAGGGGAGCTCCAGCAGCCTGAGGGAGACCCAGGTGCAGGCTCTTGGAAAAGAAAGTACTTTGGGGGTCCTTGTGCACAAAAGTACCGGGCTCAGAGAGAACATGGCAGAGGCCTGACAGCATTGGCCAAAGCCCCTCTCCTCACTGATGTCACAGTGGCCCTTCTCAACCCAGCTCTGGTCTCTCCCTCCTCAGCTCAAAGCTCTTCCCATCCCCACCAGCCCCAGGGAAAACCCAGCCTCCTCAGCCAGCCCCACAGGCCTCCACAAACCCGCAGCCCCCAACTCCCACCCTGTTTTACAGTCGGCCTTACTGGATAGCCTGCAGTCTCCCCATGAACCCTTGCCCTCTGTCCGGCCTATGCTCTGCTGTGACCTCCTCCTGAGAGCCCCCCAGGCTTGCACCTGCTGCCGCACAGACATCACCACCCTCTGCAGCTGGGTTACCACTCAGCACACCCATGTCCATGCTCCTCGCCCTCGCCTAGACCTCCGTTCCTCAGCCTGGGCCTCCACGGCCCTAGTGGTCATCCCCGTGAGGAGCAGAGGGACCTCGGGGGTGAACCGGGTAAGAAACAAAAGGGTGGTGTTGTGGAAGCGAGGGGATGGCCCGCACACACCTGTGAGCTGACGGCTCCACCAGGCACCGTGTATCTCTGCACAAGGACCCAGCACCGGAGTCTCAAATCTTCCCCAGCAGCTCAGGACTCTCCTCCAGCCCTGCCCTGGGAACTAAACACCTGCTGGGCAGTGGCTCCTCCCCCCTCCCACGTCTCACAGGCCACGGCAGAAGCCACCTGGCCACCTGGGTCAAACCCAGCACATGGCCGATCTGAGTCAAACTCCGACTGTGGGTGGGAGAAGCCAGTTGGCCAAGACGACCGCCTCACTCTCCGATCAGCCCTGTTCCTTGAGCTGCTGAGCTTGGGCTGTCACATTCTCATGTGACTCAGAAAGCTGTGACATGTGGCATCGTAGCGTGCAAGGAAACTGCCGGCGGCTTGGGTGGCCCCAGGGTGAGGAGGCCACCAGCCTGTCCAGCGTGCCGTCTCCCGCGCCCGTTCCCAGCACCTGGGCTGCTACTCCCCGCCATCTGCCCCACCAGCAGAAGATCCACGCTCCCCTTCGGGCCTCGAGCTGCATGGGATTCTCCTGCCCAGAGGGGAGCATCAGCTCCTGCGTCCTCTTGGCAGGAAGATGGGCGAGTGGGCAGAGGTCTGGGCTCGGGACCAACCTATTGGACACTCCAGAACTCTCAAGGGGAAGCAAAAACTGCCCTCAGCCACCTGCTTCAGTCCCTGGGGCCACCAAGCCATGATCGCGATGCTCTGCTGACCATTCAGTTCCGTTTAGTTTCAGGGCCCTGGGGCCCCGGTGCGCACCATGAACGGCGTGGCAAGGGGGGCTGGGGAAAGGACACGGTGATACTGCTGCTGAGTATGGCGATAATCGGGGCCACCAAGACAAACGGCACTTTCTGTGTCCCAGGGACTCACCGAGTGTTCTGTATGAATTAAATCATTTAAGCTTCCAATAACCCTAAGGCATGAGAACCCTTTTGTCGTCCCTGTTCTACAGATGAAGAAACCTACACACAGAGTGCTTAAGCAACTAACCCTGGGTCACACAGCCAGTAAGAGGAATTGGGCTTTGAACGCATGGAGTGGCTGCTGGCTGCGAGGCGGAGCCCAGTGCTCTCCGTAACGAGTTCTGGGTCCCCAGAATTCGCCAAAGGAAGACACTTGTATTTTTCCTATCACAGCCGTGGAAACCGAGGCTCAGAGAACTTGCATGACTTGCCCAGGGCCACGCGGAGGATCTGACCTTGAGTCTGCTGGGTTCCAAAGCCCATGTCCTGAATCACTGTGCTTGACTGCCTCCCTGCCGGCTTACCACCATCCACACCCAGTCCCACACTTCATGGGAAACCCTGTTTCCCTCTCTCAGCATCACGGAGAACAAAGCCCTGCAGGGGCCCCAATTTTTTAAACTTCCAGGAGAGATGAGGCCCCTCTCCCTCAGCCCTGCTCTGGTAAGGATCCTGGCCAGCCCGCCTAGCAGCCGCCTGGCAGGACTAATTCAGCACACACGCCCGCCTGATCAACCTTAATGTGATCAGCGTCATCTCTCGAAGTGACTCTGGCTTCTCTGTCTTCTGCTGATTTTATTAGGAAAGTTTATATGAGCAATGGGTATCCCGTGATACACACAGGGTGCCCTCCAGCCCAAACCTGCCGTCCGGGCTGTCTGATATCACTGCAGGAAGCAGTCCACACTGGCGTGCAAAAGCCCAAGGACATCCTGGGACCTGGGGGTCATCGGGCACCGTGAGAGGAGCTGGCTCACTCCTGCATGAGTCACTCCCTTTTTATGGCTATTTCCCATAAGTCACTGCTGCCGCATTCAGCCAGACGATGGTGAACCTCAGCAGCCTGGTGGAAAGGACACGAGCTAAGCATCAGGAAGCCCTGGGTTCAAATCCCACCCCACCACTTCCTGGCTGTGCGACCTTCAACAGCGACTCCACCACTCTGGGCCTCGTGTTCCTGGTCCGTATGATCACAATGGGGCGATATAGGGCGATAGAGAGGCTCTGGAAGATGCTGGGTGCTCAGTAAATGTATTCCCTCCCCCCTCCACCCCCGGGTGTCCTTGCAGACCATCTGGTCCAAGGGCTGGGAACAGATGGCTCCTGGGTGCATCTTCTCCGGCTGCCTCGTCTGGCCCACGCAGGCTTGCAAGCAGCGTGATAAGAGTGTGGAGCCAGCCCAGCACAACAGCAGCCTAAGCCAGCACCCCGGGCGCAGATTTGGACTGCCTGCAGCCCTCTGCCCAGGATGGATGAAAGAACTGGCAGATCAGGAAAACTACAGCCCAGAACGAAATAATGCACAAAGACTGACAGTACAAACAGCTACCAAGTGCTCAGTGCAGATGTGAGATAGGCTCCCTAGGTATAGAAACCAGATTGATAAATAAAGCCTACACCCTGACACTTATTACAGGAGGTCTGTGTCTGCAGAGGCCAGGGTGGCTGGGGGGTGGGCCCAGGAGGGGTGTCGGTCACCAGGACAGCCATTTTCCACACCCATTTTCTTTCTCGGTCCTCCAAGCAACGGCAGAGCCTAGTTGCTACTTCTCCCGTTTTACAGATGAGAAGACTGAGGCTTAAGGAGGTAATATAACTTGCCCCAGATCCCCGGGATAGGAAGTAAGGGAGTTACAAGTGCTGGGAATTCCAAATGCACCACGCCGCTCTCTCTCAAGCATTCTCCCACGTGCAGTTTCCCCCAAGGGTCTCGAAGTCACCACACTCCTTCTCTCTGCCAATCCCTGCTCCCCGCCTTCAGAGACCACGATTCTGCATTTTGGACGCTGCTAAGGGTAGACGGACTTAGATTTCTACATTTCTTTGAACATAAGTAAGCTGCACATGGAAGGTGCACAGACGCCCGCTGTCCCCGTGCTTCCGAGGGATGACTAGCTGGGCTGATGGTTTTGCACTCAGCAGTTTTTACCGTGACATACGATAAAGATCGCGCATAGATCAGAGAAGTGTCCAGGGGTCATTTCTGCGGGCACCTTCCCATCCATGGCCTGGTGGCATCAAAAACCTCTCACCAAGCCTTTTCAGGGCGACTCCTGGTCGTCTCCAGGCACCAGCTAAGACTATTCCAGATTCTTGCGTTCACTGCCCAGGTAAGACAAGACACGCTGGCATCATTTGCACATCTGCATCAGCAACTGGGCGTTTAATTAATCCAACTGGGACCAATTTGGGGAAGTTAATTAACTAAGTGTGCAGAAGGACAGACTGTCAGAGGGAGTCCGGCTTTGCATCTGTGAACCAAATATTCAAAGAACAGGTGAGGTGGCCGCTCTCATCTTACACAAAGGCATAGCTTCACAGATAGGCTGGTGAGATCGCACAGCTAAAACTGCAAGAAACACGGAGTTCTGAACATGTAACTTTCACTAATCCAAGTGGCTCAAGAGGCCGCTCTGACCACCAATCCTGCTTGCTCCAAACATTCACACGCCCACGTGGTGTTCCAAGGGAAGCGTGGGGACCCCCCACCCCCCAAGCCTCGGCTCTCATGTATCCCAAAACTTGAAGTAGGAATAGAAGCCCCTGAATGGCCACATGGCCTCAAGTCCACCCGAAGGGACTCATCAGGGTGCTGTCCGAGGACCGCACCCTGACCCTGAGAGCTGGCGTTTCCTGAGTGTGGGCTCTGCCACCTCCTGGCTCAAGGACCCTGGGCACAGTTTCCTCACCTGGAGAAAGCCAGTGACAATGGCAGTGACAACCTACCCTGGGGAGTCATGTGGCAGAGTAAGGCAAAGAGCTCAGACAGTCCCTGATCATAGGAAGTGCCCACAAATATCACTTATTATCCTGAGACTCCGGAACTCAGACGTGCACCTGCGGCATCTTCAACCTCCCCGTCGACCACCCCCCACCCCGCTGCCACCAAGGGCAGCCTGACCTGGAAGAGCACATCACTTCTCCAGCCCCACCCCCCGCCGAGCCTCATCCCTCCCCCGCACCGTGTGGTCTTACCCTGCCCCCCTACCCCCAGCAGCTTCGTGTTGCCTGGAGCACCGGAGTTGAATCAGACCTGGGCTTGAGCTCCAGCTCTGCCCCTTCCCAGACGTGGGCACAGATCCCAATGCCTCCCCAAGCCTCAGTTTTCTCATCTGTAAAATGGAAATGAAGAGCCGATGGGCCTCTCCAGCCCGAGGCCACTTCTGCAGGCCTCCCCGGGGTCCCCTGGCCTCCAGGAGCTCGTTCCTTACGAGCCATCTGTGAGGCAAGCAGGGCAGGCGCCCGTGTCCCCCAATGATCAGATGAGAAAAGGGGGGCTTCGGGGGAGGGGGCTATGCATTCCACCCAGAGGGTTCTGCTGATAAAATGCAAGTCTGCTGGATGGAGGGGTGAGGGATGAGCCAGTCCTTATTCAGGCAGCAGCCGGTGAACAGGTTCAAGGCGCTGAGGCCGCGCCCAGAGAACCGGGGAGGCTGCGGCTGCAGCCCTCCACCTGCTGAAGGAAAGAGCAGCCCCAGGGACAGCTCTGGAGGGCCCTGTGAGCCGGCCTCCGTGTCACACGAAGGAGCATGGAGGGCAGGGGGCAGTGCTGTGACTGACACCTGCCTGCGGAACAGAGCAGGGAGGGGAGCAGCCTCCCTTGGGCCCGGGACCCCCCGGCCTGAGACTCACAAGGTGCAGAGGGAGGCCCGGCTGAGACCCTCACACCCTTCCGCCAGTCAGCCACGGCAACTCCCAGCACACCAGTGCTGAGGGAGCCTCCCACTCTCCGTTTCCATGGGGATCCCCTTGAAATAACCCCACAGCAGGCTGCCGTCTTCCCTGCGGAGGAGGCGCTCTGGATAAATGTGATGGAGGGAGTGGAGGGAGGCGGACTCGCACCCGCACACGGGATGCCGTGGAAATTTCGAGGCCCAGGGCTCAGCCCCACGCCGCCCCCTGACTCGCTCCGGCAGCAGAAGTGAACGGGGGCCTGGGGGCAGACTTAACTTGATTCCCAGCCGGCACAGGGGGGCAACAAGACTGCTTCTTTGGCAAGTGAAAAACAAGGAGGAAATCACCCCTGGCATCTAGAACATTTGTCTGTCTCCCTTCGGGCCCAGGTTTGCAGGGACGTGGCCTGGGGGTTGCACCCTGGTCTGTCACCCCAGCGTGACCTGAACCAGCCCCTGACTCAGAGCCTCCCCGTTCTCCGGTGCCTCGGGTAAGAGCAGAGTCTGAAGAATCTACGACTCAGAAATCACTGCCTCCCTCCCCCTGCAGTGCGACGGTGCTGGCCTAACAATCCTAAAATATCATGCAGAAGTTCCTTGGTTCACGCCATCAAAGGACTTTGAGCCCCTGCGAGGGGCAGGGAGAGTGGGGGGCTCCCGTGCATTTCCCGTGGGGCGCACCAGCCTTCACGTGCCGTTGGCAAATGAGAAGAAGGAGAGCACCGGGCTAGCGAGAACAGCACTTGCCACAAACACGTACCGAGCACTTTCTGTGCCATGCGGTTCTCAAAGCCACCCTCCATCTTTGAGAACCGTTGCCCCTACTTTGCTGATGGGTACACTGAGGCCCCGAGAGGTCACGTGGAGAGGATAACAGGGCAGGACTCAGGCCCAGGTCCCCTGACACTTGTTCGCAGCCCACTCTGGGCCCCCCCCCAGCCCTGCCCTGCCCGGGTCAGCCCACCTCCCGCAGCTCCAAACTATGGTTAGATGAAGGCTCAGGCTCGGGACCCAACCTGACCCTCGAGGGCGCCCCCCCGGCCTATGTTGTATGTCACTATCCCCTCCATCTGGATCATCCCATCCCTCCAGCTAGTCCCAGAGTCCACTCCTCCCTCGCGCGTCACCGTGGCTCCTGGGACTCAGGGAGAACCTCCAGCCAGAAGCACCAAGGCCAAGGTGCTCCAGCTCTGCTGACCTGGGAAGTGGGAAAGCTGAGGCCCAGGAAGCTAAGAGACCCTCCCTGGAGCCTTCAGCCAGGAACTCCCACAGTGGGGCCAAGGACAGGAACTGCCGTCTGTATCTGGCTGTTCCCCCTTGCCCCCGAAGAGCAAAGGAACCACAAGCCAGTGGCTATAACCCCAAAGGGAACATGCCACAGGAAGGCCCTACATCAGGTTAAGTGAGATCGTGTTAATGGGGATTGGGGGGCAGTGCTGACCCCAGCAGGCAACCGAAATGTCCCTGCTGATGGCACTTCCCGCAGAGAGCCTCGGAAGCCCCACTGTCAGCCCTAGTCACCAACCTGCCAACCTCCATCCCCTAAGAAGGTGCCTGTGGGATCAGCCAGGTGCAGTGCGCGCACCTGCAGGCAGGGCCTGGGCGCGCTCCACTCAGTGGCCTCCCACCTAGGCAGCGGGCAGCACAGAGGCCGCCTCGACACTGTTTCTGAAGGAAAGGCTGTGCAAAGGGTGGAAAGCCATAAAGCCCAGTGCTGGTGAGAACTGGGGAAACAGGCACCACAGATTTGGCTACCTTACTTAAAATATACGGCACGGGTGTTCATTCGCAGCATCGCGCAAAATAGGGAACAAAACGAAACGACACAGGCTAGTCTATCTAACAGGTGACAGCTCTGTCCCTACCAAGAACTTTCTCCAGCTACTAAACACAACAGGGCACAACTCTACGGGCCAATTCAGAAAGAACGGTATATTCATACTATGCCTCTGCGTGCTCCCAGCATTTTTTACCGTATGAATACGTGATGTTTTTAATAATAAAAGGGGTCTGATTTTTTTTTAATGACTGTAAAAGCAACTGCTCATAAAAGCCCACAAAACACGTGCTTGAGAGAAAGGAAAATACAGAGCCGTACAGAAGTGAGGACCCTGCGGCCCCCAGCCATCCGACGGCCCTGTGCCTCCTCCGCGGGCCCCAGCCCTGGGCCAAGACGTCTATCCCCGGGCCAAGACGTCCATCCCCATGCACGGCAGGAAGAGCTGCCCAAAGCAGACAGGGGACTCGTATTATATACACTCAGCAGGGAAGCAAATCTCGAAGTCCCAGGATGCCAGGCCACCTGGGCAGCATGCAGTCTCCCTGCTCTGAGGGGCCAGAATCTTCTCTTCTTTCACCAGAAGGTAAATGCTGGTGAGCTATGATTTCCAGGGAAACAGCAGGTCTGGGGTGCAGGATCATGGCTGGGGGTGGGGGCAGAGAGCCCTGAAAAGAGGCAGATCCCAATCGGCTGGGAGAGCTGCCACGCCCTGTTTTTGTAGGATTCCCTCCTAATTCTCTGTCACCCGCGTTGCGTGCCCTAGATAGCTTTGGGGGCGGAGTCTAAGGCAGCAGCAGAATTAGCTCTGGGAGATGACTGGTGTGGTGGAAATGGCATACACTTTGGAGTCAGGCAAGGCTGGGATGAATCCTAAGTCCACCCCCCTACTGGCAGTGCAACCCTGGGCAAGGAGCCTGACCTCTCTGAGCCTCGGGGGGCTGGGGGAAAGGGGTGCCAGCACAAACTGACGATGGTCATCACGATAAGGACCGTGGCTGGGGCCTCTGGCCAGCGTCTGGAGTCTAGTCCACAAATGCGGGCTTCCCTCACCTGCTGTCGACATCCCCATTTTAACCTGAACTCAGGGTCTGTCTCTCACTTTAGTGGGTGAATGGCTACCCAGCTCTTCATCTGGGTCAGAGAAAAATCGAGCAGCAGCTCAGCCGGACTCTGGAAGTTTGCCAAGGGCTTGAAGGAAAACGCCAGATGATGCGCACAGTGGGTCAGCTCGGGGGATTCCAGCCCCGCAGCGCCTGCTCAAAGCATCCTGGCCAACAGAGAAGGCAGGCCGATGGGGGGGCTGCCGATGAACGCCGTGGGCCGTCCTGGACACGGTGCCCACCCCAAAGCCCCGGGGGTGCAGGGGCATCTGTGCACACTGTGGCAGGGCTGGGTTTGGTGTCTGCAGTCCTGGATTTAAATCCCAGCCCACCCACGTAGGAGCGGTGAAGCCCCCGCCTCCATTTCCTTGCCTGTCAACAGGAGGTGGTAACAATCCCACACCCATAACGAATCCTGAGCCAGGCCTGCCTCTGCCTCCTCCCCCTTCCGTGCCACCCGCTCCCTGTTCACCCTCTGGGACCATCTTCCCCTCTCCTATTCTTCCTTAGATCCCAGAGCTTGCTCAGGACCCTATCTCTCCCGTCTCCCCCAAATCAGTCTCAATGCCTGCATATAGCAGGCCTCAATAAATACATACTGAACTGCACTTCTTCCAGGAAGCCCTCCCTGCCTTCCCACCACCCAGGACCTCCTCTGGGAAGCCAGTCCCAACGCTCCTCCCTGCCACCCAGACTGTTCTGGGGACTCCTCGGAATGCTGACCTTGTCAAGCACATCGATGGCCATGGTCCCCACTCCCAGCAAAGCACCTGACACGCAGTATGTGCCCAATAAACTGCGGGCCAAAGATTCGCACCTCACCTACGTCCTCGCAAACATGTGAGTCTCTTCTCAGCAGCGTGAGCCTTCCTCCGCTTTTGCCTCTCTCCTCTCCCGGATGTCCCACACCCCCAACCAAATGCAGCCTCTTACTGCAACACAGCCCGTCTAACCCACGAACTCCGGACGTGCCCTCTCTCCCGGTCCCTGTTCTTTTGTGCTCTCTACAACCGAAGGCACCACCTTTCAGAGCGGAGAGGGCTGCTTTGTTCCTCCTCGGAGAGCGGCCCTGGACCAGGGCCTCGGGTTATAAATCCAGTGGAGCCTGTTTTATGGAGAAGGTGCTGCACTGCTGATAGGTTTTTATAGCTGCCTGTTTACAAAGCGGAAGCGTAATTAATTCTCAGCCACCTCCCTGCCACCCCTGCTGATCCGCGGGGTCTGGTTTGGGGGTAGCCAGGGAGGCAGGGGGGCAGAGACGACACCCCCGCCCTCCAGGGCTCCCGGGCCTTCTCTGTACTCATATCCTTCTCCTTCCTCCTCCCCCTGAGGGACTCGGCTGGGGTGTCTGGGGGCCCAATAATTGGCACCCCCATTGCTGCCCAAGGCTGGGGCTCCCCTTGACAGGCAGGGTCAGCTCTAACATCAGCAAGACTTGCTCTTCCAGAACCCAGAAATGACCTCATCCCCCCACCCCCACCTAGGCCTGGCACCTTATGCCACAACTTATCCCAAACCCACAAATCAGAGCACCCTCTCCCCGCCCCCTGGAGTGCCTGAACGGGGTGGGGAGGGTATGGAGGACTCCTCCCGGGAGCAGGGCTGGGGGTCAGGGCCTCCCGACAGCCTGGACAGGGGACTGGACGAGACCAGAGGGTCTGGGTCCCACTCTGTCTGTGCCTTCCTTAGATGTATAAATGGGTCCAGCCACCCCCTGCTGGCCTGGGGCCATGTGTCCCTTCAGAATGACTGTGCACATCCCCCTGAGACCTGAATGTGTGAAGACTGGAGTCTGTCGAGGTACAGAGGAACTGCCTCACTTCCCAGCCCCTGCCTCCCCGTAATGGGCCCCTGCTCCTGGGGCGCGGGGCCTCATGGCTGCGTGCTGCTTTCTGCAGAGACCACACAGGCATCTGTGCTGTTGAGGCGGCCATCATCACAAATGAGGGACGTGAGGCCCAGGGAGGCCTTGTGTGACAGGGTCACACAGCCAGTCTCCAGGAGAGCCTGCGTCTCCACGGGGTCTCCAAGCCCACCATCATTACCCGTCACCACGCCGCACAGACCCTTGCGAGGACAGAGCCACAGCGATCCCAGCCTCCAGGTTTTCAGCCACTGCCCCAATTCATCACCTGCTGTCCCACTGTCCCCATATGGACACACATGTAGCTGGCCAAGTGTCCCAGTTAGGGTTTTTTTTTAAATTGGGTCACCCCCAGGGAAGATGCCATCATTGAGGTCTACTTGGGGTTCACACAGGGTTCACAGGGTTGACCCTGAGGCCTCCCAGCCCCACCCCAAACACTTCCAAGTCTGGGACTCAGAAGGCACCAGGAAGCAAAGCCATGTACGGAGGCCTTCACACAAAGCCCGTGTGGGTCTTTGGGGCCAGCTCTGTCCCGCCGGCTGTCCCAACTCACGCTCTCTGGAGATACACTCACCCTCTGGCCCAGCACAGATCAGGACCGTCCCGGGAACACCAGAGGCACCACAGCAGCCGTCAGGCGGGGCTGGCCATGCTGCCACCACGGTGGGCTTGCCTGCCTGCTGCCCGGACGGGCTGCTCCCGTCCCTGCCTCCAGCGCCTCGTGGCCACACTGCAGGATGCCCTACAGGTGGTTAATGGGCAGGGCTGGGACTGGGGTGGGTCATGGCCAAGGGTCAAGGCCTTCAGAGCCACCCTGCAGCGTCTTTCCCTGAGATGTCCACAAGCTTGGGGGGATTGGGTGGCTCCCTCCACGTGGGGTTCCACTGCTCAGCAGAAGAGGAGCATCGATGGGACCTTTCTGAGTTTCAGGCGCGCCTAATGCTTCCCCTCAGTCCAGCCTCGAAGAGACCCGAGAAGTCTCTTGGCCCCGATTTAGAGACAAAGCTACAGGGGCACCAAGAGAGGCTGGGGCAGGTCAACCGCACACAGGACGGTGAACGCAAAGGAAGGCCGGTCCCAGGGTGACTGGAGTCCCCCTTGATGCCCTTCTGCACCTCGGATGCAAAAGCACCAGGGGGCAAAGCAGGGGCGAGGGGCCCTAAGCCAGGAAAGAGGGGACTGGGAGAGTCACTGTGTAAGTACTTGCAGCATCAGAAACCAGCCCCAGTGCAGCCCAGCTCTGCCCCCTCCAGGCTGGGGGAGGTCCTACTCCTGGGCCCCTCTCAGCTGTAAAATGGGGAGAATCACTCCCACGTCTGGATGCAAAGAAGATAAGCCAGGTGCCCGCTGCCTGGGGAGAGGAGGGTGCCGCCCACATGTCCCCCAGGTACAGGCAAATGTGTGAGGGGGGCTGGGGCCGGGGCACAGCCGGCTTTCTCCCCACCTCGCCCCCTTACAGAACACCAAGACCACCCATGTGGCTCAGTTCGGACCCAGCGACCCCGAGGCTCCTTCCCAACTGCTCCGACATGGACGAATCTAGAAGATATATGCTCCATGAACCAAGCCAGGCACGGAAGACACGCAGCGTGTGACTGCACTTACATGGGGTCCCTGAAGGAGGCCGGCACTGGGGGGAGGGGGGCTGTGGCTTAATGGGTCCAGAGCATCCGCCTGGAGTAATTAAAGGGCTTAGAAATAAACAGCGGTGATGGTAGCAAAACACCGTGGGTGTGATTAATGGCACTGATTGGTACACGGCAAATTTTATGGTATAGAAATTCTACCTCAAGTTTCGAAAAATTAATTATGTAAAATACTAAAAACCATTGATTTGTACACTTAAATGGGTGAATTGCAACGATATGTCAATTGTGTCTCAAAAAAGCTGGACTTTTGTATTTTGTGTTTTTTTTTTTAATTAAAGGCATGAATACCGACCGCCGCTGAAGCCTCGGTCTGGTGAGGGGACAGGGTGAGCCCATTCGCACTGGCTGAGCCCGAGGCACCCACCTGTCCCATAACCAGCATGTGCCCTGGTGGACAGAGACTCTTTCCCTTGGCTTTGCTAATACCCCCCACAGAGACCCTGGGGGGCCTCTAATGTACCCTAATGCTCCCCTGCTCCAGAGGAGAGGGTCTGGGGGGAAAGGTCATTGCTTGGGACTCAGAGAGATTCTAAGGCTCCCCTCTCACTGGGAACAAGACCCAGCGGTGTTCGCCTCTCCCGGCAAAGGCGCAGCGTGGCGGGGCAGGGAGCCGGGCAGGTGGGGGGCAGACAGGCTAAAGAGTCCTAGCAGTGCGACTCTGGTTCCTTCGCCTCCCTGAGCTCCCAGCTGCTGAACCGGGACAAGGACCGCATCGGCCTCGGGGACAACGCCTGGACACTGCCCGCCCCGCCTAGCAGGCACTTCCTTACTGAAGGCAGCGCAGCTTCCGTCCCCTCCACCACGCGCGCTCAGAGCCTGGCATCCATCGCCCAGTAGCTGGATGCCATGCACGCTGTCTGGGACCGGGCCACCAGGTCGTAACGGTTTCCAATAACACTGCTTCCGAGAGGCTGAGCATATACGATGATCTGGGAGGTCAGAGTGTCTTCAGTCAAGCCAAGCAAGAAAAAACAGCCAGCTCACCTGTTTCTCTTCTGCAAGTCCTCCCCCACCGCAGGGGCCCCCGGCAACAGAGAGGGCTCCGCTCCACCCAAAGCCACCCTCCCTGGTGTGGGCACCACACCGCGCACCCGCAGAGGGGGTGGGGCGGGGGCGGCTCACGCTGCACCCAATCCCGCCGTCATCTGTGCTAATAACTTCTGCCGAGTACACACACGGAGAGACAGGTCTGCGGGAAATCTGGTCTACCTCCTAAAGAAAGTTTGTATTCACCTCTTGTTCTCTGTATTTGTTTCTGGCTTCACGGAAATATAATTACATATAACACTGTGTAAGTTTAAGGTGGGTGAGTTTAATGCATTGATTTGATTTGCTCAGATGCTGCAAAATGATTACCACCATAGCATCAGCGAACATCTCCACCACATCACGTGATTACCATTTCTCTTTGACGATGAGAATATTTAAGATCTATTCTCTTAGCAACTTTCAGACATGTAAGATAGTGTTATTAACTATAATCACCGGGCTGTGCATCCGATCCCGGAGCTGCTTCAGCTTACAACTGGAAGCTTCTACCCTTTGACCAACATCTCCCCATTTCCCCCACCCACAGCCCCTGGCAACCACCATCCCTGTCTCTGTTTCTGTGACTTTGGCCTTTGTAGATTCCACATATAAGTGAGACCACATGGCATTTGTCTTTCTGTCTGCCTTATTTCACTTAGCGTAATGGTCTCAAGGTTCACCCACATCACCACGAACTCTGTATTTAAACTGGCAAAAGTACAGGACGCTTTTTGTACTTCTGATCAGGGAAACGGACAGAGAAGAGACCTCCGCTTCTGCTGGCCAGTAGGATGGCAACGGAGAATGTCGTTCCCCAGCCCGGAGAGGCCGCAGCTCCAAGGTCAGACAGAGCCCAGCGCGGAGCCGGGCTCAGCTGGCCATCTGTGGCAGACGGTTCCCCAACGAGGGCCACGGCACTGTCTCCCATCCCATCTGCTCTTCCTCAGTGGACCTGGCCTTTCCCACTAGACTCTACCTCCCCTGAACCTGGGCTGGCGGGGGACTCAACTGAACTAGACCCACACGACTGACGAGGGGGACTCCAAGGAGGTCAGGAAGTCAGGTCTTCCACCTGCTTCTTCTTGGGAGGCCCCTAAGGAGTCCATCCGCCCTGACACTACCATGCTGGAGAGACCATGTCAACGGTCCCAGGGGAGCCCAGACCCCCAGCCGTCCCCACCACGCCCGAACATGTGCGTTGAAACCCTCCTAGACCCTGCAAACCAGCCTGCCCACCAGCTTAGGACGAAGGGGGACTCAGCAGTTGCCACGCAGAGGTGATCTGCCCAGCCAAGCCCTGCCCAAATTCCTGACCCACAGAATCCAGAGGACATAATAAAACGGTCGTCATCTTAAGTCACTATGATTTAGAGTGGTTTGTCAAGGAGTAATAGTAACTGTAACGCCCACTGTGAGACAACAGGTGTTCCACCTGACCTCTACGGGGCTCTGTTTCCTGATACACACAAAAGGGGGTCACTCCCACCACCCCCCAGGGTGGGTATAAAGTTCCCATGACACGTGACACCGTAGCAGTCAAGAAATGACAGCTCTGCCTGTCACCCTCACCTCCCACCGCGGTCATTCTCCCACAAAGCCAATAGAGTTGTAGTTGCAACGAAAGGTCCGCAGCACGAGTCCTCCCCCCACAGTCGAGGCCCATCCCCGTCGGACACACATCAACAGACAATGAAACAGCTGTAAGTCACCATGCACCACAGCTGAAATCGATCCTTTTTTTCTGAGGCGGGAGAGACAAGAGACTGATGGGTTCACTGTCATCGACGGTTTGTGACGGAGCCGCATGGTACCCATGGACTTACCTTTCGAAGATCACCCAAAAATTTCTGATAAATTTTATCTTTATTTTAGTAGACAACATGATATTCACACCTTTATTCAAGCCCCTGAAAGCTCTCCCATCCTTTCACCAAGAAATTGCCTTCCCAGATAGCCGGAGACAAGAATATCCTGAAATACGGGAAGATACACATTCACGAGAGTGCTTGTCACATCTTAACACTAAAACACCCAAAGTTGGGACGCGGTGTCCAGGAGTGGGGCGGTCTCTGCACCCTCCAGCCACTGTTGTCGGCGCTACCAGCCTTAAGAGCACCCGCGAATCGATCAGGCCATGAGAGGAGGCTCAACCCTCCTCCCTCTACCAGGGCACGCCGCCAGCCCTCCTGGCCAACCGCCCCTTCATGCAACACTCCCCTCCACTCCGCTCCACTGCCCACCCCAGGAGCCTCGCTGCAGGAGGAGGGGAGCTTTCTCACCTCTCCTGGAGGGCTCACACCCCACTCCGATCTTCCTTCTCCCACCACTTCACTCTCCAAACCCCTAGAGACCTCTGGCCACGCTCGTTCCCTCTTCCTTCTGTGCCTGGACAGATGACCAAGGGCGCTTTCCCAGCAGCAGTCTGGTCTGTCTTCTCATCCACTGTGCCTGCCCGGGAGCTCCAAGACCCACCAGTTCTCACCATTATGCCTCTGCCCATAGCATCTGAGGACCAGGAACGCCTTCTCCCCCACTCCCTACTGGCTGCCCCTTTGCTCCGGACTCAGCCTCTCTGCCCTGCAACAGGGTCCCAGCTATGGGGCCCCACTGCCTCCCAGCCCCCATCACACTGTATTATGACCACCTGTTTAATGTCTCCCTGGTTCCAGACCTTCTCCAGCGAAGGACTGTGCCCAATTCCTCTTTCCCACACCTCCCCCCGCCATGCACACATCCACTGCAGGCATCCACCCCCGTCTGATGAATGAATCCATACCTAGTTATTGGCTGAATAATTATATCTATGTGATGGACTATTAGGCAGCCATTAAAAATTGTTTACTCGGAAATTATGATAATATGGGGAAATGTTTCAGCACGTTAAATATTTTAAAAGATACAAACTGTATTTTTATGACCATCTATGGGGGAGTGCGAAGCAGGAAATACAACAAAACTGGAACGTTTCTGGGGCAGCGACATGAGGGTGTTATCCGCCCCCCCTTCATTCTACTTCCCACATTTTCGAATGTTTCTGTAATGAGATAAAATAAGTAGAAAAATAAAAGTAAAATCTTCTTGCAAGGAGCATCTTACCATACATGAACCTTAGCTCCTGCAGTCTGACGATATGGGACACATTATGATGATGGATTATATTTTCACAGCTTCAATAAAGAGCCTTACCTCTCCTTGGGGCTATAAAATATTCCGGGTTGTTTTTATCACCTTTCACACTGAAAGCTGGTGTAAAAGCCACTATCGTTCAGCCTCTGACTCCTTCGGCCAGTTCATTCCATGATGGATTGTTCCCGAAGCAGACCAGCTGGCTGGAGGTCTGCGTGGTGAGCACTGTGGAGGGAAGGCATGTGTCCCTCTCACAGTGATCCACGGGCTGTCTGACCATTTCCACAGCGAGGAATTTGCATTATTTAATATTTTTGAGTCATTGCCTTCAATAAGGAGGCTACTGACTGCAATCCTCCAGCCAGGATTTAGAACGTCACTGTGGAAGGGCCATGCAGGGTAGTCACGGCCCATTTGGAATGAGAACGGGGAGTTCTCAGTTTGGGGGACCACATAAACAGCTGTGCACGCCCAAATCATTCAACGTGATCTTAATAATCAATCTGGAAATTACAAATACCCTGTGACTTTATTTTTTTTAATATTTTATTTATTTATTTATTTATTTATTTATTTATTTATTTAGGGTGGGGGGGAAGAGTGTGTGCACACGAGCACGGGGAAGAGGCAGAGGGGGACAGGGAGAGAGAATCTCAAGCAGACTCCGTGCTGAGCACAAGGCCCGACACAGGGCTCAAACCCACGACCCTGAGATCATGACCTGAGCCGAACCCAAGAGTCGGAAGTTCAATCCACTGAGCCACCCAGGCGCCCCAATGTTTGAGGACTTAAAAAAAAAATGTTAGTCTTTAAAAATTCTCTTATTGATGGTTATAGGTGTACAGAGAAATAAAAAAATAGCAAAACCAATATTTATTTAGTACGGTAATATAAAACCTCAGAAACATCGAGAATTCAAGTGTTTTTATTTCTTTGTAAAAACAAACTCATGGGGAGTCGTTCACACTGCTGGCACCTCACCTGTGCCTCAGAGACCTGTCCTCCCAAGCCCAGGTCAGCTCCCAGGATTTTACCCCATGCACTTCCAACACCGGGAAACGTCTTCCAGAGTCAGCAAGTTCTCCCTGGCGCGCGGGAGTCCAGTCGGCAATTTCCTCTCTAACTCCGCCCACGTTCCACACACATTTCTCCTCCAGCCTGATCACCTTCACCCCCTGCTGAACGTCATCTCCGTCGGCCAATTCCTTCTTTTTGATTTTCCATTTTCATAAAGTGTCACGTGGGTTTCTCATGGGGAGACAAGGCGGTGGTGCCACCACGTGCTTTGCTGTCTGTGCGTGAGCACGTGCGGCGATCAGCCAACGAAAGATCCTGAAGGAAGTGGCCTGGTCATGGTCCACGACGTGCACCTGTCATTTACTGAGTGATCTATGCACTGAAAACGTGGCGGCAACGTTTGTGTTCTGTGCACTTCCTCAGAGTTACCGCGCGGTGATAGCTCAAGTCCGATCCGTGCAGCTGCGGGTCTGGCGTGATTTCACGGGAACGTGGGCACTGAAATCTGCACGTATCTGAACTTTGCAAAGACAAGACTATTTGTGCTCAGGGGATGTGGCCGGGGCAGGGGTGGCATCTGTTCACTGGGTCACTCAAATGCGTACTTACCCACACCTGGTGGGTGGCAGGTGCTGAGCTGTGTAAGATGAAGCAGACGTGTCCGGTCCCTGTATCTACTGATGTTTCGTGGGGCAGGACTCCGGGTCCCGGGTTTCAGAAAGGCCTGGGTGCCAGTCCTGCCTTACGATCTGAGCTGAGTCACCCTCCTGGCTGGGACAGACATTGACACAGGCTAAGGCACACAAGAAGGAAGTTCCTGGAAGGCTCTGGAAGAGCTACAGAATCAAGGAGAGAGCAGTAGCGGGACAAGGGGCCTCAGAAGGAGCAGGAGCTGGGCACGAATGGGAATTCAGTCTGGGAGTCCATGACTACTCCAGTTATCCACTGCCACGTAACAAATCTCAAAACTCAACGGCTTCCAACAGAACCCACTGCTATTGTTCATGAATTTGCCATCGGGCTAGGTACTGGTGAAGAGGCATGTACCACCTGACAACCGGCCCGCACTCTCCCAGCTGATGAAGGAGAGAGGGGATACCCCAGGGCTGACGCCCAGGACACAGGCCTTCTAGAACCATCCAGTAATTGGGAGCCAGACACAGGTTGGGGACACTGGGGGTAAAACTGTCATCTTTCCAGACGAGTAACAAACGTCTTCTGCAGTCAGTGGTCTGAAGACGGGACAGAGGACTGGTCTCGAACAGGAAAGACCTAAGAGACAGAACACCCCCATGCAGGTGTGGGACTTGGGATCCTGGTTCGAACTCGGTAAGTAGAAAAACGCATTTTTCAGACAAGTGGGGACCTTGCCAGGAGGGCCGAGCATTCGGATGGGAAGGCATGAGTGCTCATTCTGGTAGGGCGGGTGGTGGCGCTCAGTAAGACGTGCCCTGGCCTGCTGAGGGAGGGGCGAGACGACCGGAGTCCTGAATCGGCTTAATAAATTCTTCAGCCAGAAAGCGGGGAAAGTTAATGAAGGGGGCGTGGTGCAATCTTCCGAGCGGCTAGAGGAAGGCCATGGGTGAGGAGCAATTCCAGACACCAATCCTGCACTTAGTACTACTTAGAAGTTTCACTAAAACTTTTTCGAAATTGAAAAAAACAAAAAAGCAAAAAAACCAAAAGCTCATACTGCTAATATAAGTAGCTGCCGTTTATGGAGATTTACGTCCAGTATATAGATTATTTTAGCCGATACTCACAGAAAGCCAAGCTGGCTGGTAGTTCTCTCTCTGCTTCACAGGCTCGGAACTGGGTTCTGAGGCTGAAGCACCTGCCAGCTGGGCCGGGACCAGAGCTCAGGCCCTTGGGGCCCAGGACCCAGCCTCCAGCACTGGCAGTCCCAGGTGTCAGGGCCACCATCTCCGCAGCGTGGAGGAATGCAGGAGGCCAGGCGGGCCCAGAGGGAGCCCTGGGCCTGAGCTGGTGATCCTATCCCTGCTTGGGGCAGCCGGGACCTCTGAGCTGCCTTTGTTCTGCCTCAATGGGCCATTCAGGGCAGGATTCTGGAGGACAAGAGCCTCCACTGTACAAGGAGGCAGTGCCCATCCTGGACAGCACAGTGGCTCCCAGGTGGGCCCTTCACCCCGAGCTGCCTGACAACTGCTTCCTGGGCTCAGCCAGAGGAGCCTGGACGCTGTCAGGAGACAAGCGTATGTCACGCTGCTCATGCCGTTCTTCCTGCCTGGAATGTACTAGAATGCCATGTCCCAAAGGGCATTGCTCCCTGACCTGGAGAATGCCACTCCCTTCAGTGCCAAAGCTCCTGTCCTCTGTAGAGCTGTGGTCAGCCCCCGCCTCCGTGCAGTGGAGGGGATCCCTCCTCCTCCTGGCCTTTAACCACACACACAGACACACCAGCCGCCTTGCTCCGTGCTCAGCATGAGCACCACACCAGGCAGTCCTGGGTATCAGTCCCAGACCCTCTAGGCCAGGCCCCTAACCAGAACTCAGCAGATCTCCCATCGCTGCCCTGTTGGTCCCTCCATGCAGGGTGGAGGTCAGGAGGTCATCTGCAGGCAGGTGGTCTGTGTTCAAACCCCAGCTCTGCCCCTTACACATGGGACTCTGGGCCCATCCCAAACCTTAGCTTTCTCCCCTGTAACATGGGAAAAAAACATACAACACTGGGTTTGGTTGGGATCCAATAAGATGAGGCACTTAGCATCACGTCTGGTATATAGTAAGCACTCAATAAATGGTTAATCATATGAATGGCTATTATGTCTGTTTCACAATTATTCAATACTAAAGTCCACATTTTGCACGAGGGCCAGCGGGTGCCAATGTGGTGGGAAAGAGGCCTGTCTCTTGCAGGGCCTGATTTGCCTCTCTCCAGGGGCATCCAAGACCCTGGGGGAGACAGGCCCACATTTCAAGGACACAGCCTGGCTCACGTCCACAAACTGAAGCCAGGAGCACAGAGCTCCCAAAACGTGCCTTCTAGGACCTGGAGCCTTTGCCCCAGAGGCCGTGAGACTGGAGAAGCGGGCTGCAGGGGCTGTGTGGGGGAGCAGAGAAGAGAGAGCAAACTATTCTGTGTGCCAGCAGGGAGACCTGAGTGGGGAGACAGGGCTGCAGCCTGCGGGGGCTCAGGGAAACACAGCATCACCAAGCAGAGCCCCAGGGGACAGGGTGCCACGTGGGTGTGAACACCTGACACGGGGGCCCGAGAGGCGCGTTCCAGCACCGTCTTGCCTGGCGGTGTGCGGCGTTCACTGCTGGGCGCCCATCCTTCTTCCCTCCCTGCCCCTTCCTCGCTGGACCGTCAGGCCTGGGACTCCACGGCCCTCCGCCTCCCTTCCCACCTGGTGACTGCCCCACCCGTGCCCCACACTTCTCATCCTCTGTCCTTTAGGTGTGGGCGAACCTCAGGTTCTGCCCGAGCTCTCTCCTCCCCCTGCTCTGACCCCACGGTCCCCCTCCCCGCGCCAGCCCCACAGGCTTCCTCTGGGCCCAGATGCACAGGCAGCATCAGACATAACTGTCCGACGAATGAACGAGTGAGTGAATGAACGAACGACAGCAATGAACTTGCTCCTCGATACTGCACGTCCAGCATCTCATGCCCGCCCCCCCGCCAGCATATAAGGGGGAGCAGTAACTGTCTGTTGAACAAAAGGGGAAAAACATCCCACCTCATTGGTATTCAGACATAAATTAAAACAAATACTTTCCATCTATGATATCTGCAGAGGTCAAATGAATTAGGGTACAAATGCTGATCAGCATGTGATAAAACAGAAGAATTCTCTGGAGAATAACTTGGCAATATGTGTCAAGAACATTAAACACACTCATAATTTTTACATAAAATTGCATGCATAGGATTCTCTCGTAAGAAATTATTCCGGGGGCGCCTGGGTGGCACAGCGGTTAAGCGTCTGCCTTTGGCTCAGGGCGTGATCCCGGCGTTACGGGATCGCCCCACATCAGGCTCCTCTGCTGTGAGCCTGCTTCTTCCTCTCCCACTCCCCCTGCTTGTGTTCCCTCTCTTGCTGGCTGTTTTTATCTCTGTCGAAAAAAAAAAAAAAATCTTTAAAAAAAAAAAAAAAAAAAGAAATTATTCCGAAGTTGAGGGGAGGGATGGGAGCAGGGTACCTTCATACACAGAAAGGGCTCGTTCACTCAGCGTTAGTTACACAAGGAAAAAAGCCACCTCATTATCCAACAATCAGGTTGTGATTAATTAGACCATGGCACACCTATCCTAGGAATAGCGTGCAGCCAACGAAGGATGGAGTTTGGGGGCGGCGCTGGGGTTACCAGCTGGGCACCCCCCCCCCAGCTAGGACTTGAGACCATACAGGGAAGGTGGACAAGAGGTAATGTGGGAGGAGCGAGGGACCCCTAGTCTACCGCCCCTCCCCTTGGGCCTGTGGGGGGAGAGAGATCTAAAGGCTTCGATCTGCAATGAGAGACCTATAGGCATCTCCTTGGGACAGCCCAGGGGGTGTGGCGCCCAATGGGTACGGGAGGAGCAGAGACCTTTAATACTTTAGCTCCCCAAAATAGGGAGAAGTTGCCCAATGGGTGACAGGCTCTCACATTTCCAACAACCACAAAAGCCAAGAGGGGGTGGGAGGCGGGCCAAGGATTCTTTCCCCCTAGAATTCCAGCCAGTCCCCTACAGCAAAATAAAGCCAATTCTTTTTTTTTTTTCTTTTTAAGATTTTACCTATTTGAGAGAATGAGAGAGAGTACAGCAAGGGGAGCAGCAGAGGAAGAGGGAGAACCAGGCTCCCCGCACAGCAGGAAGCCCGTTGAGGGGCTCGATCCCAGCACCCTGGGATGACAACCCGAGCCCAAGGCAGACGCTGAGCCGACTGAGCCACCCCGATGCCCCAAAGTAGAGCCAATTCTATCATGTGCAGGGCCCAGTGCAAAATGAAAATGCAGAGCACCCCATGCAAAAAGCAGGGGGAAAGTGTCATTAAAGACACTAAAATATAACGCTTTCATTTTCCCCATGACTTGCCGCGGTGTCACTTGCCACTCCGTGCCAATAGAAAAAAATACAAGTTTAAATTACCAGCATGAATTTTGCCACTCATCATTCCATTATGCAATTCTAGTTCTAAATGCAAATTTAAGAGTATGTAATTGGAATGCAGAATCACGGAAATACACAATTCGTATCTGGCAGCTTCCATGGGCACACATCCTTTCCTCTTACAGGGCAGTGGGAACGCGACACCAAACCAGCTCACCCGATTTTATTTCACTTTTTGATGCTTGCCCATTCCACACACGCTCCTCTACCCTCGGCTCCATGATGAATAGGGGTTGAAAGGGAAGGACCATGGCTGTCCCATCCTTTCCTTTCCTTCTGGGTCATCCTGTTCAGCATCAGTGATTAAGTCACACAAGGACGTAATACGGGTAAGAGGGTATGATAACCGGGTTCCTTGGTCCCTCGTGCTCCTTGGAATATCACTTTCTCCCTTCTGTGTCCAAATCCAGCTCTGGTTCCCATGGAGAAGAGTGGCTTCTCCAGGCTGTCAGCACCCACCACTGCCTACAGGGTCGTGGGCTCACTGATCCAGTGAGCGAGCACCGTCCGCGTGGGAGCTCAGCGACATTCAAAGTGCACGCAAGGTGAGTGTGTATGGAAGCCACACAAAACAGCCGAAACGCGTGTTGTGCGAGTCACCTCTGCTCAGGCGCTCCCTCCACGGTCCCATCAGATGGCACTTACAAAACGCAGGTTCAAAGATAAAATTATAAAAATTTCAACACGGCAGTGGCAGAGTGCGAAACCAAAAAACGGGTCCTTCTGAGCGTGGGGCCCATGTGGCTGCTTGGGTTGCACAACCAGGAAGCCAGCCAAGCACTGGAAAACTCTATTATAAGCTCATGCTTCATTTAAAAAGTCGCCTTCAACATGGTTTATATGGAGCGATTACAGCTTTTATTAAACACAGAAGTGGGCCTTAGAGAAAGACTGGAAGGAATGATCACAAATGGCTAACAATGTGCATGTTGGTGTGGCAGACTGGAGACTGTCCTTCCTTCATCCCCCTGGCGACTCCAGTCCTGGCCATTAAACCCGGGGTGACACACAGCCATGCTTCCCGTTCTCCAAACCCACAACCACCACGCACAAAAACGTCCCCTAGCTCTGTGGGCTTCAAAGATAAAAACCAAAAGCTGTAGCAAGTTAAAACAACCAGGAGATGGTGTGGAAAAATTTTATTAGACTCTGATTCCCATCTTGCAGAAAGAAAATGAGAAAAAGCCTAGCCCGTGACTGCACCAACCTTTCCATTAGGATTGATTAAAAACAAACGAGTGTGTTGCTTACAGCGTGCGAGCTGGCCCGCTTGGCACTTTGCGGAAACTGAGAACAACAGGAACCCCTCCACACAGGCCGACCTCTGGAGTCCGCATGGGCTTTGCTCCTCAGGGCCGTGTGACAACCCAGGGCAGGAGGCAGTGCAAGGAGACTGAGGCTCAGAGAGGTGGTGTGGCTGAACCGAGAACACCCAGCGGTGAGCCCCCCACCCCCGCAGCTGCCTTCGTTGCCCCCACCCCTGAAATGGAGACAGCATGAGCTTGGGAAACTCTAGGATTGCTCATGGAAGTGATGTCCCAGCTGGAAAGAAGAGGTGAAGATCCAGCAGTCCGCTGTTTGATTTCCAAACCAAAGTCCGGCTCGTCCCATGGTCCCTCTGGACTGGCTTTAGGGCAGTGCCACGAGGGATCCCCTCTGAGCCTCCACTTCCCCATGGAGTGGGGAGGGGTGGGGTTAGCCAGTCTGACGATGGTTCTAAGGGCTACTCTGACTCTAAGGGGCAGGCATTGTTGGCAGACAACAGTTACTAAGCACTGACCGGGTCCCAGGCTCTGGGCCAGGCACGTTTATACACATCAAGCCATTTCGCGCCATGAGTTCATGGAGAGTGTTCGTTCCGTGAAGCAGGGTGGGGGGTCCACAACATGTGACAACATCAAACAACGGTATGTCCCTCATTTCAAGTGACCTAAAGCAGCAATCCAGAGAAGGCGCTAAGGCTCAGAGAGACTGTGTGACCTGCTCACGATGGTGAGCCCAGAGTCAGACCCCAACGGGAATGCGGGTCTCCCGACGCCAGGTCCTGGGATCTCTCATCTGGCTGGAAATGCTTCCTCTGGACGGCTGAGGAAGGAAAACCAGAACTTGGCAACCTTGACTTGAGTACCAAAAAGCGACCACGGAGGAGTCCTCAAACAGACACCCAACACATCAAACTCCCTCTGGGTTTCAGGGGTCTCAGATCTTGCCCGTGAGTGACAGGGCAGCCTTCTGGTCTTCCGGGTCACCAGGAAAGACGGTGCTGTTGGCTACAAGTCACAGAGACTTGGCTTAAGGTGAGAAGCGATGAGAGAATGTGCCAGCCCGTGGAACTGGGGTGGGTGCACATCAGGCTCCATTAACCCAGGGAGTCACAGCACTCCCAGCTGCCATTCCCAATCTGCCCAGGCACCAAGAGCGTTGGTGGCTTAGGGCTCACTCCCTTCGTGGTCTCAAGGTGTCTGCCGGCAACAACAGGGGGGCTTCCCTGTCCCTTCACAAGAGAGACACCAATTTCCTGCAGCTCTACTTTCCACTCAATGCCACGTCCACTCTGGAACCAGCCACTGCAAGGGGGACACACTACCCCGGACCAAGCTGGCCCAGCCTATGGCCGCAGGTCTCTGGCTGGGAACCGCGATGCTCTTGGTGGCGTGAGGGGTTGGCTGTTGGGGAGATCAGCCTTAATACCCTCCACAGGAGGGCAAACTGAGCTGAGCGCTGGTCTCCCGCACACAGCACACCTCTCCAGCGTGGTCATGAGGACAATTCCTGCCCCACTGCTGGGCTCAGGCAGGCCTGGACCTCCTCCTGACCGTACCAACTCCTTGTCCCAGCCCCTGCTTCATTTCCGCAGGCACACAGTCCATGGGGATACGCACATGGCTCTGAAATCTCATAGAACACGCGAGGTGGCAAGCATATGGGGTCAGGGAAACAGAGGCACCTGTCTTTCTGTGGATCTAAGAGGCATGCGTGTGTGACAGAGGTTCATGGCTGAGATGCTCAAGGGAGGGAAAGCTGGGAGTGGGGTCCTAGCAAGAAAGCATGCCCTCAAGCGCCTTCCCTTCCAGGTGCCTGGAAGAGACCGCTGCCACCTCCCCTGGGCTGTGAGCCCCCACATCTGGCCCCTCACTGCCTGCCCAGGGCCACATCCAGCAGAGGACGGCCGGTAAACGCTGCTGCGTGAAGGGGGAGGAAGGGGTTTGTAGATCAGACTGGCCTGGAGATGCCCACCTCACTCACTCACCCCGAAGCTGAGCTCTGTGGCTGCAGCAAAGGGAACACAGACAGGAAGCATCCTTCCTGGGCCATATCTGGCTCTTGAGAAAAGTCTAAACACACAGAGACTTCCTGGCACTCTGCTACCGCTGGCAGTCCCTCTCTCAATGGTCCAGGCCCTTCTATTGTCTTGAGAGACTCAACTGTATTGCTCTCCCCAACACCCACCCAACTTTTCAAAGTTCTCTGTGTTGCAAAGTGGCCTGCACCCATGCTTAGTGATGACGACAACACTCTATCAGCTGAGCTGAGCCAAGAGTTGGGGGGGGCGGGGGAGAAAGCTGCTCTGACTAATTCATACCAAGGTGTGAATGACTAACAAAATCTAAACTCTTCCCAAAGTATTTGAGATTTTATAAGAGAAGATTCAGGAACTCAAGCAGGACTCCCACTGGCAAAGATGACATTTAACTCAAAACCTAAAGGATGAGAAGGAGTCAGCCATGAGAAGAGCAGGAGGGGTAGAGTTCAGACAGAGAACACAGCCAGAGCAGATGCTGGGAGGCAAGAAAAAAAAAAATTACTTGCTTAAGGAACAGGAAGTAGACCAGAGCCACTGGGGTGTAGTGAGTGAGCGTTCGTGGGCCAAATGACCAGGTGGAACAGGAATTTGTACACCTGGGTCTTTTGCAAAATCTCAGCCTCCATTATCTGCTCACGAAGCTCTTCCAGGAACCTTATAAATTATACCTGTGCCACTGATTAAATGCCTCCATAAACCAAGCACGGTGCTGGGTATTTTCTATATTAGCATAATCACTGATCATCCCAACAGTAATAATGTAAGATAAATTATTATTATTTCTCCCTTTACAAAGGGAGAAGGTGAAGCTCAGAAAGGTTTAATAACTTGTCCAAGATTACACAGCGTGTGAAGAGTCAGAAGCAGGATTTGAGCATAAGTCTAACTGACGTCCAAATCTGTGAGCTACGCTGTGCTCTGAGCACAAAATGCAAGATGCAATGCTGGGCAAGTCTGCTTTCATGCAGGGAGGCCAGAAATCTCGTATAATCCCAATTCTAACAATTACAGTTCTTGCTTCCTCTCCTAGACCCTACCCTCCGTGAGGACAGGAATTTCTGATCTCACTCGTCTCTGCATCCCAGCCCCTGAGCCCTATGCCCTACATACACAGGCACTCAGTGTTGGACATGGACAAGGTCAAGCCTCAGTTTCTTCTATAAAATGGGATTGTGGGTTATGCGAGACCTTGTGTGAGGCCCCAGCACACAGTAGGTGTTCAACATACTTCAGTTGCCAGTCAACAATTTACTCACAGGAACCCTAAGACCTTGTAGGCAGGATGGTCATTATTCACTCCCATTCTACAGATGAGGAAACCAAGACTTAGTGAGAAGAGCATCCCCTCAATAGCACAGAGCTCCCTTCTAGAATTCAGGCTGCCCAAGGGCAGAATCGTTGTCTAGTCCCCAGGGCTTAAACAATGACTGGCACATAGTAGGGGTCCAGTAAATATTTGTTGAATGAATGAAGAGGAATTAAAAACATCACTTCTTTCTCAAACTATGCACTTCCCCCTGCTCTCCTCTACTAAGAGCTGGTAAATTTCTGGAAGGAAGCTGGAAGGGGAGGTGGGGTGGGATGAAGAAGGAATTGATGTTCGCGAATGTCCCCTATGGGTCAGGCATAGGGCTTTTTACTTTTAATCACAGGGTCCTGCGTCCCTTTCCATCATCCTTAATGTAGAGAATGAGAAAACAGAGGCTTCCTGCAGAAAGCCAGACCGGAATGACCTGCCAAGATCCCCTCTCGGCCAGAGCCAGACCGCTAGGTCACCTGCCAACAACCCGAGGCCTCTCTCACTCTCTGCGCGCGGCAGCCTGCAAGCAGAAAGAACACCCTGACACACACTGATTCTTCCTCAACGTCACCAACGCAGGCCACAAAGGGCGGCTTTCAGCTCCCTGGGCCCCTGAAAGCCCTAGCTTGGGGGCTGAGCCCTCGCCCAGCCAGGCAGCCCTCCCCCCACCCCCATCAGCAAAGCGTGACTCAGCGGTTCTCCTCCGGGGAGCGGGAAGCGCCACCCCTCAGCACCCCTCCGCCCAGGTTACACCTTCAAGCTCTGCTCTCGGGAACGCGACGCAGTGGTCCAGCCCCGCGCTGGCCCCGCGCTCCCCGGCCTCCACAGGGCTCCGGCTACCGCTCCGCCTCATTTCTGGCGGAGCCAGGCACTAGAGCCGCGGACACCACCCGGGAGTCGAGTCACGGCCGGCGAGCCCACACAGGTTCCCTGACACACGCACCCATGCGCGCCAGCCCCGCGGAACGCCATGCGCAGGGCCCCTCCCACTGGGGCACCCACCAGGGGACCTCTTGCTACCAACCCACCAACACTTATGCGGCCAGTTCAGCAGCCCCTAGGGAAGGTGCAGCCAGTCCCTAAACCCGGGAGGGTCTCCAGCACAAGTGTCCCCACTGCTGCATGCTGACACCCCGCGGCTAGCTGTCCCCATCTTCAATCAAGCTTTCGCTCCGCGGGCCCCTGGCTGCGGCTTGGGAGCTGTCGCCCACCATTCTCTGGGCAAGGTGGAGGAGAGGGACCCTTGGAAGTCACTGGTTCATCAGCGCAGACCAGCTGGATTCTACCACCTCGGGGTGGGGGTTGGGCTTGGGCCTGTTGGACCAGTTTGAAGGATTTCAAATGCAGGGCCCGTATGGGATGGCATGTCCCACTTTTTTGGGGAAATTCTGACAGTTTGGGGCCAGCTCCTGTCTCAGTATAACTCACTGGGAATAAAAGACCAACCCCAAGTCGGCCGCCTTCTCCCACCCACGAGGGGCCCCTGCCTCTGGAGGCACAGGGAGGGGCCCAGGACAGCGAGCCTCTGGGGGGTTGGGGGGGAGATCTGGATTGGATTTTTTTTTTCCTGGATCCCTCTTCGTCTCCGGGGAGTGGGCAGCCTAGAAAATTCTGTGGGCTTTGGGCAGGGCTGAAATGGCAAACCCAGGATTCTAAGCCATTACATTTCCCCAGATTTCTTCACCAGATTAGCCGCAGGAATGGCCTTTTTACAAATGATGGCCAGGGCCGATTCAGGATGCCACCGGGCCTGGGGGTCTTAAGCTGCCTGCCGGAGGGCGGCGCGGAGGAGGGCGCTGGACAGCAGAGGCCGGCGCCCTCGGGCTCCCTCCCTCCGGGACCCGGGGCAGGGTGGGGTAGGGTGGGGTGGGGGGACACGACACACAGCGCGCGGTCCAAACCTTCGGAGGGCATTCGGTGCGACGGCATCCCCACGCCGCGGCCGGCCGGAGGGGGCCTCAGACAACACGTACGTTACCTTCAGTCACATAGCTGTGGTCCCGCAGGAAGCTGTGGTTAATTTTCCGCGTGTCCGTGTCCTCGCCCATTGAAGGCCGTGCCCGGTGCCCTGGGCATGCCCCGCCGCCGCACACCGATGCAATCCGCAGAGGTCGCGCCGGGCGCGCGGGCCATGCCGCCGCAGCCTAGCAGGGGCGCGGGCCGCCGGGGCCCCGGGGGGCGGGTCGCGG